>NW_018408880.1:1547565-1953767 GCF_002113885.1 Mizuhopecten yessoensis
TGGGGGGGTGGGGGGGGTGGGGGGTGCTCCACACCAAATATGGACCAAATCCTTTCATTCCTACCTGGGGGCTAGATTCGCGGTTTATACAAAATTGGTTCCCCCTCTGCCAAGAATGCTTCAGACCAAAAATGGAACAAATCCTTCCATTCCTACAGAAGAAGAAGGATTTTAAATAATTTGCTATATTTCCCCTATTAGGCCCCGCCCCTAAGCCCCCAGGGAGGCCAGACCCGCCATTTATACAAACTTTGTTCCGTTTTCCCCAAGGATGCTCCACACCAAATATGGAACAAATCCTTTCATTCCTACAGAAGGAGAAGGATTTTAAAGAATTTGCTATATTTCCCCTATTTGGCCCCGCCCCTCAGGCCCCTGGAGGGCCAGACCCACCATTTATACAAAATTGGTTCTTCTTCACCCAAGGATGCTCCACACCAAATCCGCTCAGTGGTACAAGACTAGTATTGTAAAGTTGACGGACGACGGACGCAGGACGACGGACGACGGACGACGGACGCTGCGGTATGGCATAATCTCACCTTGGTCCTTCAGACCAGGTGAGCTATAAAAAACAGGCATACAATTTGTATACAGTGGTGTAGTGATCAGGGGATAGACAAAACAATATGTGTAAACCTGGAAATAAACAATTACTTATATGTTATCAGTCAGAGTGAGAAAAAACACAATAACCTAAGGTTGGAATCTAGACCGTCCTAACCAACTTGAACGCAGATTCTGTTACGTACAGATAGCAGCTGGACAAGTTTATTTGAATATGGACGGCTCGAGTAATACTTTTTAATGAACTTTTTACGAATATCAACATAGAGTGGACAAATCAGAACAAAATGGATCTCGTCCTCTACCTGGTTTTGATTATAATAACGACATAACCTATTCGCCCTGGGAATATTACGATACCGACCTTCTACATATAACTGATGCGATGAAAGTCGTAATGTCGAAATAAGTTCAAGATACGCATCTGAAATAGACTTGTAGAATTGTAACGTAAAGCTATCTATCAGGAATTTATACAAATAACATTTGTATGATCTTTCAACAAATTCATTCCCTGTTTGAATAAAAACATCTTTCAAACGCTGCTTGAAACAATGTAAAAATACCCTTTCATTATCAACATAATGAGTTAACCAGACTTTACCAAAACCAGAAGACAATAATAATTTTCTAACTTGACAACGCCAATTACAGTTTCTGTGATTACATTCATCCATATTTTCATAAACTCACTTAAGAACACATTTAATTAGTTTCAACCAATATTTGATTATTCGATACTCCCTGGTGATATGCAAAGGCAGACGTCCTTATTCCGAATATACCATAAAAGGTGGCGTACTGTTTTTTACATTCAGAATTCTTTTTAAAAACTCAACATGCACTTTTTCTACTTTGTCCGCAATATTGAAACCCCATATTTCGCAACCGCAATTAAGAATGGAGGAAACATAGACATCAAAAACATCAAGTTTAGATTCTACATTGTAGACAAATTGTTACAAATTCTTCACGCATTATCCATACATTTACGACCTTGTTCAGCAATAGTTACTTGAGTTTTTGTAAACTTACCATTTAAGCCGAGCAGTACACCAAGGTAATTAAATCTATCAACAATTTCTATTGCATTGCCATTAAAGTACAATTTTTGTTTTCTCCATATTGACTGTCAATTGCCATTTGTCGCTATATTGTTTTAAGGAATCTAACATTTTCTGCAAGCCAGAGGCAGATTCTGAGAAAAGGACAGTATCATCTGCATACATAAGAAGAAACAGAGAAATATCTCTTAAGAATAAAGCGTCACAGGAAGTATTAATAAGTTCATCACATACATGGCGTAAAGGAAGGGAGATAACCATCAAGCCTCGTGAGCACAAAAAAATCAGACAATTCAGACTTATATCTCACACAGGACTTCAAACCTTCATATAAAGATTTCAAAATATTTAATAATTTTCCTCTGATTCCATTATGAGAAATGTTTCAAAAATAATTTATTTCTATTTCTATTCACACTATCGAAGGCCTTACGATAGTCAACAAAACGGCAGTAAAAAGTTAACGATTTTTAGAATACATCAATGATCCACCGACATCACAAACTCGGGGGACTTGCATGTAACAGGTCCTTTTCCCCCCAGAAATAGCTCGGACTGGAACAACCTCCCAACAGATCGGGTCTCATCTGAAACTTTAGGAACCTCTAAAAGTCGTCTCTCCTCTCTACAAAAATAGCTCTAAATACAACCCAAGAAGTAGGTCGGTTATCAGGTAGAAGTAGAGGTTAAATAGTGTTGTGATCTAATTGTAGCGTTTAACTACGTATTGTTATTTCTATTTCCTTACTTGACTATTTGTCATGGCTTTAACTTGGAAATAGGTACATGTACTTCGACAGATAGGGCCCATTTAGTAGTGTACTAGTATGTTCATCGTATCAAATTAATATATCCCCACCTAGTGAGTTTAGCAAATACTTGGCAAGTGCGTCTGTCTGTAGAAAAATGATAAGAACCCCTAATCAAAATATCAGTTCATAACTACACCATATAGGTAACATTGAGACCTACACCTAAATATATTTTGGTACTCATTATTTAAGGTTAAAGAGTCAAAGGTCACGGTCTAGATATAACTTTAACGTACCTCATCTCCCTCTCCAGGTGTATATGTAGTGCTACACTAACACAAGACAACACTGATGCATAAGTTCTGTTGTTAAAATTTGACTTTTAATGACAAAAAAGTTTGATATGGTGATGCGAAAGTATAGGGAACACATCAATAGATATGTTATCCATATATCTGATTACTTTTACGGATTTTGTTTTAATGAAATAAACAAAAACCACATGGCATTCAATGCAGTGAGGCACTGAGTTCATTACGTGGAAATGATTACCCCAACTTGTCTTCATAACTATAAGCTTATTTTTCATGAGAAATAGAACCTATATCACTCCTGTGGGATGCACGAATATCTGTCGAATGCTAAATTTAAAAAACGTTGACATTTCTCACTCCGTTTTCCGAGCATTGAGATTTTTGTTTTGAACACACAGGAATGATATTTATTATTTTTCTCTCACGTTTTTCTACCGTAAAACTAAGTTGTGATGGTGTACTCAATGCACCGCGACATATCAAGGGCGCACGAGATGTGTTACAAAATTGATGTTGTGACACTGCATCAAATAATGAAGTGATGGCGACATTTTCAGAACGATAATTTGTGTGAACTGTCTTTCTCTAGGTAGGTCAAGACATGTTTATCTTTTCCGTAGCAAAATCGGGAGTGCACCTGTGAACTGGGCGAGAAAATACAATCTAATCTGACAATAACATTGTGCCGGGAAGTGGGTCGCGATCTTCCCACGGCCGTCCGGAGGGAGCAAATTATAACATTCAAAATTCTGAATGTTTTTTGTTAAAGATATTAACATTTTGTTGCTTATCATAGCTTCCAGTTTCATACAGACATATTGGACCCGTGACATAACATCTTAGAACTTCAAGAGATCTTGGTACATACGTGTAGCTTGAGTTTGAATATTACAATTTAGTTTCCTCTGGCCCTGACACCAGACTTAAGACATTATGACAGACAGATGTCTGGTGTGGGATATTTCAATGAATTCGCGTTTGAGATATTCCATCAAAATCTTGCTGAAATTAATTCATAAAGATATAGATTATAAATTTGTCAAATGTCAAAAGTCTGGTGTCAGGGCCAGAGGAAACTCGGAATATACAATATATGTACATATTCCAACAAAGTCTTGCTTTCATATAGATTAGATTATTTCATATATATAATGATTATAATTTTGTAATTTCATATATAATGCATGAAACACTGATAAAACTTAAATGAAATATAATAATGAAAATAACAACATTGCCATTATTTCTTGTTTGAAACCCATCATGATACTCAATATATAAAAGAAAATCTTCCCTCAATTTATGCCCTGTAAAGTATAACAACGGAATTAGCTATCTAAGTCCGTGGTATAGCATGTAAGTGCAGTTAATATACTGTACTGTAGATGCTTTTTTTTATTCATACCAATATAAAATCGAATACTCTTATCTTGTTCAAAACACAAAACATAACATCAGAAATAAAACACATACTATTTGCCTGCTACATCATTAAAAGTGGCGAAATCTTCAAATAAATTATTTACAGTTGAACCACTTTAAGCCAGTCCCGTCCCCAATTACAGCAAAACTGTGAGATACAATAATATATACTGTAAGTGTAGTTGCCAACGAGAGGTTGGCAGGATTCTAGATTATTTGCTGGAGACAGCAGGTTCCCACATACGACTAGTTTACCGAAGTCATGTTGGCGATATTTGGCATTGTTAGATAAGTAATTGCAAGGTATCTTGTAGTGCCAAATAGCTGTAGTGGTATTTTGACCAACAGGTAATCACTAATTTTTACTTGGCCCTAAGAGGAGAGGGGTCGGTAGGATTTGTAATTGTGCTTGAAGAGAAGATATGAAGACGAAGTGGTAGAGGCTACACCTAGAGGTATATAGTGTTCCAGTCAACATGTTTTGTTGTTTAGTAGAAGTATTTACGTACCCGTTTTCTTGTAAGGAAGTGTTTGATATGTGTTTTGGTATTTAGAGATGGACAGACGAGTAGGGCTTTCCTTATCGTTATTTTATCGTGAACTATTTCGCAGGTATCAAAGTGTCCATCCAGGTGCTGGAAATGTTTGACGTATCACCCAAATTGTATGTATTCTCATGTTTTGACTTGTTTCAAAGTTTGTTAAAAAACGGCTTTCTTCGGATTTTGATTCAATCTGAAAACACTGAAGGTAGGATTTCCCTATCTCACGCCACTGTACATGAAAATGTATTTTTTATGTCTTGTTCCGATTGGCATAAGAAGCTCAGACACCACGTTAAGGCGTTTTGTCTGACTCACGTTTTTCCAGAGCTTTAGGACAAACAAGAGGCTCAATGGGCCTGAATCGCTCACCTGGTATTAATCTCACATTTGTAATCTTAAAAGTGGACTAAAATACAGCTACAGGCAGAATATCAGTGTTTGATTAATAAGAACCTATTCAAAGATTTAAACAAATGATGCCTGTGACCTTAAATGTCGAACAAGGACATTAAGTTGAACAGAGTTTATAGTCTTCGAACCCAGCATGCTTTTGGCAAAATATCATTACCCTGGACCTTTTGGTTATAAAAAACAAGTCATTTAAAGATTTAAACATATATTGACCACAATGACCTTGAATATAGGCGAAGGTCATTCATTTGAACAAACTCGGTAGTCCTTCATCCCAGCATGTTAATGGCCAAATATCACCACCCTTGGCTTCTTTGGTTATTCATCAGAAATTGTATAAAGGTTTTAAACATATATTTTACCCATGTGACCTTGGATATATATGTCAAGATCATTCATTTGAACAAACTTGGTAGCCCTTCATCACAGAATGCTACTGGCCAAATAGCATCATCTTAGGCCTTTTGGTTATTGAGCAGAAGTTATTTAAAAACAAGAGTACTGCGGGGCGGAACAATATACGCCCGTCAAATGCCATATAGTGTTATATACTTTCTTACATTGAAATAAGATCTGCATCATTCAAAGAGTGGTTAGCTGACATGCTATAAAAATGTACCTGAGAAAATCTCCAGATAAAAAAATCAAATACTGAAATGAACAAAGGGCAATAACTTTGGGAAAAATTGTCGAATCAAAATTCGTTTCAGGGAGACACAACTTCATATCATGATTATAATGTATAGCAAGTTTCAAAAAGATCCGTTGAATAAAGGAAGGAGGAGATTGCCGGACAAAAATCAAATACTGAAATGAACAAAGGGCAATAACTTTGGGAAAAATTGTTGAATTAAAAATTCTTGTATAAAAATTTAAGACAATTGACCCCTGTGACCTTGATAATGGATGAGGGTCATTCATTTGAACAAACTAAGTAGCCCTTCATCCCATCATGCTACTGGCCAAATATCATCACCTTTGGCATTTTGGTTTTTCAGAAGTTGTTTAAAGTTTTTAACATATTTGACCCCTGTGACCTTGAAAATAGGTTAAGATCATTTATTTGAACACACTTGGTAGCATTTTATCCAAGTTTGCTTCTAGCCAAATATCATTACTATAGAGTTTTTGGTTATTAAGACCCCTGTGACCTTGATAATGGATGAGGGTCATTCATTTGAACAAACTAAGTAGCCCTTCATCCCATCATGCTGACTAAGTAGTTTGTATATCATTACTCTAGGCTTTTTGGTTATTAGGAAGAAGTTGTTTAAAGTGAAATATTGACACCGGACAGAGGGACGACGAACACCGCACCACGACATAAGCTCACTTGGTCCTTAGGGCTAAATAACAACAACAACAACAACAACAACAACTGCACAGTGATATTTAGAATACCCAAACATGTAGGTTTGTGCAGTAAAATGTATGCTACTTTTACCGATTTTAAAACTTGTGAATGATTTTAGTTTTCAATTTTGACATTATTGCTTTTGGCATTATATTTTTTAAAGATTTTGTGACGTTACTTCATTGTTGTCCCTATGTCACATCGCGCATGTGAAATGGAGTCTAAGCTAGCAGTTCCCTACATCCCTTTCCTGTCATGGACACGCACAGGAATGAGACTGCATGTAACTACATTTTCTGTAGATGCACCATTTTAGACTGATTTTTGTTTTTTCATCTTTCAATAACTTTTTGAACATCACTGAAAAATCCCAGAAAATATCACTCACATTGTTTGCATTAAATCTTAACTGTTTTGGAATAAGACGTATCTTTTAAACTTGAGAAAAACCATGAATGCAATATCAAGAAATTTAATTTCGAAATTTAATGCTTATATATGTGTTGGCTAGAGGTCTACCAACAACACACAGGATGGAATGTGTAGTTTTATCAACGAAATGTTCACAACCAGAGGACAATTATGACAATTAAGAGCAGTAAATGGGCAAAGCTACACATTTACAACATTATTTTAACAAACATACATTAATGCTCAATTCAAAAATAAATATTATATACCATGTTGGTTTGAAGCCACATACTTACATCCCAATTTTTGAGAGAATTTCTCTTTTCCAATGTCTCCAGAAAATATTCTGTGTGTAGAAACTTTTGTTTAAGCAAAAACATGATTTCCATAGAAAAAAAGAAGATAAATGATAATACAAATGTCATTCCCAGTCCTAATATTTTTGCCTCCATACCTTCTTCAAGGGCGATGTAAACACGGATAAAGAACATCAATATTGCTTCTTCAGAAGAAGAGAATGTTTGTCCAAGGAAGCAAGATGGATGTAACTTAAATTCATCTATGACCTTCGCCCTCGAAGAACGGCAGGATACTACAATATTGGCACTAAGAGTGACAATTGTGTTATCATTTTTCATTTCAGCCTTAAAGAGAATTATTTCAGTACTTTGTCACACTTTGTTACATAGAATGCACATACGTAGATTTATACATCCTCGATATCCAGGGGTTACACTCACTTTCGCTCTCTACACCCCTTGAATATTTCATAGCAAAATTGAAGGCTCGGTGTGCGCCACCTTGTTGATGAGACAAGAAGACTAGTTTGATCCTTTGATGTACATCAAAAGAATCTCGCGGTCGATCATGTAAGGTAAAAAATGACAGGCTTTGAAGTCGGGCGTCTCTCCTTTGTAATCTTCAGAGTACAGGTATTAGCCTGAGACCAATCAAACAGCTGTTTTAGTGCCTTTAATTTTGCTATGACATATTCCAGGGTGTAGAGAGCGAACGTGAACGTAACCCCTGGATATCGAGGAAGAGATTTATATTGCATTTGAAAGTACAATTGCTATGCAAAACAATAATTTTTTATATCCCTTTTGTACTCCAAGCGAAACACTACAGAACATATATATAGAGTAACATCACCTTTGAATATCACTGACGTGAGACTGGACACGGGAACTACCATAAATCAGGTAGTTTGATTCGAGTCACAGCATTGTGTGCAGGGATCCAGGATTTGAATCCTGACCTGATCATTTTCATTTTTCATCTTAGAACACAGTCGTTGAATTCCAACTTTTGATTATTTCACCTTTACTATCGCCCTCTTTTTCATTTTTCATCTAAGAACACAGTCGTTGAATTCCAACTTTTGATTATTTCACCTTTACAATTTGTACTATCACCCCTATGCTACTTAAGTAAACTCTTCCATGCATTGATCTGGCTGGGTCCATTATGGTCTACAGTGGTGACAGGGTTAAACCTATTGCTATGCCAGTAAAAGGATTCAATTTGAAAATTGTAGCTTTCAGCAGTGGTACAGTGATCCTTAACCCTTTCACCAATGTAGACCATAATGGACTCATCCAGATCAAAGCATGGAAGAGTTTACTAAAGTTACATAGGGGTGAAAGGGTTAATTATCATACAGAGAAACAATAAAACAGTGCCCTACATTTTCATACATTTTTTATATCAATATCAATCTCAATCTAAATATCTGGTTAATAAAACATAAATTATTATAAAACCACTTTATCTCCAGACTGGTATATTAGTGGCTTTTAAAATTGTTAAATAGACGATAAAAAACCACCCTAAAACAATCTCAGATCAAATGTCCCTCATTTTAAAAAACAGAAATATAGTTACTCCAGTCAACATTACAAATCCCAAATAACCAAATGAAGCAAAGCCATAGTATTTGAGGAGCATCCCGCCTACTGTGGGGGACAGCGAGCGTATCAGTGAGTTGACGGCCATGTTTAGTCCCAGCATCGCACCTATAGAGAGAATTAAATCAAGTGATATTCACATAGACAAATCAAGCGGAAAAGATTTTGTACAGAACTTTCCATTTTGGGAGTGAATCTTAAAATGGTTTTAATTCATGAACAAATTCACACGATTTAAATTTCACATGAGACTGTTAACAGTTGATAGTCCACATCAACTCTCTATTAGAAGGAAAACAGATTTTTCAGTGGGCTTAAAGAATTCATTAACATATACAACATTTACTCCCCTCTTTCCCCCTTTGCCTTTCTAATTGATAATTTCCCTAAACTAGCCCTCCACTCTTCATTCAGGGGTCCAAACATATTTTTTAGGAGGACATATTAAGTCCCCTTGCCCAAGAGATACTTTGCACCATACTTAAATCGTTGATATTGATATTTTAAAGATTTATCTCTATTTCCTTTATTGGGACGCATCCCTCTGCACCAAAAGGCCAAACCACTTGTCTAAACAAATAAGAATTCCCTTCTCTTTAATGCTTCAGGGCACAATTGGTCAAAATCTTTTTATCTGTACTGCCGGATTAGACTTTTGAAGATTTAGCACAGACCAGCATATTGAGCACTCCCCTCTACCCCAGGGCACAACAATGTTTACTGTATACAATCTTAGGTGCCTTTTACCCAGTGGTGCTAAACCAAATTGGGTTAAAATTCTGTCACACATATTGAAGGAGAAGTCTTTTATTCTTATATTTCCCTTTTGGGCCCTTGAGCTGTCTGCAGGGGGCTGCATCCAACATTTATACAACATCTATAAACCGTTTGGATCATTGATGCTTGAAACCAAATGAGACACTGTGTGTGCAAACGCTGAGCTATTGATGGTATCAAAGGATGCATGTCGCATTGCTTTAAGCACTATTACTGTGCAAGGGGGAGATAATAATTCAATTTCGGACACTATGAATGGAATCTTAGATGATGAAATTTATGCCAGGAGGCAAGATCAGGCAACCAGAACTAGGGACCTGTTTGTTTATGTGGAACAAACAGTTTGTCTGTTTTTAAATGTAACATTTCGGGTATTAATACTAGTAGGCATGCAAATGTTTATGCAGGTCTAGCATCAGATTACTAGGTCCGACATTATTTCATAAAGGAACAAATCTGTTCCAACCAATTCAACTATTTGGACCACAATAAACGAAAACGGCCCAGAACTAGTAGCCCTATAACTAAGGGGAGATCAATCCCTAACAAGAGATCCCAGAGGGATCTTGGCGCCCACCTTTGTACCATCTTCATTAGTTCTTTGTAAGTTCGATCTTTTCTCTTCTTTCCTCTAATCTGTTTGATCGAGTCATGTTAACAGTAAATGCACCTTGAGGTAACTTTTGATCTAAACTTAATACTGATCAGTCTCAAAAAAATGCCCTGCACAGCTTAGGACCAAGGGTAACCTACATATAAAACTTGAGAAAGATCCCTCTGGTACTTCTTGAGAAATAGCGATAACAAACTTTCATTATCAAAATCCAAGATGGCTGCCTGTCGGCCATGTTGTTTATCCGATCAGTCTCAAAAGTTGCCCTGCACAGCTAAGGACCAAGGGGAACCTGCATATTAAATTTGAGAAAGATCCCTCTGCTACTTCTTGAGAAATACTGATAACAAGAATTGTTTACGGACGGACGACGGACAACGGATGGACGACGGACCACGGACGCAGGGTGATTTGAATAGCCCACCATCAGATGATGGTGGGCTAAAAATGGAGAGATAAGAATTGTGAAAGGGAGATAGCTCTTGTTTGATGGATCAATTACAGACACTGTGAGATTATAATGGAGGAAACAAGTTCTATCGTTTGAAGTATTAATACAAAGGGGAGATAAATTACTTTAAAGGTGAGGAAATTAGAGTGAAATGGAGATGACTCTTGTTACCTGTGTCAAGTTCGGACACTGTTCATTTGAGAGCTGAGCTGATGACGATATTGGAGGAGGCAAGTCCCATTACTAACGGCGCTATCACTATACAAAGTTGTTGGACATCGGTGACAAAGGCCTGTAACACAAAGCACAAAGTTAAAGTCAGGTCAAACCAGTACAACTTTGCTGTAAAATAAAGCACTAGGCAGGTCAAAAAACCAGGAAAACTGAAAATTCTATATTTCTAAACATTTTCTTCAGGTTGGTAAGTATGGATTATGAAAAGATTCATGTAGCACAACCAAACAGTGTTTATAAATGATGTTACAATGACTAGTACAGTATGTACTCTGTCACCTTCATCAAACAAATGACCAGTGAAGCGTACCTATGTACACAAAGGTGTAAAATATGTAAGAGTTGTCCACAAATTGATGATGATTCGGCTGGGCTGTAAGCGTATGTACAATAGATGTTATATATGTACCGAAATGACTCGATTCAGCTACGCTTTGTTTAATACTTGGTAAAAGATGTGTGAGAGTATTTGAGCCCCCTCATCTCGATTTAGAACTGGCCCACTGCAGCATATCCAGATTGCTTCATTCATCTGCCGTAATCCATACTTACCAACCCGAAGAAAATATTTAGAAATAAATGACAATTTTTCAAGAAACAGGAAGATTCTTATAATCAAGGTTACAAGTATATACTTACCAAGGCCAAGTAGGAGAATATGAGGGAAAATGAGGACCATTTTAAAATGGAGGTTTCCGAGTATTTCTTTGTCAGTATAGATACACCTAGACCTTGTACAATCTGAAACAAATAACAATGAGGAAAGTTTTAGCTGTTTCTTTTTGACATGTAATAATTTGCTAAATATATGAACAAAACAATAGCTCCATGCACAGCAGTTGAAAACCGAAAACACTGAATTTCTTTGTTTTCAAATACATTGTATCTAAAACAGGTTTTTCTGCTAAACTCAATGGAATATCACATCCAGGAAAGAGGTGGCAAACGTCAGGACTGGTAAAGTATGGACAACTGATATCAAATGGGCAGTATATACATAGTAAAAATTATACATTTTGGTGTCTGACTGTCCCCAAACTGTCATATGACTGTCAAAATCATACAATATTTATATTTTATATATGACACAGATTTTAAGAAAAGATTTCGAATTTAAAAAGTTTAAGTTTTTAGTTTATTGAAATTAACACTTGTTATATAAAGTGGGTTCGAATCTGTGTACCTACCATGGTTAAAACTCCAATATAAGAAAGAATGTAGCCATTTTGTTCTGGTGGCAATTTAAATGTCTCCAAGGCAACCACAGAAAACATGCTCTGGAATACACCGATGGGTATACCTGTGGGGAGAAAGGAATCAAAGTAACTGATTACAAAATGTCAAAAGACATGTAGCCTAAGTTGTACACAGGAATACTCGCAATCCAAACAATTACACACAGGAGCTAAAATACCTGGTACAAGCAGTTACTGCACAACAAACAGTGGCCCAAACAATCAAACCTTTAGGTCAATTCTATAGAACTGTCAAGCTTATCAATGCAGTTTATTTTTGCCCGTGGAGTTTTTGCTCCATTTTCAATAATACCAATAATAAATAATAATTTGAGGTTCTTATATACCGCTTTATCACAACCTAGTTTGTAGGTCATCTCAAAGCTACTCATAAATTATTATCTGTGGCTATAGGGCTTTTGCAACCAGCCAATAGCTTTCTCAACTCCCTGGGGAGCCTACAGCCGGGGCTGCCATTTCGGCGCTCACAGCTAGCATTCAACAATTTTAGCACTGCCCAACCACGTACTCATTTACAGCTGAGTAGACTGGAACAAGAGGAGCAATGTATCTTGCTCAGAGATACAACAAAGTGCCGTGCCGTGACTCGAACCCGCAACCTTTTGGTCACGAGCCCGGCGTCCTACCACTAGACTACAGCGCCTCCAAATCAGCAACTACACAAAAAACAGTGGCACAAACAATCAAACACTTGGGTCAATTCTATAGAACTGCCAAGAGTATGCAGTTATTAAGCAGATTAATATTGCTTTTGTTTATCTTTTGAGTTTCAGTCCATTGCTCCTGAGATATAAGTTGTTTACTACCAAAGTTTGTCTAAAACTTCCAAAAGCAGTTTATTTTGTCTATTTTTAGAGTGGAGTGCTGGCTCCATTTTCAATGCATGTTAGTATGTTTAACTCATTCACCCCTGAAGTTTCATAATGAACTATTCCAACCTTTGAATTGGAAGCGTTCAGATGTGTCTTCAGGGGTGAATGAGTTAATATCAAACTTTGTCCAAAAAGCATTCCCAAATGGTGTTACCTAGTTTTATGATGCAAGCTTGAATGTAAGAAGTTGCTTTGAAATGCTATGTTTGTTAAACACATCTCACGCGTGACCTAAGCAAGCTAATGCTCAAAGTTGATAGATCTTTGTCAGAAGATTTTACATTCTTTACTAAATAGCCTAATGGCATTGAACAGACTTTATAGCATGTTATCCCAGCATCCTACATTCCTAATATAACTACTCCAGGCCTATAGAAGATGCTTGAAGTTTTCCTCATATTTGACCTTTGTGACAAAAAAGGTGGGTAAAGGTTATTTTTGGGTTGATGTGGAAAATAAGATACTTGTTTTGTGTTGATTTTGTCTGACAGCATACCTGCTGCGGCTCGGATGGTCAACAGAAAGAGCGCACCTGGAGCCATTACCAATTTTGCAATCTTTTTGAAGTCAAAAACAGATGACGATTTTTCTGGAAAAAAAACATGTACTTCCAGTTATAACATAATACATGCACTCATGTAACCATCCGTTACCTATCATGTTACTGTGTTGGCTAGCTAAGTGAACAAGTAAATCTTGATCGGTGAAAGCTTTAACAGTGAATAGAAAAACATATTGAAAGAGAATGATTTTTACAATATTCCTAAATATTTTTAGACAATCAACCCTTTCATAGCAAAACACCATTTCTTTCAATATTTCGTTTGGTTTCTAATAAATACCTTCAATTGTGCTGGTTACTGTTACTTTCTTGGTTGTCTTGGGTATAAAGAAGTAGGCGACCAATATAGAGAGAACAGATCCTGTAAAGGCTGCAAACGCAGCCGTCTGCTCACTGAGAACGCAACAAGTCAAGAATAGTACAATACGTCATATCTTATAAACCGTCGAATACCTCCTAAATATACCTCTCTGAATTCATCATTTTCTGGCATTAAATATTGTTAAGATGTTAAATTTTGTGGGGTTAAAATTTCACGATTTTGTGTCCAGAACTTATTTGCAGTAGTTTAATTTTGCGCATCACGCAATCAAGCCATTTCATCGAGATGGCTTGTGTCAGCTGTACAAAAACTTGAGCGGGACAAAGAAATGCTGAAAAAGGCTTTCTTACTAACCGGTATCAATAAAACATGAAAGTTTTACTTTCTACACGAACAGTGTAGAACTTCCTCACTTGTCTAGGATTTAAACTGTACACATTTCTTTGTTCTGCTGAAGTTTATCTGTAAGCTTACTTATTCATGCCTACAAGGCTAATAGTATGCAAAAATGGTTTCATTGTGACAAACAAGATAATTAGGCTGACGGATTTATTTATTTTGTATGACCGATTTTTTATGTAAAACCTTTGTGAATATTAGCAACTATACAGTAGTACCATTCCTGACGGTCTGTTTTACTGTCTGTCTCTCCTGATTTAATTCCCCACAAATACTAGTAAACTTTCCTTTGGTAAATCAAGCTCAAATTGCATACTTTTGCTTCCAAAAGCCAAAGAGCTTGTTTGAAACTACTTCTAAAGTTAAAAGTCAAGATCATCGTTACTATAAATAGAAGATAATTTTCTTCACAACTGCATGAAATCGACATTCAACTCAAATATTCATACAGCAGAGCTAACTCAAATATTCATACAGCAGAGCTTTATCTCCGAAAGTGATGACTTCTGATTTGCTTTGAGGTGAAAATTTCAAAAGGTGAAATGTCATATTTTACCTAGAGTATTTTGATATCAGTCCCCCAATGAATGGGCCCACTACCATTCCGAGTCCGTACGACAATCCCAGCATGCCTAGCGACCCTGCTCGCTGTTGTTTGTCTCCAATGTCTGTCACGATCATCTGACCAGCTACGAACAAAACAAAAAACAAAAAAAAATATATCTCGATATTATTGATAATAAAATACAACATTTATACAGCGCCCTATATAATTTGTAAAATTACTCTAAAGCGCTTTACAACATATGGATAAAAGTATTAGTTATAATTGTGAAACAAAAATGGCTTACAATCACCATTATACATTAAGCAAGAAGATAATCATCTCAATGTGCACATAAATGAATAAATTAAGGGTGGTATGTATATGACGTTTGTGCAAAGAGCCTAAAATACAGACGTGACCAGCTGTTCTGTAGCTGCACGGCACAATGATGTCATATTTTGCAACCATGCTGCTATCCAAGTCAAATTTAATTTCATCATGGTTGTTTATGCCAAAGATTTATTCAGTATTCTGCTCAAAATGTATTAATTCAAAATGCCATAGTCCTTTGAACATTTTCAGAGAGCATTACACAAGAAAAACTAAATGTCATCTACTTTAGTGATAAAGGGACTAAGATGTGAACAGGTGTTTTCAACATATTAGAGCAATAATGTAAACACAGTATTACAAAAAGAGGTAAAAGTCTACAAAAAAGCAGTCACACATAATTACTGTATTTATCCTACAATAAGCCCATGCCTGGTAATAAGCCCACCAATATCAATTGGAATTCAGTAGAAATTCCAAAAACGTAATTTTATTGTCCCATCCCTACTTTGAATCAGTGATTTTGTGTTGCCTCCCTGGCCATATTGCAAGGTAAAAACAGTAAAACGACCTCTATTTTTTATAACACAAACCTTGCATTGCATGCATAAACACTGATGGGAGACGTGATATGAACAGTAGAGGAAAGCTGTCAGCAAGACCAAGGAAGAGGTATGTTGCAGAAGCTGAGGCAAATGCCAGCATCATGGCAGCTCTTCCTCCAAACAGGTCACCGAATCGTCCGAACAATGGACCGCCTGCGAGCTGGACAATGGCAAAGGTCGTCTGGAGGTAACCAAACACCACCATGTCCACTCCCAGCTTCTTGGTCAGGTACTACAACAATAGAATATATCACTACAACAATACAATATATCACTGCCACAATAGAATATATCACTACAACAATAGAATATATCACTGCAACAAAAGAATATATCACTACAAAGAATATATCTCTACAACCATAGAATATATCCCTACAACAATAGAATATATTTCTACAACAATAGAATACATCACTACAACAATAGAATATATTACTACAACAATAGAATATATATCACTACAACAATAAAATATATCACTGCAACAATAGAATATATATCACTACAATAAAATAGAATATATCTCTACAACAATAGAATATATCACTACAACAATAGAATATATCTCACTACAACAATAGAATACATCACTGCAACAATAGAATATATCTCTACAACAATAGAATATATATCACTGCAACAATAGAATATATCACTACAACAATATAATATATATCACTACAACAATAGAATATATCACAACTACAATAGAATAAATCTCTACAACAATAGAGTATATCACTACAACAATAGAATATATCCCCACAACAATAGAATATATCACAACTACAATAGAATATATTCTATTGTTGTAGTGATATATTCTAGTGTGGCAGTGATATATTCTATTGTTGCAGTGATATGTTCTATTGCTGCAGTGATATATTCTATTGTTGTAGTTGTATATTCTATTGTTGTAGTGGTATATTCTATTGTTGCAGTGATATATTCTACTGTTGCAGTGATATATTCTATTGTTGTAGTGGTATATTCTATTGTTGTAGTGGTATATTCTATTGTAGTTGTGATACATGCTATTGTTGCAGTGATATATTCTATTGTTGCAGTGATATGTTCTATTGCTGCAGTGATATATTCTATTGTTGTAGTGATTTATTCTATTGTTGTAGAGATATATTCTATTGTAGTTGTGATATATTCTATTGTTGTGGTGATATATCACTGCAGCAATAGAATATATCACTGCAACAATAGAATGTATCACTACAACAATAGAATATATCACTACAAAAATAGAATATACCACTACAACAATAGAAGATATCACTGCAGTAATAGAATATATCACTGCAACAATAGAATATGTCACTGCAGCAATAGACTATATCACTGCAACAATAGAATATATCACCACAACAATAGAATATATCACAACTACAATAGAATAAATCTCTACAACAATAGAGTATATCACTACAACAATAGAATATATCACAACTACAATAGAATAAATCTCTACAACAATAGAGTATATCACTACAACAATAGAATATATCCCTACAACAATAGAATATATCACTACAACAAAAGAATATATCACTACAACAATAGAATATAACACCACAACAATAGAATATATCACAACTACAATAGAATATACCACTACAACAATAGAAAATATCACTTCAACAATAGAATATACCACTACAACAATAGAATACATCACTTCAACAATAGAATATACCACTACAACAATAGAAAATATCACTTCAACAATAGAATATACCACTACAACTATAGAATATATCACTACAACAATAGAATAAATATCACTGCAACAATAGAATATATCTCTACAACAAGAGAATATATCACTACATCAATAGAATATATCACTACAACAATAGAATAAATATCACTGCAACAATAGAATATATCTCTACAACAAGAGAATATATCACTACATCAATAGAATATATCACTACAACAATAGAATATATATCAATACAACAATAGAATATATCTCTACAACCATAGAATATATCACTACAACAATAGAATAAATATCACTGCAACAATAGAATATATCTCTACAACAATAGATTATATCACTACAACAATAGAATATATCACCACAACAATAGAATATATCACTACAACATTAGAATATATCACTACAACAATAGAATATATCGATATATTCTATTGTTGCAGTGATATATTCTATTCTTGCAGTGATATATTCTATTGTTGTAGAGATATATTCTATGTAGTGATATATTCTATTGTTGTAGTGATATATTCTTTTGTTGTAGTGATATATTCTATTGTTGTAGGGATATATTCTATTGTTGCAGTGATATATATCACTACAACAATAGAATACATCACTGCAACAATAGAATATATCTCTACAACAATAGAGTATATCACTACAACAATAGAATATATCCCCACAACAATAGAATATATCACAACTACAATAGAATAAATCTCTACAACAATAGAGTATATCACTACAACAATAGAATATATCACCACAACAATAGAATATATCACTGCAGCAATAGAACATATCACTGCAACAATAGAATATATCACTAAAACAATAGAATATATCACTACAACAATAGAATATACTACAACAATAGAATATATCACTACAACCATAGAATATATATCACTGCAACAATAGAATATATCCCTACAACAATAGAATATATCACTACAACAATATAATATATATCACTACAACAATAGAATATATCACTACAACAATAGAATATACCAATACAACAATAGAATATATTACCACAACAATAGAATATATCACTACAACAATAGAATATATCACTACAACAATAGAATATATATCACTGCAACAATAGAATATATCTCTACAACAATAGAATATATCACTACATCAATAGAATATATCACTACAACAATAGAATATATCTCTACAACAATAGAATATATCACCACAACAATAGAATATATCACTACAACAATAGAATATATCACTACAACAATAGAATATATCACTACAACAATAGAATATATCACTACAGCAATAGAATATATCACTACAGCAATAGAATATTTCACTACAACAATAGAATATATATCACTGCAACAAACATTCACAATAGAGACAACAACATCACAGAGGATTAACTGCAAAATGGAGATAACTCATTATCAGTAAGTTTCAAATATCTGCATACATCATATTCCCTCAAAATAATGCAAAACAGACCTTACCCCTATATAATGATATTCTCAATGATAAATTTTATTGCAAAACAAATGTAATCGTAAGATATTATCAACTGTTGTGAAACCTAAAAAAAAAAAGATAATGAATCCTTAACTTCTTCAAACATATCTCCTCTTTTCTTTTTTCAATAGCAGCATTTTGCATCATTTCATTTCTTAATAGTTCATATAAATATTCTTTCTATTTCTATGTTCTGGTCATATAGACATACTGATCTCTTCAACTTTTGGAGGGTAAAATATTTGAATAACAAGGGAAGGCATTATACCAGTGTCTTTACAATTACCTCCAATGGTTCATATCAAAGAGGGAATATTTCTTGTTAGTATATACTCTTATTATTGGTCTCATAATGATGGTCTTAGTCTATTTCTAAATAGGGCCTGAAAATTGATTTTAACATTCTTTTAACTGAACATATGTTACAGATGATGCAAAGAGCACAGCCAGACTGGGGTTCGAACCAAATACCCTCTGAACTCTAGACAGATGCTCTACCAATTGAGCTACGTAGTTGCTGATCATTGACCCAAACCAGTTCCGCTACATTCCTCCTTCCGCTTTGCCCCAAAAAACACTATTATTTACATTGTAAAAAACCAAGGTCCGGGTATCCCCTTGCCAAGCAATACATCAAATGCTTCATGCTTGAAACAAGGGTTGGTCAATGGCACCACCTGGGACCCTCCAAATTCTAGCCCAAGTTTCCTCTGGCCCTAACACCAGACTTACACATTTTGACATATAGATGTCTGGTGTGGGGCCCAGAGCGCATGCACTGCTATTAATTATGAAAATGTGGAATTCCCCGACACCAATTGGTATCGTGGAGTGACTAATCAACAAAAGGACACTGTCCGGATATCTTCTAAACAAGAATAATATATTCGGTTTTTGGTATGGTTTGTTGATTAGTCACCCTATGACCTACAAAAATGGTGTTATTAATAAGAGCGGATTTGGATCAATAAATAATCCATTTATCGATATATGTGAGGTATGTGTTATGTCATAGTAGATTTTTGTTGTCAGCACCTCATAACTCTCTGATACCAAAATAAACGATGTTGGAGGATTTCACGTTTTCATATAGCAGTGCACTCTGGCCCCACGCCAGACATCTGTATGTGATCAAAATGTCGAGGTCCGTTGTTAGGGCCAGAGGAAACTCAGGCTATCCGAACTCTAGACAGATGCTCTACCAATTGAGCTTCCTGGTCACCAACGATCTACCCCGTCCAGCTCTGCTATACAAACACAGTGTAAATATAAAACTAACACCAGTACTATCAGTAACAGATAGCAACTCCCATCTTTAAAAAGCTAACTAGCTAGGCACCTATATAGCTCATACTATCCATTCGTTGTTGGTAGACATTGTAACCCCATTCAAAACATTGACTTTTTCACATGGCAACTTCTTATACTATACTAACAGGCAGTGCTCCAGTCTGGATCCAAAAACATGTTGCATATAGGAAAATGTTCACATGTGTTGCTACTATAGTCGAATTGAACGACCGTCCAAATATCTTTATGTCAGCAGATTTTGACATCATGGGTTTGTCTTCCTCGTCGGCAAATGATAATTTCGACGTATCTGTTTTGTTAGAACTACTTTCTTTCATGTCCGCTCTATCTGTATTCTGCTGCTGCAGCTTACGACTTCTCAAATCATAGGTCGCCATGTTGACAAAATCTTATCTTCGTGTAGGACACGGAACGTTCTATATTGTCACCTTTCGATTTTAAAACAGGCGCCAACATTGCGAAAAGTAGAGCAGATTATTTTGGATCATTTAAAATTAAACATATCTGAATAAAACCGATCTAATGTAGAAATAAGTGAAAAAACATATTCTTTGTTTACACGTGTCAAAAACGAAAGCAAAACAATTATATTAACTTGGTCTATTTATATCTTTAAATGTTCTGTATTTTCGTAGGTGTTAACAAAACGTTGTTGTCACGCTGATCAAAAGTATCATTTTTTGTGTTGTCGTAAAGACCTTTCCAAAAGAATAAACTACACATTTGTCTGAAAATACTTTATAAACTTACAAGTCATTCAACTGTAATACATTTTAAAAAATGATTAATTTAATAAACAAACACCTTGATGCTTGACAATATCAGACAGGGAATACTTTACGGTAACTATTTATAGACGCCCACGTGATATGCTGTTCAATTTGGAGCTGTACACAGGCTGACAGGTAGGTCTTAATTTCTGTGTAGGTATGTCATTGGTAATTTTAAAACAAAAAAAGGGGAAGCGATGAATTGAAATTATTACATATTTCAACACATATAGGCCTACATGGTTAAGAGTTCTTTTACAATTAGATCATACAGAAAACAAAATCTAGTCTTACTTTTCAGAGTTCATAAATAATCCACAGGAGCCTGAAATAATGTCAAAAATTAATTATAACAGTAATACAAAAAATCGCCTATTTTTTTAAGCATTTTATAGTTTTCTTTGTATTACTGTTATAATTATTTTTTGGTAGAATTTGAGGCTCCTGTGCTATATCGTCGTATTGCATTCATAATGCTATATATATACACAGTTAATAATTAATTGCTTTGTTCACCCCGAGGGTTGACAAGGGTGGAGCTCAGACTGTCTTAAGTCTGATACTATACATATGAGTGTTGCTTGAGGGCACACACTTGGGCCGAGCGAATGAGATGTTGGTTCTCTAAGGATGAAGGCTGATCGCACATGCAGTTGCTTTACACTTAACATGTATATATGATGTGTATATAATAAATAATAGTGTGCGACACAGCTGTGGCTGATAGTGGTGCATAATATAGCAAAATACAAGATATACACATACATGTATCTCTGTGTCAGACCCCTGCTCTTGAAGGTAATATGAACTTGTAACTGGTGTTATACAGTAGGCAACATTACAGTGAAATCTGCCTAACCCAACACCATCTCAATCCAACAAATTGGTTGGATTAGACTGTGTGTTTGAATATGTAGGTTTTATTTTGTAGTTTCTATAAGAAATAGGCAGATAAAACATCTGTATACTCTGGATCGGATTGTAGATACATATCTAATTGTACTTAAAAAACAATGTAAAAAAAAATCTGACTTGTTTGGTAAAGAAGATTAAAAATTCAGGAATTAAATGCATCAATTTTGGCAGATTTAACGGAACAGAGTGAAAACTAAGTTAGAAATTCTTCCAATGCCAACGTTTATTTGTTCCATGTGAAATCACAGACAGTGGCAGACAATCTATTCACATTTCCTACATCGTTGAAATTTGTGTCATATGTTCTTAACTTGCGTTGAATTTGTTCATTTGAAATAGATCTATACAGATGTTTTAGAAATTAGTAAAACCATGATGAGCATATAATTCTGGCTCAAAAGCAGTATGTTTTATCAATAAGCCAAGTATGACATGTACATCTTCCATAAGATTCATCAGTTTGGAAATATGTCATATGAAAGTTTTACTTTATACACACATTGTACATATTGAACACGGACGTCGCAACGCTACAAGACTGACTAGTCCCTTTGTTGAGCTATGACTTAGTGAGGGATTCAGATTGTTTACTTGTACACAGATGTGACGAAATTGTTTATTTTCATTCAAATCGCTCACTCAGTCATAGCTTGACAAAAGGACGACTTATTTTACAAGTCAGTCTTGAAATGTTGTAACACTTTTAATACGTACATTGTTGATGTATCAAGTAAAACTTCGAAATTAGTCCTGTATGACCTTTTGGTATCTAAGTTTTGATACATTTTTTCTACATTTTGTGTACAAGTATTATAAAAGCTGAACACGAATGGATAAGGAGGAGAATTTTATATTGTTAGTCGGCAGTAGAAATCCCAATTAACATTTCTAAATATAATGAGTCTTAAAATATAATTATACAGATCAAGATGGCCACAGATGAGACTACAGTGAGGTGCTTCCAGCATTGTGACCGGACACAGAACATCCTGTGTTTCTCTGTCCCCCAAATCTGCCCCCTGTGTGGGAGGGACACGAGAGAAAGTGCAAGTCGAATCCCCCCGTACGTCTTACCATCACCTTTTGTACAGGCCTGTCACCGCCCATTCTCCATCATCATCAAACCAACGTTAGGTACATTTCTACAGTGAGTACATTAAATACACTGATAATAATAAGTATGTCAAGAATTTAAACCAACTATTTGAGTAATACAGGGTCCGTGCAGGCCTTGAAAAGGCCCTAAAATTGATGAAAAGTACCTGAAATGTCTTGAAAGGATGAAAGCGAGCCTTGAATTAGACTAAATGATCATTATAGTATGATCGTATATTATCTTTCGTGGTTTTATGTTGTTATTCTTATAAAAATGAATTTAGAAAACGATAAGAAAATGAAAATTTACAAGAGTTTATTTCTAGATTTTTAGATTAACCAATTGCAACCGTTTATATGGTGAGCTTAGACGTCCAGGTTACACATCCAGATATCTTTATTTTGAAAATTTCCAAACTCACAGAGACTTCATCCTCGATACTCCAGGGGTTAAATACGCCAACTTTCACGCTCTGTAGTGTACCCCCGAAATATGTCATAGCAATATCGAAGTCTCAGAGTACACCACCTTGTGGATGAGAAAAGAAGAATAGTTTGATCCTTTGATGAACATAAAAAAAATCTTGCAGCTGGGTAACATTAAAATTGATGTGTTTTGAAGTCGGTTGTTGCTCCTCTGTAATTTTCAATAAACAAGTATTGGCCTAGCGATTGGTCAGGTTTTTTTTACCTGAGACCAATCAAATAGCTACCTGGATGCCTTCAATTTTGCTATGACATAATCTTTGGAGGCAGAGAGTGAAAGTGAGCATAACCCCTGGAGTATCAAGGATGATTTAGTTTAAACAGTATTTATTCAATATTCAAACATATTAATTACATATATATAATTACACTGGTATTGGAAAACAAGATAAGAGCTTATATTAATTCCTGTTGATTTATCTGTAGTCCCATACATGGTTCAATTACTCTTCAAAACTGTTCATACCTGAGTCTCTGATTGAAATAAAATCTACTTCTTTATTAAAATAACTGTAAGATAAAACACATACATGTGTAACAGGAAAGAGAATAGTGTGCTTCCACCGGGGATCGAACCCTCGATCTCCAGGTTCCTAGTCGGACGCTCTACCACTGAGCTAAAGGGAAATTCCCCCTAGCTCGAAGCTAGAAGGCGACCTTAATCCTATGTACAATTGAACCCTGCCACACATGTATATTTCTGTGTAAATCATGAGGTTATTTTATATACACATTTGACGGAGACAATATATCTTTTTCTCTTGTTAAATATTTTTAAACACCTTTGACTCTGTTTTTGTTACAGAAACTACACAGATACATCAAATCTGCACATAGGGTTGACCGACTCACAAGGTAAACATGTATATATATCGTGTACTTTGGACAGTAACATGCAAATATAAAAAGAAAATAGAAGTGACAGAATAGTTTAGTGTAGTCCGGAGAAGCTGACTATCTCGATCCCCATTAGAAAGCTTTTAAAAGGAGACAATAATGGTGCTTATTTTAGGTGATATAGATATTCATTTAAACTTTGCAGATCTTTTGTTTAACCTTTCACCCCTATGTAACTTGAGTAAAACTCTACCATGCATTGATGTGGATGAGTCCATTATGGTCTACAGTAGTGAAAGGCTTAAGATAAGGTTTACAGCATGTGGGAGCCTTGAGCAACATACATAAGTCCTTGTTGCATTTAACACTTAGTGTCTTTGTGAAATGACACGTGTATGATTTATATAAAACAAGCTTCAGTTTAGTGTAATGTTTGGATGAAATATGCAGGTGTAATGTTTAATATACACAGGTGTGATGTTTAATATACACAGGTGTGATGTTTAATATATACAGGTGTGATGTTTAATATACACAGGTATGATGTTTAGTATACACAGGTGTGATGTTTAATATACACAGGTGTAATGTTTGGGGCAAAGAAGTAATTCCAACAGTGTGGACAAGTTTAGGTTGTCAAATTTTCGGAGCGATCAGCTCCTTTTTCAAGACACAGTGAAGCAGAACAGTTACATGTACATATACATCATATTACATATATTACAAGAAGATATAACTGATATATCATAATTGAAAATATAGCTATTATATAAAACCAATAGTCCCCTCGGCTAAAGACAGCCGAAGGCAGCAATTAAGCTGAGAGCATCGCGGACAAGGAACGCTGATGTAGAGGACCTATTCTTGCGCAAGATACACTATCACACAAAGTGAGTCAATGAGATATCAAAAACGTGGAACATGTGCATGTGGAAATCTGGCCCGGTAAATGTGAAAAATCTCAATTTGCTTCGGAATGTCTCATTAGTCGCCTCTCAATTTTGCGGGGGATCTAACAGTCACAGCAGGGGGTCCACACTTAGTCGCCTCTTTTGGTTTGCAGGAATAATGCATGTAATTATCAAATAAGTGAGTGCAGGAGGAATAAGTAGATGAACTGGCTAAGATACTGTATAAATCTGCAAAATGAATCTGACAACGGCTGTTGGTCACACACACTGACATGAAGCAGCAGGCAAGCGAGATAGCAGACCAACTGTGCAGTAATGCATCATTAGGTCAAATGCCCCCTGGAAGGAAAACGAGCGGATGGCAACTGCCTATCGTTCGTGAATTCATACCTCGAGGGTAGCGGGTTTGTAGATTGGTGATCCAAAACTGTTCTCTCGAACGTCGTCTCGTTTCATCCCATGTAGGGCAATGATCTATGGCAACAACCTGCATGTCTTTCTAACTGTGGCTAGGCATATTAAAATGCCTTGCCACATGGAAGTGTGGTTTGTTCTGCTTGATGGAGCAGCGATGGTTGTTGATCCTGACATTGAGCTGGGTGCAGGTCTCGCCAATGTACTGTAAATTGCATTTATTGCAGGTAATAAGGTACACCACATTGACTGATGTGCATGTCAGTGTTTGTAGTATAATGTTTAATATACACAGGTGTATTGTTTAATATACACATGCGTGATGTTTAATATACACATGCGTGATGTTTAATATATACACAGGTGTAATGTTTAATATACACAGGTGTGATGTTTAATATACACAGGTGTTACATTTGACTATGATGAGGATGGAGTCAACATCAACACACCTGGCTGGGACCAATGCGTTGCCATAGAGATGATACAAAGTTCTGGAGATAAAGATTTGTCATTAGAGTGGGATACAAATTTGAGACAGGAGAGTAGAAGTGACCGCTGGACTAAGTACAGGTATGGTCATTCGCTGCAACAATGCTAGCCTCATTGTGCATTTTTGTCATCAGTTGCTTCATTTTCACATTGATGCTAAAATATTTGATGGTGTTCATTTCTTCATTTTTTTAGTGGTTTTAACCCTTTCACCACTGTAGACCATAATGGACTCATCCAGATCAATACATGGTAGAGTCTACTAAAGTTACATAGGGGTGAAAGGGTTAAAACAAATATTTTCAGAACTGAAAATGTTTAGCTTTAAAACATTTTTTTTATGCTGTTAGGATTATTTTCAAAGTGAAGAAAAACAATAATCTCATGATAACAAAGTTTCAATTGCTAACTTTTATTGACAAAATATTCATTTGCACTGCACATGAATTACAGCCCTCAAAATTAATCACAAAAATAGATCAGTACTAAAATATATGGCTTACAGGTTATAGTCCATTTCAACATTTTCACTTAAAATTGACAGAGAGAACAAAACAATCATGACAACCACCATATTGCATAGTTCACATTATCTGTTTGGTAAATTTTGCAACATATTAAACAAGATTTTAACAAAAGAGGGAAATATATTAACTTTTGCTCCTAATTTTGTTTCAGATACCATGAGGATATATACAACTGTTTTGACTTTGTGATACAGTTTCTATGGCAACTTGGACTACACCATGTCAATCACTCTCTGAGGAGCAAGTCGGCGTTGTGCGAGGAGCTAGTCGTTAAGCACACAAGACGTGCGGGACAGTACATCTCTATGTACAGACAAATCCTTACACATGGATATCTCTGTCAGATGGTTAAATGAAACCACTTGTTAACCTACAATTGTACCTACCTCTTCTTCATCTAGTGGTACTTAACTCATTCACCCCTGAAGACACATTTGAACTCTTCCAATTCAAAGGTTGGAATAGTTCATTTTGAAATTTCAGGGGTGAATGGGTAAAGGCAGCAATTAAAGTTTTTCTAAAATTGGCAATGATCCTTTGCTTTTCTCTCAGCCCAGGTCCTGGTCTTAAAGATTGATGTCAGTAGCCAGGATATGTGCAGGATTTTTTCTAAGGCGGCAGAAGTAAGAAGGATTTTTTGAGGTAACTATAGGGAAGCATTATATACAAATATACATTTGTATCTATTAATATCAATCTATATTTGTATGCATGTACATCTTAAGTTATCTTCCTCTCTCTATGAATATCTATATTTATCTAGAACAGCTACACTAAATCTTGAGTTTGATCTTTCCTTAGAAGTCTAGAATGACATCATTAGGTATATAAACTGTATAACCTCACTTCACTGCCATCATTTTTCAAGGAAAATTGTGACATTATAAAGGGGTTTGGCAATATAAAGAGGGAAATATAAGTGAATGTTAAATTAAGAAAGAGAGAAAAGGGGACTTTGACATACTTGGTGATATGTGACAGAGAGGTGGCAATGGATACCAGTGGCATTATATTGAGGTTTTTCTGTATGTTAATTTAATACAGTATTAGACTGCTAGGTTAGAGACCTAAACTCATTTGACATTTCATTCCTCTAGTTTATAAGGTGTATTTGATACATGTGGTACAAAGCTTTATTCCGTCTTTTCGTATTGCAGAGTCATCTGCTCCTGTGAGCAGGTATTGATTGTTACGTCTTTTCGTATTGCAGAGTTATTTGCTCCTGTTAGCAGGTATTGATTGTTAGGTCATTAGTTTGTGTGAGAAAATTACGTCGTTTTCTCAAAAAATGATGACGTAACTCTCACAAACAAATGACGTAACAATCAATACCTGCTCACAAGAGCAGATAACTCTGCAATACTAAAAGACGGAATAGGAATCAAGATTAACATTAGCCTCTGGTAAAGTTATCTCCCTTCTAATCAGTACTTGTGTCCATGAAAAGTGCAACTATATCATAAGTCAAAGAAACAGAGCTTGCAAAATCTTACATTTGAAGGCATTTTTCTTCCTTTATAACTTTGGTATTATGTCATATGAAATATTTGTGTGAAATCTCTTTATGTTTGTCAAGTATTTTTATATTTGTTCATATTGATATGAACAAAACTTTTGGGATTAGAAACGAGTCTCTTGCAGAACTCTTGAAGGAGTTATATCAAAGTTTTACTTTTATACACAAACAAATTTAAGTATTAAACGTGTCGTAAGGTTTTAAGACTGACTTGTCCCTTAGTCAAGCTTAATGGTGGTCATAGCTTGAAAAAGGGACCAGTCAGTCTTGAAACTTTGCCACACATTTAATACTTATATTGTTTGTGTATAAAGTAAAACTTTGATGGTACATATTTCCAAACTGATGAATCTTATTGAAGATCTTGAAGGAGTTATCTCCCTTCCTTGTCTGTTCAGTTTGCACTTTACATGTATTAATTTTTTTAAGGATCACAGCTTTGATAGAAAATATCTATTTGAAAAATGTTGAATTTTTATTAAAACATTTATATAATTTGTTATTTTGTTTTCTTTTGTCATGACAAGTTTATTCTTCTCCGCTTCATTTTGTATATTTTGAAAAGTATTGAAATTCAAAACTGAACTTGATTGATTGATGGGTTTTACGTCCGCTTCACTACCGAGAAGTTTGGTTATCCAGCAGACAACTACAAGTATAGGGATTAAAAAATGGCTTCTGAAGACAAAAGCACCAAAGTATAATAGCAATTTTTCAGATATTTTTAAAACATTTCATTTTGAAAATATGTGTTCACAGTTTCAGTTGCTTTGGCTCTGAACAACTTGGCCGAGGGATGTGTTTTTGTAATGTTGTTCATCTTGACTGCTGGCAAAAGACTTTGATGGTTACTGGTTTTCTTTATTAAGAGCTGTCTATAAATACATGTTCAAATTTAGGCTACTTTTGTTGGTACAAATTGAGTTTTAGTTGTTCTTGTGAATACAGTACCTTCATGTTAACTGATTTTGACCTTACAATCACAATGAAGATACATTTACCAGTTTTTGTCTCGCCGCGCAAAGTGGAAGCAAGATTAAGTTGTTGCTTTTCCGGCGACGGCGACGTCAACATTAAGTTTTCGCATTTAAGTTAGTTTCACTGAAAGTGTTAGTGCTAGACCAACCAAACTTGGAACATAGATGCATCTTAGGTAGTAAATCTCAACCCATGCATCAAAAACTGGATGCGGCCTACCTTTCATGGTCCATTGACTTTGTCAGCATCTCCATCAACATTAAGTTTTTGTGTTGAAGTTAGTTTCTGTTATGTGCATTGATGGTCAAAGAGGGGCATAGGCGAGACATTTCAGTCCAAATGGGTTGTTTAAGCTTATAATTGATTAAATACCACTCCTAAATTGAACCTATTTTACAGTTACAATATCTATATATGATCATGATGACCTCTTCAGGAAAGTCTCCCAATACAAGGTAACCATCCTCATTATAAAGGTAAATGTGTAAGTTAACGTTCCAGCCCTAGCTTGATAGGCGATAAGTGCAGGGAAAAAATTACATAATTATACACAAACTCTTTTTATATGTTTACATCTCTTTAATATATACAACAATTCTCAAGCACCTTCAGAACAGTAGTTACAGTTAAGCACATGGTGTGTATCAAACATGGCACTTTAAAATTTATCTGAATATACATCAATTTAGAAAGAGGTATGGCATACTTTGGCCTGCTTCAACCTTCGTCCATAATCGGATACTTTTTTCTTTTTACATCAATTTTGCTACTTCGTACAATATACAACAAAACATTTTATTTTTCCTTTACAGACGTTAAAAGTGTTAATGACAGACTGTGCATGCAAGTACAAACTTACAGATGACTTTAATCATCATCATCATCATCATCATCATCAATCATCATCTAACATTAAAATCCTTTTCTTAAAATACACACGTAATACTGACTAGCACTACATGTGCTAACTCCATTTTTTTTTTTTAAATGCGCCAAACAATATGTCATTAACTTCTTGCATTCTGTCTCAAACCAAGATATGGAATCTTGATCTGTCAGTAGAAACCATAGATCAGATATAGCTAAGGTACGTGTATGGTATTGTAACCTATTGATCGAAAGTTCCCATCGTAAAATCTACTTCAATTATTAGATATTTTATTAGAGAATGTGAAATTTAATATGTCTTAATTTTAGACATGGTCATCAAATGCACGAATACACATTGTCACTAATGGTGTATTTTCGGATTTAAAAGAAGATTAAGTAAAACAGTGCTAAGCAGACATTGTGCACCATACCTCTTTCAACGGTTTATAGATCAACAATAGCATTATGTGTCCTACTAACTTCTCACTTTTCATTCATACAATTGTATAAAACATGGTAAATGACAAATTAATTTACAGTGAGTTTATCAAATAAAATTGAACTACTCTAAATTACTTAATGCATACCACAACTTTCAACAACATACAATGTAAATTCACCAAAGATACAACCTCTAAATGTTCCTCATTCAAATGTCTTCACAAAAGATCACGATTCACAATCACTTTTCCTTATAAATGAAAACAAAAATACATATTTTTTTTAATTCATCCTTTTTTCCTACATTTTCCCAAGGCTATCATGTTCTTGCATTTTTTACAGATTAAAATATCAGTAATCAACCATTTTAAAGTTATTTCTCAGTTTTTGCAGCTTTTTCAGTGAAAGGGATGCAACTTCTGTTCAGTAAATATGACTGCTTGCTGCATAATTCGTAAGCAAAAGAATAGCTACTGAATTTTGTTAGATGCTTTAAAACTGTAAGGTCAGCATCAAAGAATTTTTGAAATTTTTGTCAAAATTTTGTATAACCAATTTACCCCTAAAATCACATTCGAATCTTACCATATCAAAGACTGGGCAAGTCCAGTTTAAAGTTGTAGGGGTGAACAAGTTAATAATTTTGAAAATGGGAACTATGACAGATATAAACTAATATTAAACAATAGTAGTATTACGGAGAGGACTTGCATAAGCTTTGCCTGGTGCCCAATTCCTTTGTATTTAAGATCTATATAATAAAATATTCTGGAACAAAATGAACTATAAAACATGCACAAATATTCCAATTTCACAGATATTCTGGGGCTGGAGTAAAGCACTCCATTGCTAAGGAAGACAAGATCAAATTAAACAAGAGGCCCAAGGGCCTTAGCGGTCACCTGAGTTATATCATAGATACTGGTAGCTTTATTTTATTGTTTAGATGTGATGTGGAAATCAGCATGTAAACTAAGTGAANATACACAACCATACATTAGCACTTAGTGAAATTCACAACATTTAAATGCACCTGTTCAAAAATTACTGGTTTTTAGAAAATCTCTTAAAATATCACAAGTCATAAAATATAGTTTACATATCAAATTTTGAAAAAAGAATTCAATAATTTTAATTCAGAAATTCAGAAAATATGTAAAATAGCATTAACAACTAGATACACTATATTCTTAGAGTTGAGCCATGACAGACCGGTAAATAAGTTCATCATTGTAAACTGTCACTACTAGAACAGTAATACAAGTTCATCTATAGAGAATAAACAATCTATTTCTCTTTCATTCATTAAATAATATTACTGTGAATTTTTTCAATTTGAATAAATCAACTTCAAACTAAAATTATTTTTCCTTATTTGATAATAACACACTCGTCAAAACTATTTCTCATCCATTTATTCCCATTGTAATTTTTTTTCGAGGATATTCACTTTCAGTTTTTACTCCATAATGAATGATGTGAATGATGTCATTAAATGTTTTTTTATATACAAGATGATCCGAAATAAAAGACACATGGTGGACGGACATTTAAATTCGGCATATCACTAGCCACCCAAGAATATATCCTACCTTACGAATATAAGGACTGCTGGTGATATGTATCAGAGTGATCTCCCTTTAAAAGTGTTCATCATCATCATCAATATCTTAGGCCACGGACATGTTCGTTTATGCGGAACCGGTGCGTCCACTTTAAATTTTCGGGTATGAATACTGGCGGACCTCCAAATGTTTGTGCAGGCCTCGCCTGAAAGCAGCATCAGATTACTAGGTCCGACATTATTTAATAAACCAACAACTGTGGTCCGACCAGTTGAACCGTTAAACGGAAACGGCCCTGTATACCTTTCAAATTACTCATGAGGAAATGGTTGCTGTTTGAATTAGTTCCAAAACAAACACTTTCTAAAAATAGACATGCCAGTCATGTGACTATGTCCCACATACTTTCAGTATAGCATGGTTAGTGACGAGTGAGAGGAATTTAGATGTTAACCATTTCACCCCTATGTAACTTTAGTAGACTCTACCATGCATTAATATGGATAAGTCCATTATGGTCTACAGTGGTGAAAGGTTAAGGTATCATTGTGTCACAGACAACAATAATCAAAGAAAGTATGACCACACTTCAGACATAAGTATCTTTTCTTGTCTACAAACAAATAAATCCTATGGCTTGACAAAATTATTAAGATCCTTTAAGTGTTTAAAACTACAATTTTTCTGTTACAAATTGCAGAATTTCACTTAAATCTTGAGGGGAAAACACAAAAAAATACCATTGTAAGCTACCTATTCAACAAAAGAAAATGCCAAGAGTTAAATTTCTGACAAACAATTTGATCATTCCGACAGCTATTGTCGATAAGTTTAATTAAAATGTGCATCTAGTGTTTTTTAACATCCCCTTGAAATGAAACAGCCACAGAATATCAGGACACAAAACGACAGATTTGAGTAAAATCAGTTATGGTAGTAACCTATGGACGGTTCTTCATTATTTAAAACTTCTGAGAATCTCTTCATCAAAATTGTAAAATTATGGAAAAAAAGGGGAAATTTATCGGATTGTCAGGGTACAAGAATAAAGGGATTTTTATGATTACCAATAAGCTCATTCGCACCTGAAATTTCATAATGAACCATTCCAACCTTTTTTTTGGAATAGTTCAAATGTGTCTTCAGGGGTGAATGAGTTAAATATGTTGACATAAGTGATGAAATGATTGGTTCTATGTTTATCAGGAATGTTGGTAAGCAAGTTTCCTATTTATTGTTGAAAGGGAACAAATCTGAACGGCCATTTCTCCTATTTTGTTTCTGCTGATACTAACAGTAAAAATAAACATCCTGGCATAAAATCTTACTATATTTTGAAAATGATAAAGCGTTTGATTATGATACAGATCTAGGTGAGTGAACTAAAAACACTATGGAAATACACGTCTGGTACCTTAACTCATGCACCCCTGAAATGTTATAATGGACTATTCCAATCTTTGCATTGGGAGAGTTCATTTGCATCTTCAGGAATGAATGAGTTAAAACCCCCAAAACACATTACTACAAAAAAAGTGTGTGGAGAGTTCTGCATATATAAACGTAATTTTTAAAAATGTAATTAAAAACAACCTTTTCAGCATTTTATCACATTTCCTTACAATGGCTGCCTCATATTTTCATAAATGAAATCATTTTTTTTAATGAAAATTACAAAATATATGATAGTTATTACTGTACATATTAAAATAAGAGGTAAATTTCTAAATAAAATGTCTGATATTTAATGCATATGAAAATTCACATAATATCAGAATTATACATTTACCTACTATGGTGGAAATATTCTTCAATTTAAGTACAACATTACAGGTAAAAGCACTTGCATAGACATTAAGGTAAAACAATTGATACAAAATACTACTCATGTAAAAAGTATTGACGATGGACATGTTATTAATTTATTCATGAACTGTCAAATTGCATAGAATTTAAACAAATCCCCCCTCCATCCTCCCCCTGCCCAAAAATAAATCACTGTTCATTGCAGTTCAACAATACATACAACAAAGATATGGTTTTAAAAGTATGTCTTTCGACAATGATGCATCTAAGATAAAAATATCGTTGTCTTCTCAAATAATTATTTTTCATAAAATGCTGTCATACACTGCATTCACGTTCACATATTATGAACAAATTTGCATTGATAAGCCTTACAGTAAAACCTTGATATAATGCCCCTTGTTAATTTGCCAACTTGTCTGCTTCAAATATATTTCAAAGTCAATCTTTTTGAATTTTTTACCTCACAAATTCCTCAATATGCTCTCTCAGGTTTTTGCCAAACCTCTATATAATGCTTAAATTTAATTGCTGGGAAAATGTTGGCAGTATAACAAGGTTTTAGTGTATATAAATGCCTGGATTGACAGATCAGTTTCTCCGACAATTTATGAGTTTAGGTAACAACTAGAACAAACTAATTTGAACGGAATACTGTAGTTTACATGTGAACCAGTCACAACATGATAAATATACTGTGAATTTATATATTTGTATGGGGCTCAAGTTTCATGGTTTTGACAATGTAATTATTTTTGACCCAAGAATTTGACTTTGGCCAAGGTTTTTAATACTGGTATACCAATATCTTCATAAATTGTTGTTCAGAACACATATTCAACATTTTGTGTATAACAATTTGTTGATGTAGAATACATACCCACAAACAAAATCAACAAAAATAAATCCCCCACAAAAATTAATAATCCACAGTATCTTTTTCAAAATGAAAACTTCCATGAACAATTAGTAACTAAAACTATAATTAACATCAATCTAACGTACATTATTAAAATGTACCTAAACATGTTATCTAATTTGATAATGTAAATGTATCAAGTGATAATACTCATCCATATTTATCCAGCAATAAGCCCATGCCTGGTAATAAGCCCACCAATATCTATTGTAGCTCAGTAGAAATTCCAACTAATGTCCTGTATTAATTCCCTCGTCTTTAAGTAAGAGATTATGTGTTGTCCTGTATCAAGCCTGCCCCCTCCTTTGAGTAAGAGATTATGTGTTGGCCCCCTGGGCTTATTGAAGGATAAAAACAGTAAAATATTATAGGTCTGACCTTGAAAATCAGGTTTCAACCTTGACAATGAGTATCTAGGATATCGTATTTGAGATTCTTCTCCACATGTAAACATACATATAGCAACAAATCAAAATCTTGTAAGGGTGTAAGACAACCAGAACATATACATTTGTAACACTACCATCACTATAGCAACAGGAACCAAGGTTCCGATAGTTACAAATCCTTTGCCTGCTCCATTTCTCCAAAAATACGTAATGTACACTGTTGTGTGAAAATATCGCTTTTTAAATTTTACCCTTTACAACCAAGAGAGTTTTACTACCTTTAAATGTAGATTTTCCAAGAATCTACTGTGGGAAATAAAATGGAAGACAAAATAATGCTTATTTTTTCTGAAATGCTTCTTTTTAGATATCTTCTAAAACAATTGCTTTACCTGAGCAGGTAAAATTACAATGTATTTTTAAATATCAAGTGTACAAAAGTGGGTAAAAATATTTTTTTTACCCTTTACAACCATGACAGATCCACTTCCTTTAAATGTAGATCCCCAAGAATCTACTATGGGAAATAAAATGGAAGACATTTAATTTTTTTTGAAATTCATTTTACATACTTTCCTTACGAGATGTCTTGTTAAGCAAAATTACATTTCATGAACAGGTAAAATTATAGTCTTTTCAGTTTTGTTATCTATGAGACATAATTGTATTAACCACTGGGTACACAAGATTATTTAGGGTGACATTAGTCTTCAAACAATGGATAGAAGTAATTGTTTATGCTGACATCAGTCTAATGAAGTCACCGACACAAGATCCTCGTCCTCCACTTCGACTACAGCTATGCCTGGTAATGTTGGTGCAGACACAGGGATCTGACTATTTTGTGACCTATTTGACCTTGCAGAACTCTGCCTTGATTGGCCAGATCTACTAGAGGCGGAACCATTAGTCAGTCTCATTGCTGGCCCCATAAGACCGGAGCGGTCTGATCTTGCTGAACTTAGGCCAGATCTAGCTGACCCGACACCTGACCGATCTGACCTAGCCGATCCAAGACCAGACCGATCTGACCTAGCTGATCCAAGACCAGATCGTTCTGACCTTGGACCTGAAAGATCTGATCGAGCCGAACTGAGACCAGATCTATCGGACCTTCCGGAACTAACTCTTCCCCTGCTAGAACGACTTGAAGCTGATCCATTGGGCTGTCGAAGTCCTGGCTCGATACGACTGACTGTTTTCCCCGCAGACCCTTGTCTGCCTTGATTGGATCTCACGTTTTGTCTTGATCCAGAGAAGCTGTCTTGACGACCTGCACGATTTGAATTTCCCAATCCTCCATTGGCCTGTTGCTGTTGATATATGTGAGCTTCTGCCATCTCTAAAGTTACCTCCCTTGCCCTACTTCGTTGCGATCCCGTGTTACCGTTCTGTCTACCATTCCTTTTACCGTTCTCCTCTTGATTGACTTCATTCATATAAGTACTAGCAGTGAATATGGCATAGTTTGTTGACAGAGTTTTCGGTGGGGCGGGTAACGTCACTGCCTCCAGGCTGTTATTATGTGAATATGAATTCAATGATACTGCTTCCATGCTATTTCGTTCCAAAGCAAAATCAATTCCGTGAGCCGAGGCCTTGCTTATGGCTGATGAATCACTGTTTCGACGACCTTTCTTTCCACGACGGTGACTAAATGTCCCAGTGTGCTTGGTTGATATTGGACCAAGAACAGGCTGAATCCTATTCCTCTTTTTGTTCTTCTTCCTCCTCTTCTTCCTTCGTTTTTTCTTCCCTCCTTTCATATCTTCACTTTGATCACTCTGGTGGAACTGACCCTGAGCTTCGCTGAGCTGTGAGTCTAGAGACTGACGACGAGATGCCATCTTTGATGCCATGGACCCAATATCTATGAAAGTAATCATTAAACATTGAAGTTGATTTCAGAAAATTATAGAAATTTCTTATAAAATATATTTTGAAGTAATATTTTTTTTGTCATTTTGACCATTATTGTTATCATGTTTTTGATTTTTTTAATCAAATCTTTTTTGATGAAGTATGCATTTTTTGCTGTGCTATACATTTTCTCATATTACATAAGGATTTTCCATTCAGTTTAAACTTTGATATAACTTTATTAACCACTGACTTAGACCAAGGTTATTATTATTCTATCAGGTCAATAGAACATATACCAGCATCACCAGAAGTCTATAAGGAATCAAAATATACCTGAGTCAGAGTAACGTCGAAGTGTGCCAGCGGTGGGTATTATCATCCCTCCGCGTCTACGCACAAGTTTGGGCATTGCATTAGCAAAGTTTGATGACATCTCGTGAGAACTAACACTGTTCAAATCAAACTTCATTCCTGGAAAACAACACACAAAGAAGGTTTAGGGTTTAAGATCAAGGTTGAAGGTTAAAGTTTATTTAGATTCTACACAACAGTATTAAATTGAACACATTTTCTTAATCACAGCTAAATCTTAAAAAAAACCTGATTTTGATATCACAAAATCTTTTTTATCACATCAGCAAGGATAAGAGCCATTGATAATGGCAATTCAACAGCTTAAGGTAAAGGGTGCCACTGTGCAAGTTATAATTGTCAAGAAGAGTTCCACTTCAAAGCCTTTTTTATACTTGGAGTACCCTCCCTTCTATCTCCTTTAAAACACAGATTTTCTGACTTTGAATCCCTTCTTTCATTATCGAGGTATTCACATCTCATTTTGATGCTGTGCATTTTACAATTTCTGGATAGCAACAATGGTTAAGTGTAGAACTGGTATTGAATAAGTCCAAAGTTCAACCCCCTAGAATTTTCATTTTGGATTTTTGTGTTTATTTTGTTACCAATCACTTGAATTGCTAACAGTACTTAATGAGTTAAATCTCATTGATCTATTAAACTTTTGTATCTCAGATCTCTGAAACTAATATTTTACCTAAAGGGTCATCATGTGTGCTACCGAAGCTGATTGACATGCGTCCATTATTCATGTCCTTTCGGCGTTCAAAGGCTTTCGCAATCATCTTGTGTTTCTTCATCTTCACCGGCTTGTTTGAAGGCTTTTTGAAAACTCTGAGGGTAAAAGGAATTACTTTTCATCAGTAAACAGTCAAAGTCACCATTTCAGGAAAGTGTCTCTAGCGCATTACCTCTCGTCAAATTCTTTTCCAGATCTGCTTTATTCATTGACCTTTTTTTTTAAAAGTGAGAAACTAATACTAATCCTGCTAGCTTTTACAGGAGTTCAAACTCCTAAGGAAAAAACCAACACATTTTAGCAACCAAATAAAATTTACAAACATTTCTTTTCCTAATTTTATTCTGTGGCATATTATATTTTGTGTTTNTTTTGAGCTCTTTTATTCAAATCACATTCCCTGAATGAATCTTAAACTAAAACAAGAATAATTTACTGTAACAACATATTAAATTTTCACACATTATCATTTCTTACTTCCGTAAAAAACGTTCCCAGGATAGTAGGGAAGCTTTCGTCCATGACCAACTACTCATCGCAATTCCTGCGCCAAAGAATGCCAGGACGTGGAACTCGACAGCCACGATACTTGGCCTGGCTGCCATGGTACAGGTACGCGAGTAGGAGCTGTCCACCGTTTTAGTCACGGTCGCGTTGGCAAGGCAGCTGATGAAAACACAAGTTTCGTCATTAATTGAAAGTTATGAAAATAACTTTTGTTGATTTCTCTCAGTCTGTACAAGTTCATATGGTTATTTACTTTTTTAACCCATTGATGTAAAAATGTTTTACATTCGTAATGATGATACATATATTCACAGTAATATTTGTTTTATCATGTGCGGTGAGGGAAAGTTGTGACTATCCAATATTTTCACAGAAATAATCTTAGAAATCCCTGTAAGAGAAACAAGAACTTGAGGCCATGTTCTTGTAGCCCTTTATTGAACTTGAGCTACGTTCTGGAGACATTTGTAAAAATAAATTCAAAGTAGCAGCTTAAATCTTTGTACATCAAGACAGAAATGATTTCAAATGAGTTAATTTCTTACAAGTAATAGTCCTTAAAGCTGTCCTCCCATTCCTGTTCACTGGCAAAGGAGTAGATGTGTATAGAGAATGAGATCAACACAAACGCAAAAGCCAAGAAAGTAAATGTACCTAAAACGAAGGCAGAAAAACAAAACATAAAGAAAGGCGAAGTATAATATACCTAAAATGAAAGTAAAAATAAAATAAAATAGAAAACATTTTTTTCCTAATAATATGTAGAAATTCCATCTGACAGAAATAAGTGCAAATTAAGCTGAAAAGGTGTTTCATGGTTCAATATGTAACGTTACAATCGGTCTAAATTACAATCACTAAGACTGATAAAACAGGTTAAATCTCGACTATGTGGGCAGCTTACCGAGTCTGATGATTGTCTCCCTTATCTTTGACGTGGCCCTGTCACTGATAAAGTCTGGCGTGTCCTTCCTTAGCTTGACAAGTGTGCGAAGTCCTACCAATAGACACAAAATACAATATCATACACTGTCTTCTATCAGTTTTGTGATTGTGATTTATGTTCTACAGTCAAACTTTGAAGATTCAAATTTCTCGGTGTGACAAACTTATAGCAAAGCCTGATTTTTTTATCCCACATTAATCAAACTTTTATGAGTCAAATTTCTCGCTGTTTCATAGCATAATCCAGGTCCTTTTTTTTTTATAAAAATACCGAAAAATAAAACTTATAATCGAACTGAAAAGACTGTACATTACAATGAAATATATTTGATTGTATTTTGATTCTTAGTAGGAGTTACATGTATATCTCTTATATTTATATCTGTTTAAACATTCTGCCCTAAGTACTACATGTACTTGCCTTCTTGATTGATATTTATGAGATTTAGTACACATGATTTGTACTGGAAAAAGTTATGCAATGGTGTTTTTTTAAATCCACATCTTTATGCCAGTTATACTCCTTTTCTGATATATATATTTTTTTCATTGGCAAGGGGTGTATTTTGCCTGAGGCTTACAGTGTACCAGTTCTAGCTTCAGTTATCATGAAAGGCAAGCATAAGATATATTCTCACCTTTTTAAAATTAAAAAAGGTGAAACATCAACTAGTAATCTTAACAATATCAATCTTTAATTTTTGATACACACTGCGACAATAAAATTAGTTAATCAACGCAATATTATAGGTTCTCATTCTGCCACAGTAGAAGAACTTTAAAATCTACCCACTTACCCCGTAGGAGGTTCACCAATCCGGCGCAAAGACAGACCACAAGTGGTATAACCACAAAACCGAGCCTGTAGGCGTACTCTCGGTACCCCACAAAACATATCCCAGTCACAGAATCACCGTCAATCTGTAAAAAAAAGGTCACAAAATGTCACACTCTCAGTACCCCACAAAACATATCCTAGTCACAGAACCACCGTCAATCTGTAAAATAAAGGTCACAAAATGTCACACTCTCGGTACCCCACAAAACATATCCTAGTCACAGAATCGCTGTCAATCTGTAAAATAAAGGTCACAAAATGTCACACTCTCGGTGCCCCACAAAACATATCCCAGTCACGGAATCGCCGTCAATCTGTAAAATAAAGGTCACAGAATGTCACACTCTCGGTACCCCACAAAACATATGCCAGTCACAGAATCGCCGTCAATCTGTAAAATTAAAGTCACAAAATGTCACACTCTCGGTACCCCACAAAATATATCCTAGTCACAGAATCGCTGTCAATCTGTAAAATAAAGGTCACAAAATGTCACACTCTCGGTACCCCACAAAACATATCCCAGTTACAGAATCACCATCAATCTGTAAAATAAAGGTCACAAAATGTCACACTCTCGGTACCCCACAAAACATATCCCTGTCACAGAATCACCGTCAATCTGTTAAATAAAGGTCACAAAATGTCACACTCTCGGTACCCCACAAAACATATCCCAGTGACAGATTCGCCATCAATCTGTAAAATAAAAATCACAAAATGTCACACTCTCGGTACCCCACAAAACATATCCCAGTCACAGAATCACCGTCAATCTGTAAAATAAAGGTCACAAAATGTCAAACTCACAGTACCCCACAAAACATATCCCAGTCACAGAATCGCTGTCAATCTGTTAAATAAAGGTCACAAAATGTCACACTCTCGGTACCCCACAAAACATATCCCAGACACAGAATCACCGTCAATCTGTAAAATAAAGGTCACAAAATGTCACCCTCTCGGTACCCCACAAAACATATCCCAGTCACAGCATCGCCGTCAATCTGTAAAATAAAGGACACAAAATGTCAAACTCACAGTACCCCACAAAACATATCCCAGTCACAGAATCACCGTCAATCTGTAAAATAAAGGTCACAAAATGTCCCAATCTATCGAAATTATAGCTATGTACCACAGACCATGTTCTGATTAGCAATTGCATATTGATCTAAGTAAGATGGCTTTCAAGGTTAACAACAAACTTACACTTTGGTCACATATAAAGCTGTAAAGTTGATAACGTGTTCAGTTTATATATGGTATGTAGTCAGACGGTCAGAAATGAATTAATGATGTTTAGATATTAAAGTTTTCCATCAGACATTTTGGTAACACCAGTTCTTCCACAAATGCTGTGGCTAGATTTGGGTGACAATCTTTGTGTTTTAAAACGCAGTTGATAGCTGACAATAAACAAAATTTTATCCTATGTGGTTATATGGTCATTTTTTCTGGATTAGGGAAGACGGGAAAAGGATCCTACATCACACAATAAGCTAACAGACACCTTGTGTCCAGGGTTTGTTCACAAACTTTACTTTGGAGTTCAAGGCTCTTTTAGGGCCATTTACAGGCTTTTTTAAGGCCATTTACAGGCTTTTTTAGGGCCATTTATAGGCTTTTTTAGAGTCATTTACAGGCTTTTTTAGGGCCATTTACAGGCTTTTTCAAAACCAGTAAAACCTAAAATCTCCCACCATTCTCAAAATACAGAGATCTAGATGTGAGATATGGAAACCCGAAACAACCCTAAAATCTAACTCGAGTGAGTAGTAGAGTGAATTTGTAGATGACCTGTAGCTGACCATTACTTACCTCAGATACAGCCAGACATATGATGGTTAATACCAGAGGAACACACCAGCTGGCGATGTGGAAGTAGGCCGTCTTACTAGTGAGGTCGTCGCGAGGTGTTCCCAGGGCCTTAAAGGTGAGATGCCACGCGTAGGCCAGCATGACAAACCAGACAGAGGCCGCCATCATGAAGTAGTAGACCAGGATGAACACAAATGTACAGGAGGCTGTCTCTCCAGACCTGCACAAATAAATCATTTGACAATCAAACAGGGAATCTAATCTGTATAACAAGAAAATAATGCACACCAGAAAACTGTCACTCTTTGTAGGTAAAAATCTACATTCACTGAACCTTAATTTCGACATTCACACTTAATTACTGTAAATGTTTACTTGGTAACTTCTATTCGATGCGATGATAAATTTTCCCACATAATTGACAGCAAAAAAGACGAAAGTTAAACTAAGCTAAATTCCCAGTATAAAGTATTTGTAAACCACAAATATTCCCTAGTCACTTGGAATGAAATACGGAGTGAAATATCAACTTTAACCAAAGAAATTAAGATACACAGATTCTAACCATAGACAGTAAAGCACAAAGTATAGGTCACAACGACCTACATTTAAAATATTGCTATAGTATATTCGACAAGATTTTTGTAATAGTGGGAAAACCTGCATTTTTTTTTAAGTAAATGAGTGTGAAAATATCCACAAGCAAATATCTATTTAAAGATTACATATATGTTACAGATATAAAGAATAAATATATATTTTTAAACATTCCTGACGCAAAAAATTCTGCACAAGAGAATTTCTACGGTTACACCTCGATCCACAAATGAATTTTGAAGAATGTTGAGTTTTTTTGAGTAATGGAGGTAAACACAAAAAGCAAACACTTGATGCTCCCTCCACACTGTTGCAGGGCCTATTCAAAGTCATCTGGCAGCCAATCAAATAGGGAGTTTTATCTTACGAACTTAAGACCCTTGGACCATTACATACCCCAGCTTGGGCTCCCCGTGGCGTGTGGTTCCGTCAGCCTTACACACGATGTCCGTCCTTGCATCCCCAGAAAACTGAGCCATCCAGCCGATCGTGCAGAAGAAGAAGCAGCCATTGATGAAGAACAGGATGAGAGCTGGGTATCGGCTGGAAGTCTTCCAGTCTATCAGAAACGTCAGCTGGAATGTAAACAAGTTGTCACATTGATAGTGTACATTTTGTAGTCAGCTGGAATCTAAAAATAGACAAAAGACTTCTTTGACGTCCTTTGACCAAAGTATGGAGTCCCACTTAGTAACAATTCTGTCCTTAACCCTTTCACCCCTAGGTAACTTTAGTAGACTGTACCATAGATTCATCTGGATGATTCCATTATGGTCTAGTGGTGAAAGGGTTAATTACACAAGATGCCACCATACACAAGAAATCCTTTATATTGTTTTTTTGTACTCACTGAACTATGATTTTGCACCATAAATACAAATGCAGTCCAAAAATGGGAGAACTGTGCTGATTACTATAATCATCAAAAACTGAAAACTGAGGGCCAACATAATATGAGGCAAAACTAATTTTGTAAACTGAAAATAAATGAGGGCCAACATAATATCATAAGGCAGAAAATCACCTCATAAACTGAAAAATAAACGAGGGCCAACAAAATATCACAAAGCTGAAACTAACCTCCAAAACTGAATTTAAACGAGGGCCAACAAAATATCACAAGGCTGAAACTAACCTCAAAAACTGAAAATAAATGAGGGCCAACAAAATATTGTGAGCAGAAACTAACCTCAGAAACTGAAAAATAAACGAGGGCCAACACAATATCACAAGGTTGAAACTCTAAACCTCAGAAACTGAAAAATAAACGAGGGCCAACAAAATATCACAAGGCTGAAACTAACCTCAGAAACTGAAAAATAAACAAGGGCCAACAAAATATCACAAGGCTGAAACCTGCAACCTCAAAAACTGAAAATAAACGAGGGTGAACAAAATATTGTGAGCAGAAACTAACCTCAGAAACTGAAAAATAAACGAAGGCCAACAAAATATCACAAGGCTGAAACTAACCTCAAAAACTGAAAATAAACGAAGGCCAACAAAATATTGTGAGCAGAAACTAACCTCATAAACTGAAAAATAAACGAGGGCCAACAAAATATCACAAGGTTGAAACTCTAAACCTCAGAAACTGAAAAATAAACGAGGGCCAACAAAATATCATTAGCAGAAAAATAACCTGGAAACTGACCCGAAGTGGCTAAATCCAAATTCTTTGAATCGCAGGATATTTAATTAAACAAAATAGTTATTGAAATTCCAAATTTTAAAATTCCAAATTTTAAAATAAATTAATATCTAACTTAAAAATCAGTTTTCAAAAGTCACAATGAAACCACATACAGAATTTGAACTATTATCCATGAATTATATACATTAAGAGAAATCATCCTTTTTTGTCTGAAAAAAACTATCATATCACCATGTAAAATCCAAATAAAAAACTCTGTCATAAAATATCTTTCTGTTCAAGCACCCATACAACATATATGTACAAACAATTATAAATTAAAAAACGTCAATAAGAAATATGCCTATGATAAATGGGATCTGTCCCGCTATTCAATAGGTGACCAAAACAAATGAGCATTCTACAGCGGTGAGGAACTGATGAGTAGGCCAGGGCCATTGTCTTATGTACCTGACAAACAGGTCTTTTGTTTCAACTGAATGAGGAACTGACTCACGACACACCTGAGATTATCTCCCTTGACCCGTCACACCTGTGAACCGACCCATCACATTGAGCTGTCAATCACCAGTGAAATCAGATAAGCTCTATACGTGTGTATGTACAATGTATATAGAGTACTGTAGGTATACAGATATGTACTTATATATATCGGAGCTCCAAGCAAATAGTTCGCATTTCTATGAGAAACTTTAAAAATTCAAGATTTAAAAGTAAATGTGTTACTATTTTACTTGAATATGAAGTATATAATATTGTACATTGACACCATTTTAACAAACAGTATGCAAGACTGAGAATTGATATTGAAATCAGGTGCTGTTTTAGTTCACCCAAGTTCTTTCCAAAATGATACAGAACTACCCATGTTGCCTCTTTTAGAATCTCCATATTTCCGATAATGTCCCTTTAAGTGTCAGAATATCCCCATGATGCCCCTTTCAGTGTCCCGATATTACCCATGATGCCCCTTTCAGTGTCCCGATATTACCCATGATGTCCCTTTAAGTGTCAAAATATCACCCATGATGCCCCTTTCAGTGTCCCAATATTACCCATGATGCCCCTTTCAGTGTCCCGATATTACCCATAATGTCCCTTTAAGTGTCAAAATATCACTCATGATGCCCCTTTCAGTGTCCCAATATTACCCATGATGCCCCTTTCAGTGTCCCGATATTACCCATGATGCCCCTTTCAGTGTCCCGATATTACCCATGATGTCCCTTTAAGTGTCAAAATATCACCCATGATGCCCCTTTCAGTGTCCCAATATTACCCATGATGCCCCTTTCAGTGTCCCAATATTACCCATGATGCCCCTTTCAGTGTCCCGATATTACCCATGATGTCCCTTTCAGTGTCCCGATATTACCCATGATGCCCCTTTCAGTGTCCCAATATTACCCATGATGCCCCTTTCAGTGTCCCGATATTACCCATGATGTCCCTTTCAGTGTCCCGATATTACCCATGATGTCACCTTTAGTGCCCCAGTATTTCCCAAAATACTTGCGTTAGTATCCCAGAGCTCGTAAACTGACTAATATATTTTAAATGTCTTGGCAAATACTCACCACTGTAAATAGAGTGCAGACGAGACAGAGGGACCCAAACACTCCGATGAAGATGTGGGCTTCGCGATGTTCTTTGTCCGTGTAAAACGGATCCTGACACTGGATACCACAGCCTGGCACTGTCTCGTACCAACTGTCCTCATTGGTCGTCCGCACCAGGGGCGGGTTACACACCCCTGTGGTGTTGAAGGTCAAGGTCTCGTAGGTGTGAGAAGTCTGAAATTAGAAAACGGCACATCATTGGTTAGAACTTTATTCTTCATTACGAATTATAAATATACTACATGAATATAACAATTACAAGTCCAGAGTTCCAGTCCTGGTGTAGCGCTGCTGTGTTTTTACACGCAGAACACTGATGTGGATTCTGGTTGTTTCTTGCATCTTTATTTTTCTCCTCATGAAAGTCCTGTAAGGTATGTTTTTATTTTCAGAAATTATTTTTATTTTTATCAAAGCTGTAGTCATGTCAGGAAATAACTTATATATACATAGTTTCATTTTTTTGCACTGGTGCGGGGATCCTTAAATTTCCTGTAGTGTACTGTCCAGTTTTTCACACAGACGTAAATTGTGGTATTCTTGGATGACATATACATATGCTATATCTCAGGAATGCATGTAATCATATACATTTGTAGGTTTAATTTGACATTTATTGATTAAGCTTCAAAACAACCATTAAAATATTAAAGTTATCAAAAATACTTTAAAACACTCCCTAAGATATTACAAACACAGATATATCCTGCCTATACATATCAATATCATATAGATGACTGATTAAATTGAGTGCTATCGGCATGCGTGAGAAATGTTTTCAGTATTGGTATGTGTCAATATATGTTCCAGACACCCACGAACAACAGGAAGCTCAAGTATGTATCGTTATACATAACTATCTTCTAGTCTAAGGGTGTCAAACTCCTATCTCTTAAACATATTTATGAGTAATATCAACATACCTTAGACCGAAAAATCCTGTTTCTTCGATTCTTTTCCTATATTTAAGGTACCTGGTATATAGTTACAGCTGTGATGCTTCTAAGATTGGACAAGAAAGAGATTTTTTTTGTCTTATAGACAGGCTAAGTCCTTAAAGACAGGTGATTCTAACAGACGGGTGGTGATTTTGGGTGGTACAGTGGGTAGTTCACTTGCTTTTCACAAAGACACCCATGCATGGCCATGGCCAGGTTTCGATTCCCCAATTGAACATGAAAAGGTCACCTGCTCGACTATGTGGGTTTCTGCGGTTCCTCCGACATGAAGACCCCCCTCACCCGGCCCCCCACACTTCCATCTGGCATGGGCCAGCAAGAATGTTGTTAAATATAATTTATATATTTCAGACATGTGTCATGGATATATGTTCAGAAATGCAATGATAAAGGACATTGTACATGTGCTTTCATATACAATATGTACTTTAATATGTACCAATATTTTTCTGTACATTTTCAGGAAAAATTGGCAAACAAAAACTGGAAGAATATCAAAAAGAAAACGTAATTCTCCATTCAGAATGTAACAGTTAAGCTAAATTGCATTACTGCTTTAATTTCCCGACTCTTCTAAATCAATGGAGAAAATGTGTTTATTGGAGGAATTCCCATTTAACCACATCCACTATAAAATTTCACTTTGTTTCAAAGTTGTCTCCACTGCCAAGTCAATGTGTAAAAACACAAAGTACAACAAACGTAGATAATTGAATCTTACTTGATAGCCTACGGGTAAATTCTAATGTTAATTATAATGTATTGAATTTCATCAGTTTTCGAAGGTCATTTCTACCAGGTATAATTACACAGTGGTGGGTAGCCCGGGTATATACAATAGTATTTTCTGTCTATAACCGTCGGGTAATTAGGCGTGACTATATATGTGACTCACCCCTCCGACGATACTGGATCATTTAAAATATCAACGTGATTCCAGAACATTTAAAAATATCAACAAGTTCTGCTTTCCGAGTCTGTTAAACAATTAAAGAGGACCAGAGGCCTAGCTAGGCCTAGAATGCTCATCAGGAAATGGTAGAGAAGCTAAGGTGAACTTTGACCCCTGGGTGTAGCCCCATTACTGCCCAAAGTTTTTGAATTGTATAAACTTGAATCTACATTCATAAGCATTATTAATGACCAAGTGTCTAAACTCTGACAAATGCAGAGCAGATTTTTCTCCTTTTTATGCACATTACCTTATTTCAATTTAGGGAAAGATTAATTGATTCAAGGTCATGTAAAGAGAATTAGTTTCTATTTATAGCAACAATGACCTTGAAAATTGACCTGAAAGCAATGACAGCAGCTTGAAGAAATCCTAGGTCTTCATTGGAACACAAGTGAAGGGAACTCTGTGAGAGTGTAGAAACAATATCTAGACAGAGGACATCGAAACAAAATTCCTCTGATAGACGATGGGTCTGGAAAGTAAATAATGATTTTTAGCCTCAAACCTTTACTTCTACACCCCTATTGTTTACTAACAAAATCCTATATTTTACGCACCGTCGTGTGAAATCTCAAACGGAGAATTGCTTTATATCAAATTTTTAATTCCTTTGTGGACCTACGAATTCACGGATGAAGATAACCCTCAAAACCAACGAAATTAAAAACCCCACGAAAATAAGTGATTTCACTGTACATAACAAAAATGCCTTGACCCAATGAGTTTGAAGCCAACTCAAACTTTCTGGTCCAGTGTATACTGACCTATATATGATACAGTCAATCCAGGTTTTCTTAGTATATTTATCAATGTTTTCAAAACTTCCATTTCTAATTCAGGTGGTGGCAAATTGACCTCACACCTTCATAATATAAAGCAACATTGTGCACTTATGTTTTTAATCCTAAACAGTGATATGTAAATATGTTTTTTTGGTGTTTTTTTTACAATTATACTTCTTTTTTTCTATCTTGTAAAGGACTTAAATAGGTACAATTTCACTAAACACAAACAATCAATTGAAACTTCATTATAACTTTACCGAATAAAAATAGTTTGTTTTGTACATGTTCTGGCCATTTATCTCAATTTCTTGACATGACTGCTCAGAAGCAGAATATTGGTGTATATATACAGACAGAAACTTAGCTAGTTTGTTTCCTGGTAAAACAATTTTCAAAATTTTCAAAAACATATTAAATGTCCTAATATACATTTACCCTGAACTATTAACATTTAAGTACAGTAGATATTTAAGACAGCCTTTAAAAAACTTGCAGTCAATGAGGTAATTCCTCACATCTAATAATTCTCATTTTGTACATTTGACCTTTTGACCTTACAAAATAGTAACATTCATGCCTTCAGCACCTCAACAAGGAAGTCTTTGTTTTGACTAACAGTGTTGGGTTGGTGAGCTCTGCAGGGCTGAAGTTTTCAACATGTAGTCTGCTTAATGACAAACAAACTCACTTGTCCAATCAGGTACAATTTCATATTAATATTTTAATATCATTTTATTGAAGTTCATAACTAGTTTATAAAATTTTTGGAGACATTTTGTAAAAATATATTTGAAAGATTTGAGTTACTGACAAGCTGAATATGTCCAAACTTGTTAGATACACACCAAAGTTTCAAATTATATTTCTGAAATCAATTTTTAAAATGAAATTTCATAAATATCCAAACATTTACCTTTATTTCTTTTTTAGTTTAAATACCGTAGATATATATTTTGAAGACAACAGATGTTTAAAATATAAACTTTTAGATTTTCATGTCAGTGGAATAAATTATACTGAGTTTATTCTTACATTCAGTCTTACAAAATAATAGGTTTAAATTAAAACAAACATCCAAGATGAAAAATGTTCTTTATACCATTTTATCAGACTTATCAAAAAAAGATAAAACTTTAATTCAAATACTTGGTACAAATGAGACCAAATTGAATTGTGCAATGTCAGATTGATTTTTACAATTTTGCAATCAAATGGAAGTTGACTATACTTTATTATTACAAGATCTTTCCTATTGATAGAGTACTCCAATTTCAGCACTGTAGCTGTACAGGTGGTAAAACCAATGAAATCAAAATCTTATGTAACAAAATAAGGCCAATTCAATTAAATACACAAGTCTCATATTACTTACAATGCCAGGGATTATAAATAACACACTGTTATTACTCTTCAAGATATAACTCTAGCTCTCAAACACAAGACTGGGAATACGTTAAATAAGTACGTTAAATAAGTTAAGTTAATTGATGGCTGCAGGCAAACCTGTTTCTATGTCCATAGTCTATAATTAGCACACAATGTAAGCAGACTCAGATAATTTAGGTTGACCACATACATCTTTACATAAATTCATTTTAATAATAACATAATTTATGTCGCTCAATTGACACAAAGTTGCCGATAGCTATATACAGAGATAGACTTTACAGGTTTCTGGCTTTGAGGTCCTGTTTGATGCCTTGCATTTTACAAAATCGGTGCCACAACCAGGATTTGAACCTTGCCCCTTGTTATGCTTAAGATTTAAACCTTTAAGAATTAGGGTAAAAAAAAATAGTAGCCTTATGAATGTTCATTATTAATACTATGTGAGGGAAAATTTAAATGAATTGCAACATCTACATTGTACCCTATACATAATGTATGTAAATGTAAATTTTATTTAATCTACAACAAATTTGAAACAACTTATATTAATCACTCTTGCTGGCCCGTATGTTAGCACACGCGGGATCTTTATGTGGGAGGAAACCGAAGTATAATGAGAAAACCAACATTGTCAGGCAGGTGACCCCATACCACAAATTCACGTCTGATCGGGGAATCGAACACTGGTCATCTTGGTGAAAGGTAAGGGTGTTATCTTTAATATAATAGCTTGAGGAATGCAATTGTGTTTGAAATAATTGGGTGCAATATGCTAATTCAAAACATTTCACATGAAGTGATGGGACATCAGTTGGAAATTCAAAATTGATAATCAGTTGGAATCAATTTGTACTATAAAATTAATGTGATTTAAGAGATTAAAATCAAAATAAGACACAGTAACCTGTTTTTAAATAAAGTACCATAACAGATACACTCATCCAATTCCATGCTCTGATTTTGTTCAATTTTGAATTTTAGATTTTGTCTTTGTATAATTCTTCTAACCTTCACGTAAAGTCTATAGACAGTTTTAAATCAAGGATTGCTTTTCTTGCAAAATGACAACAAATATCAGAACAACAGGTCTTAGCAAGTCATTTTTGTGAATCTTAGCCAATCATCGACCCATTATTACCGGGCACTCAGTTTTTCTATCCTCTGTATACTGTTCAATACAGCAAATGCATACCTGTACGTCAATGTATAGGAAATCTATACCTGAATACAGTGTAGGTACCCCGAACACCTTCAATTTTAATGTCTTTCTAATCTCTTTTTCTATGACAATTTATAATACAGGTACATGGATTTTTATTTTTTTTGTTGAATAAGAAATGTCAAATTGAGTCACGGGAATAGTTTGTCGAATAAATGCCAAATGGATTTTTAATGACCAGTACGCGATAATTCCTTTCAAATAACAAAAGTTATTGAACATCCTTCTGCTCATGTTACCACGTTCTATACATTGTGTATAGCGGCCTCCTGACTGCGACAGATATATTTCGTATGGGGCAATATATATATACAACCTTTAAATGTCTGCAGGAATTTACACCATACCGTTTCAAAGACTTTCATTGAAATGTAATTTGATTTAAAGTACAAAGATGTAATGAGTTAAGGAAAAGTCAAAAAAAAATTGAAGTTAAAAAAAATACTGGATTTAACTCATTCACCCCTGAAATTTTATAATGAACTACTCCAACCTTTGAAGTTGGAAGAGTTCAAATGTGTCTTCAGGGGTAAATGAGTTAAATACAACTGTGCTTTGTACCCTACATGTGTCTCCTTTTTTCATTTTTATAACAAGGCTTGTACAGTTATACAGTAAAACATTTTACTCATTCAGAAGTTATTTGGAAGTTTTTATACACTCGACCCCAGGCCCCGTGATTAACATTTGGTCAAGGTCATTGTTTTAACAAACTAGATATAGATCCTTCATTCAAACATACTTATGCCAATGACCCTTGGTTCCATGACTTTCTTCCTTACCTATTGAAAAGAACTTCTTGGATTTTGAACATATGACCCCAGTGACCTAGAAAGTGAGTCAAGGTCATTCATTTTGAACAAACTGAATTTGATAGTCCTTTACATTGGTAAGGGAAATACTTAAAGCTGTGAGCAATGTGCTAATTTGAGAAATGTTTAGTCAAGATAAATATAAGAGTGGAAATATATATGAAATATGAAAATTTCAAGGAAATGGGAAAAAGAAAGTGCCAATTTCAGGTTTGAGAGGCCCTGGCCATGGGCTCGAAGCGCATGCCCCCTTAGCAATATCCCTGCATTAGCATACTACAAACCATAACTACTGTAACTAGTCTGGTATCATAAACCTATCCCTTTAGCTTCCTTGTACTGTATAAAATCATTTGACCCTGTTACCTCATAAGTATGTCAAGGTCATTTGTTTAAACAAACTTGAAAGTCCTTCATGTCAGAATGCAAGTAGCCAAATTTTGGACTCTAGGTATTTTTTATTTTTCAGAAGTTGTTAAAAGTTTTAACTGTTATTTTACTCCTACTGGGTCAATTCCATTTATTTGAACAATTTTGATGATATTCATCACAGCATCGCTAGCTACTGGCCAAATATTATTACCCTTGACCTAATTTGTTTATATTCAGAAGTCGTTGGATGAAAATAAGAAGTGAGACCGTTGCTGAACCATCATACATGTGTATATATATATACCGGTTATCATATATAATTTGATGGAAGTATATGAGCAAAAAACCTTTTGGGCCAGATTCATTTGCTTATCACTTTAAATGTTTAACAAACAATTCCATACTATAGATGGCTATAATGTATTAATTTGGCTTCATGTGTCAATCAAAAAAGCTGAATCTAGACTATAGGAAACAGAAGCAAGGACAAAACATGCCTGTCATGGTGACAAACCATCTTTGTTCATTACTATTTACACTGTAATGAGAGAGATAGGTTATAGAAACTTAAATCATTCACCCCTGAAGATACATTTGAACACTTCCAATTCAAAGGTTGGAATAGTTCATTATGAAATTTCAGGGGTGAATGAGTAAACATTTCAAAATAGTTTTTTTTAAATGAGCTAGCTCCGAGAAAATAAAATGACTACTAGTAAACTAGTAAACTTGAAACTTAAAATTGCGCAAAATCCATTTTGCCTCCGCGTCTTATAACATTATTATACAAATGACCAAAGAATCCCAGAAAATGACCTATAACTTGTTAGCAAATTTTGTTCACCAAGATTCCTGTTAAATGTATCCTATTGGTTGTAATTTCCAGGTGTTAATCGCTATCTAAGTCAATAACACTAACCCTTGTGGTACACATAACAGGCTATTTCTGGTAACAATGGCACTCTTTTGTTGATCAGAAGTTTAATGTTTTTATAATTGTATCTTGTTTTATTGACATTAAGAAGCTTTGCAAATAATGGGGTGTTGATCAGGTTCAGGTTGAAAGATGGGACAGTTTGTCAGCGGAAGCTGAACTTTTCTATTCTTAACTTTAAATCTTTCATATGATCTTCATGTTTCATACAAATGTATTATTTTAAGCGATTCCCCAGACATTTTTATAATACCCAATTTTTAAGAGAAATTCGTAATATTTAATTTATCTTTAATTAATCAAATATTTAAGAATAATCATTGTTTTTTTTACTTAGTGTCTTTACTTAGTGCCTTGGTTTTAAACTACCAATATATTTTCATGTTTCTAATCAGAGATTTAAATTCAATTTCAAATTTCTTTGTTAAGAATGATCAGTTATAAAATGCTTTGTCCAGTATATACAAAACAGGGATGGGAGTCCTTAAAAATCTTGTTCAGTATACATGTATACTGGAAAACTGGGAAGGGTGTTTATTACGTACCAGAATCCTGCCTTATACTACACAACAGTACCTTAAATCTTATTCAATACATATACTTGACAACGGGGAAGGGTGTTGCCAAAATCTTGTTCAGTATACTTAATTGACAACAGGGAATTTCGAAGGGTGTTACGTACCAGAATCATGCTTTGTATATATACTTCACAACAGTACCCGAATTTTAATGGCAAAGATTTAATTCTGTGGAAGTTTAAAGTTCAAAAGAATCCCTTTGGTCTTGAACTGTTTACGTAGATGTCAACATATAAAGAAACATCCAGTAACTATATTGATGTAGCTATATATAGCCACCACACAGGTAATGTACAGGTAGCACAGGTGAACATTTTCATATTTAGAATATATTGGTATATAGTCAAACTTCCGTAAATCAGGGTACGATGATTGAGACTTCTCGATGTGTAGAGCTTATATATATTTACGGCAAAGTCCAGAATCGTTTTCCTTACTACATGTTATACTCTTTTCATGAATCAGACCTTTATGAGTCAAATTTCTTGCTGTTTCTAAGTCAAATCAAGGCCCATTCGTTATTAAAACAATGAAAATTACAACTACATTGTAATATATGCATGTGAAATATTCACTTGTTCAAAAACATTAAAATGTCCCGTGGTTATTTTTAACAGTATAGTGGCTTCGGAAATTTAATAGACAAAGAATTGTTGAATTTGATAAGAAATCCAATATCTATATTTAAAATTAAATGTCTTGCTTGTGTTTCATCACATTTTTAAAGAATCAAATTCAGTCTTATTTACAGGGTCTCGATATTCAATATTTGTGAGTCGATGTTTTGATTTTTTCCAGATGGTACCGGCCCACGAAGTTTGAAACATCGAAGTTTGACTGTAGATAGTGCTACTAGTCTGATCTATATTTTCATAGTAGGTACCAGTTATAAATTGAAGATGTTCTCTAGTCATCATTAAATCTACCAGCCCCGGGCGTTTGGCTAGTGCAATTGTACATTATACATCCCTGTGTTGGCTTTCCATTTTATCTGTTACCTTCTTATATTACATTCAAGCTTTCAATTTTCGGTCTAAAATGAAACAAAATACTACGAATATGACCTTAAACTTGAATTTATCATCTTAAATTTGCACTGATAGAGGTATACATGTAAAATATGATCCAGGAATTGGATGTTAGACATCAAAGTATCACGGATCATATCCCAGTCATGAGGCTACATTGTGTACCTGGGGCCCTTGACCTGTTGTTCAAAGCATTGTCAGTTTCACAACAACTTAACATTAAACTTTCATCTATTAAATCACAGTTTATGTTACAAAATATTGACACTCAAAACTAAAAATGTATCTATAAATTCAAAATACATACCAGAAACACAAAAAATAAGCAAATTTCTCGTTTAATTTCCCCAAAAACTGGGTTTTTGTTTTTGTTTGTTAAGACTTTGACTCAACGGTCCATGGTGTGTATGCTATACCAATCCCATTCAGTGATTTACTAAAAACAGATTCCCCGTGAATAAATCGGTATTGACGACCGGGACATTTCCTTCCTCTGTTGAATGGGCACCAACAATGGCTGCGTTGACGGCCAACAAAAGACATTTCCTAATTCACAGACGACACAAAATTGTACTACTATGTCACATGAATGCGTACCCAAGGGGGCCCGCTACCTGTTACCAACCAACTGAGCTCTCAGCAAGCTTATATACTCAAAGACCAGTTAGCTTGAACCCAAGAAATATTGAAATGTATCTTTAAAAGGACCATTTCCTGATCATGAGAATGACAGATATCCAGTAAAGAACATATATCGAAAATGTAATATACTATCTACAGTATGAGGTTATATAAATGATCAATAAATATCAAGCTGAAACATCTTTCAACAATTTTGGCAGGGTTGTACGCAAATAAGTGTTCCAACTCCTATTTACTGTTATATACGGCTTCTGTCAATCACCAAGGCAAATATTATAACACACACATACCAGAATCTGGAATTATTAATTATTGCAGACAGGACAATATATATTTAGAAAGAAGTCAAAGTCATGATATGGGAACAGGCAGTTGTTATTCTAAACAAATTTCCAAGATCTTAAAAGTCTTGCATAAATCAGTGTTTTCCCCAGGCTGTTTTTGCAGCATGGCACCATGCTCCTATAATTTCTTACCATGCTGCTATCCTAGATCTTCTCTGCTATATATTCATAGTAAATCTAAAGTTACCATGCTGCTTTAACTTTACATAGAGTGCTGCTTTAACAGCAATATTGAAATACCATGCTAAATCTTTCAAAACATTCTGGGGAGAACACTGTAAATAATATACCGTTGTACATATTTTCGTGGTATTTAATAATTTCTGCTTTAAACAATTGCGTTAAGTGAAGGTTCTATAAATAATATGTAAAGATTTCTATTGCATATATATTGTAAGTCAATTCGTTAAAGATTTAATCTGTTACAGTTTGGTAATGCGCTAAAATTTGAATCCCCTTAAATAAGTAATGTTACAGTAATTGACCACTATATGGACTTAAGTAATCAACATGAAATACGTCAAATCATTTCTTCTGTTCAAGTAAAACATAGTGTTGTCATTTTAACGAAATACATTGTCCGAACTGCCATGTTGTTGTTGCAAGTCACTTATGCAAATTAAAAAATGAAATCTGAGTTTTAAAAATTATTTCCCTTGAAGCACTGAATCTGTAATTTATCGTCTCAAGTGGCCGTGAGATCACTTGAAGATAAAAGTAGGAGAGTGACAATGCCAACAGATCTAGAGCAGCGAGAAATCTGTATCAGCAGACTTCTACTGCTTTATAGACTCTTATTAAAATTAGTACGTAGCAAGGAGATAGGCTAGAAATCATGAACGCTACCGAAAACTCCATAAAACCAACACACAATTATTCTGACTAAAATTAATGATGAATTTTGTATTTCATTAATCAGTTTATTGGCCTTATTAACGAAAAGTTGACAAAGTAAATTAATTGGAACATCGTTAAATCTCAGAAACAGACCTTCAACTTTTAACATGTTTCATTTTGAGTTTTATAATAACCGCTAATGCAATTGTGGTGGGATATTAAAGGCAAACCGAATTCTGTAGTAAAATTAATGTCCATCTTAAGTACTCAATACTTGGTATTACTATACACTTACATTTCATTTGGTAGCTTAGTCATTAAGGTTGTCAGTGGTTCAAATAACTTTTGAATTTCACAAAAACTTCTGGTACAATTTAAAAGTCTTAAAATTTAAAACTGCACAAGCCAAAATGATGCACATTTTGTTCGTAATTGAAAGTAATAAATAGAATATAAAGCCATACATGTCAAGATGGTACATATACAACTAACATCTAAAATAAGAAATATGTTTATGTTGTTAGATATCATTTTTGGAGTGTTTATAAATGTACATTATACATTTTTTATGAATTCTATATACATTGTATGTGGTATGTTTTCTTCCTTATTTTCATAATTTTCAAATTGGAATAAGTTAGTTCTCAAAATGTGAATGAATCCCATCAGAAACGCACCTATCTAGAACTCAAATATTTGTGTCCCAAAAATCGCTGACAATTTGTACTTACCGAACACTCTGTGAAGTAACTCTGGGAGCAGCCCAGAAAATCTGGCCACCCCTGGTAATCTTCGACAAGTCTGCAGGCTTCGTGCGCTCTCTGACATGCATCCTTGCTCGGCAACTCCACCTGTGTTTTAGCATTGTCACACTTCGGTACATACACAGAACACAAGAAGGGCTGGACAACCAGCCAACACTCTGGAGCACCTTGTAGACCCTTCCATAGCTTCAACTTCTGTTCAACTTCCGCAAGGTTCGAAGAATCACTGACAAATTCCAGTGTTGTGTAGTTGAATGGAATATTTGCCCCCAGACATTGTGTAAATGTTTTCGGAATGCACTCATTTACAGTTCTTGAGACATTGCAAACCGCACAGAGAACATTTTCCAGACAAAAAATGTTCAAAATCACGAGACTGTACAAAAGTTTTGTCAAATGACGATGGAAATTTTTAGAAGACATGTTTCACTGTCGATAAAATCATTCCTCCAATTTAATGGCCTAAATCATTTTCTTAACAAATCTTTTCAAAACAGCCGTTGATAAGCAGGAAAAATATGCATCTTCACACTTAAATTTATATATGTATACATGAAATAATGAATGAAATTTCATTAAATTTTAAACAGTTAAAAAATATAATTTACACTTTCAGCAGCACTTCAGGGTAATATACGATTCACAACATAAAAGTTGACATTAGAATTGATTTTAAGTTAAAGCACCATTTCGAAAATTATTATGACTTTTGACTGCATAGAATTCTAGATAATCATAAATAATTTTGTCACCATGGTAACTGGGATTAACGTAAACAGGTTCACGTTTTGTCCAGTCCACAAATTATTCCATTCCGTAAAAAGGACAATCACAGAAGTTTCTTTAGTCGTTGTCTTGACCATGGCCGAATTGGTCGTGTCTGCATGACAACCATATCACGGATGAATTGCGTCGGCCAAGCTTTATCAACCATGACAGTGACGGCTGGGCAATACCCTGGAATGGCCAAACTAGTTTGACCACCGGGCAATCACCAACACCTGTAATGAAATTTACAATGATGCAAACAAAGGGCTATCAATACTGGTCAATAAAGGATACGATAAAGGTATAAAGTTATCAGTTATTGTTCTGCTAGGACTGACTGCTAGGATTGACATCACAGTACTTTAACAGACTCTTACTTATTCTGTCCCCATATGGATATTTTGAAAATTGTTTGCAAAATTTGGAAAATTCATGAAATAAATGCATAACTTGATTTTTTTTAATTTTCAATTACTGTACTCCTATTTTTGTTCAGAGCATCCCATTCCGATTCCTTACTTGTTGTCTATGACAGCTAATTTTTTTTTTTTTTTAGAATATTTTAAGTTTCTTAAGTTATTCTCATTTTCCGGAATTTTGAATTGAAGAGCCCAGGATGTTAAATATATTTTTGGCAGGTAAAATATGGAAGATCTACCCAATGTTGCATTTAAGAATGTTTTATTGTATAGGTCTTACATACATTGCCATACTACATGTATGTTCTTCCCACTTTGTCTTTGAATGTAAGGTAATGAGATTGTACATACATGTTGTCCTTATGGATTTTGGACTTGTTTAAACTTCCTCTTGTTTATCATAATTATCAACAACATCATATAAGGCAAATTACCATCAAATATACAAGGGAAGTTACATCAAACTTGATGGCCATAAAGTCATAAAATAGAGAGCCTTAATTACACAAGATAAATACAGACACAATCATGTAGCCGTGTACAGGTTGATCCAGTCACTATACTAACAAAATCTGGTTTCCGTATTATTGCGATAAAACTAGTTAAAACATGGAAGAATGGGAACTTTAAAAAAAAATCTACTTATTTTATTCTTAATTGCCTCTTAGGGATGAGCACCCTTAATCTTGGTGAATTTTTAGAAAAGATAATTTTCATCAATTGACCAATACCCTACTTGCCTATTTGGGGATAGACTTACTATTAATTGGGGGTAGGCTTACTATTAATTGGGGGAAGGCTTACTATTAATTGGGGGAAGGCTTACTATTAATTGGGAGAAGGCTTACTATTAATTGGGGATAGGCTTACTATTAATTGGAAATAGCCTTACTATTAATTGGGGATAGGCTTACTATTAATTGGGGGAAGGCTTACTATTAATTGGGGGAAGGCTTAATATTAATTGGGGATAGGCTTACTATTAATTGGGGATAGGCTTACTATTAATTGGGGATAGACTTACTATTAATTGGGGGAAGGCTTACTATTAATTGGGGATAGACTTACTATTAATTGGGGGAAGGCTTACTATTAATTGGGGATAGACTTACTTTTAATTGGGGGAAGGCTTACTATTAATTGGGGGAAGGCTTACTTTTAATTGCAGGGTAAGCTTACTATTACTTGGGGATAGGCTATTACCCTGCACTGACCCATATCCACCCAAATCCTGCCATATCTACCCAGCAATAGTGTGCCATGCAATGATCTAGTGATAACTTAAATATCTAAATTCTGCATCTTGATTCCACTCAGTTTCCATTAATTCTTTTAACAGAATTTAACAGAACAACTAAGTGCACACTACAACATTTTTTAAAGTGTTTTTTACTTATTTTAAAAACTTTAACCATACATGTATATATATAGTTAAGTGGGTAGTTGTGTGATTGTTAAGACTTTTTTTTTTAGATTTTTACCACACTGTTGCATTTGGCAAGCACATTCAATATAATTAAGATATTCCATTGCCATTGTCAAGGGACTGCATTGGGGTACTGAAATTGGGCTACCATACCAATATATTGCAAATATTGTAACACAATTATTTTGTTGAAAAAGTATAGCATACAGCACAAATTTAGGCTAGCACTACACACAAATAGTTTTTCTTCAGTGTGCCGTGTACGTACAATCAAAACAAAACCATCACACCAAAGGTGTCAACCACGCGACAAAATCACAAGAATGTGTGAATATGACACATACATGATATTGTGTTGTGTACAATACACACCAACACAAAAAGACTGCTGCATGTCAAACTTAAAATTAGGTTAATTAAGAAAATGCAATCCATATAGAGAATGAAAGACTCAAACTTACCGCCACTTGGCTGGCTATGTAAATGTTGGGATTAATCGATATTATCCCACCACATGGTTTAAGCCAGCATGTCAATAAATGTTGATATCTCGCCAACGTATACCTGAATGACCTAAATAATCAATATCCTTCGCGTCACGTGATCAAAAATAAAGCTCTTCCGGTTTACGGGGGCGAGTCGTTTATCAATGAACTTATTACGACTTGATTTCCCCGTGTTATAAAAATGTGTTGCGTTTCTGCACTAAATAGAAATGTAGAGAAAATATGCGTCACTGATTTGATAAATTGTAATAAAAAATATTGGTTTTAAAAAATTATTTCAGGAGAAATTAATACTGATCATTCCAAAAAATATTTTCCCAAAACAAGATGTCTGCTCCCATGAACAGGTGCCCGTAAAGTTTGCACGGGAACAGATCATAGGTAAGTAACTTCATTTTGCGGTTGTAAAGCACACTAACTGTCACACGATCATTTAAACCCTGTTACACAGTTATGGTTGCAGGAGTTTGTTGAGATGTTGTTCATTGTATGTACTTTGTAACTCTGTTGAATCAAAGGGGCTAGCAGTAGCAACGATTTATAATATGGGATTAAAATAAAAATAGCGAGAAAACATACGTAACTGTACATAACATTTGGGTGGTGGTTAAGTTATGTGTTACGTATTTTTTCTCGCTATTTGTATTCTTATCCTATATAAATCGTTGCTAGTCCCTGTGGTTGGATGTGATAATATAAAATTATCGCAAGGTAAGAACCATCGACATTTTCGATGACGAAGTGGTCTAACTGTACCGACTAGGCAGATCATTGATGCGAGACAGTGGGCCGCTGACAAATCATGTTGTCTGGGTTTAGCCAAGTTTATCCTGCAAATTGGTGCTTTTAAAGATTTACACGTTCCCTGCAAATCTGCCACTTTGCCATGACTTTTCTTGGGGCACCTTCCATTCATCCCAGGAATTCAGTGCTTCATTCTACTAGAACATTTAATGTTATGTAATGTATATAGTATAAATTAACATTAGCACACAAACGTTTATGAAAAAATATAAAGGCATTGAAACGTTGCTCAAACGAGCTTTCAAATGATGGAAGATACTATGAATTAGACTGTGAATGATTTTCTCTTGGCCCAAACGATTTATGGTAAAATTGGCCCAAGGTAAAATCGGCCTCGATTTGCCCAAGTGAAATCGGCCCAAGATAAAATCGGCCCAAGATAAAATCGGCCCTATGTTTACATGGAATATACATAAATGTTATAATAACCCCTTTATTTGGGTTTCATTTATATATCAAACTCTGAACATATATATTTCAATTAATTAATTCCTTTCTGCATTTCCTTGTCTCACTCGCGAGTTCCACAAGGGGAGGTTACCTGTACTAATGTGATCGGTTATATACGTCAAGGAAGATAGTTATCATTTTGTGTGTAAAAAGGTCAAGTTTAATCTGAAACACTGACATTATTTAATTAGATTGAATTATTCGAATGATTTTGTTTGATATGATTAATGAGGAAGTTAGCCGATGCATACAGAGGCAGTGATGATCGAGGTACTCAAGAGTTAATTATGAGCTACTCAGCTATAACAACAGTCTGGTAGGCAAACATCATTGTTCGTGTAAGGCAATAAAAACAAAACAACACCAGTACGTAAATAAAGAAATCCTTTAATATATTTATTTAAATATAATTATACTTATAAATGTAGATATTCCATGTATTTAACATATAGATACATAGTAGGGCCGATATTTCCTTGGGCCGATTTAACCAAATACCGCCTTAAAACAAACCTAAAACATTTTGAAAAAAACGAAAAAAAATAAAAAAAATATTCTTGCACCATGCTAATGTGATATCTTCTTTGCATGAAATTTTACTCAGAACTTTGGGCCGTAATGTCGAGACGTATTGGAAATCCACGCAAGAAACGGAGGGTGTATGTGAGTCGTGAACCACCTTTTCCTGTTCCCATAGCAACTATCACAGGGGAGACTGCAAATGACAAAACATGGTTTTACTACACAGGAGAGTTCCATGGTAGCCATGTGGTAGTAAGACATTCTGGGGATGTTGATTTTCTTTACAAAATGGTGAGTGCAGTTGTATAGGCATCAATCTCAAACTTTACAAAAATAAAATCTCTGAAACATGTGTCCAATGTAGTTTGTTTGCTTATTTTATGGTTAACTTGTCACTAAATATATTTTTTTTCAGAAATTTCGGAAATAAAAATTGTGATCGATGAAACAATGTAATTCTGTATACAAGTAGAAAATATGTTATTATATATGTAGCCTTTTTTGTAATGAAAAGTCATTTGTTTCGTGAAAAATGATAATTTGATCTATAGATTGAAAACTCTTACCTTTATCGTCTTGAATCCTCCTCTGGGATATAAAGACACTATGAAAATTATCCTCCTCATGCACCTGTACCTATCCTTGTCTAGCCAATGTGCATCACCCTAAGTGAGGTTGAACTGACTCAACTAGCTCTGAGGTGAAAGGCGACGACCCGTCCCACATTGCTTTAAGTTGATAAAGTTTCCTTTTAACAAGTGGTATCCAACTGAGTGTGATTTTCAGAATGTGTGTTGTTGTTTCATTCTCAGGACCTGTACACGCCATCTCATTTTTTTCTGCTTGTTTCTAGATCTCCTGACAAAGATTTGACAGTCTGTACACAAGTTCTGTCAGTAAAATATGATTGATCTATTTTCGGGACCAGACAAAGATGTGCTAATTTTCACTGTTTGATTGCTCTGAAAGTTAAGGTCTGTCCTTTTGAGTAAAATATAATTATGATACATTTACAATCAATGTCTTACCTATGTTTTGTGTCCAACTTTGATGTTTCAGGGATTCTTTGGAAAAGGTTCTCTGTCCAAGAGCAAACCTGATTTCAACTCTCGTGCAAGGACCGTCAACATTCCAGACGCATCAGGGGAGACAACTAGAGTTAAACTTGCAAACAGGAGAAGGTATGATTTTGTATAGCAGTGTTTTAGGGAAGTTTGACCCTGTATGAAATACTAATAAACTTTTTCATGTCACTTCTCTTTTATTCCATTGCTTTTCAGTAACAACAAGACATTTCAGATTACAATTCATAACCATATTTATTAAGGTAGAAAGTTAATTCCTGTAAAATTAAAATTTATGTTACAGTTCACTAGCAGTGCCAGCAAATACTCTATCATTGTCCTGTCATAAGTCCAAGCCCTACTTTGTGTCGGAAATTATGTGTTGGACCCCAGGACTTATTGCACGATAAATACATATTGACTTCTACTGTTTAGAGAGAGAAAGGGAATGAAAAGGAGAAAGAGAACAAGAGATAGGGAATACAAGATACGATAGAGAGAGGAAAGAGATAGACAGACTGAGACAGATTAAAAAGAGGAGATACAATGCAAAAGCTAGAGAGAGAAGAGAGAAAGACAGACTGAGACAGATTACAAAGAAGAGCTACAATAGCTATAGAGAGAAGAGAGAAAGACAGGCTGAGACAGATTACAAAGAGGAGCTACAATAGCTAAAGAGAGAAGAGAGAAAGACAGACTGAGACAGATTACAAAGAGGAGCTACAATAGCTGGAGAGAGAAGACAGAAAGACAGACTGAGACAGATTACAAAGAAGAGCTACAATAGCTATAGAGAGAAGAGAGAAAGACAGGCTGAGACAGATTACAAAGAGGAGCTACAATAGCTAAAGAGAGAAGAGAGAAAGACAGACTGAGTCAGATTACAAAGAGGAGCTACAATAGCTGGAGAGAGAAGACAGAAAGACAGACTGAGACAGATTAAAAAGAGGAGCTACAATAGCTAGAGAGAGAAAGCCAGACTGGGACAGATTAAAAGGAGGAGCTACAATAGCTAGAGAGAGAAGACAGAAAGACAGACCGAGACAGATTAAAAGGAGGAGCTACAATAACTAGAGAGAGAAGACAGAAAGACAGACCGAGACAGATTAAAAGGAGGAGCTACAATAACTAGAGAGAGAAGACAGAAAGACAGACTGAGACAGATTAAAAAGAGGAGCTACAATAGCTAGAGAGAGAAAGACAGACTGAGACAGATTACAAAGAGGAGCTACAATAGCTGGAGAGAGAAGACAGAAAGACAGACTGAGACAGATTAAAAAGAAGGAGCTACAATAGCTAGAGAGAGATGACAGAAAGACAGACTGGGACAGATTACAAAGAGGAGCTACAATAGCTACAGAGAGAAGAGAGAAAGACAGACTGGGACAGATTAAAAAGAAGGAGCTACAATAGCTAGAGAGAGATGACAGAAAGACAGACTGGGACAGATTACAAAGAGGAGCTACAATAGCTGGAGAGAGAAGACAGAAAGACAGACTGAGACAGATTACAAAGAAGAGCTACAATAGCTATAGAGAGAAGAGAGAAAGACAGGCTGAGACAGATTACAAAGAGGAGCTACAATAGCTACAGAGAGAAGAGAGAAAGACAGACTGGGACAGATTAAAAGAAGGAGCTACAATAGCTAGAGAGAGAAAGCCAGACTGGGACAGATTAAAAAGAAGGAGCTACAATAGCTAGAGAGAGAAGACAGAAAGACAGACCGAGACAGATTAAAAGGAGGAGCTACAATAGCTATAGAGAGAATAGAGAAAGACAGACGGGGACAGATTAAAAGGAGGAGCTACAATAGCTAGAGAGAGAAAGACAGACTGGGACAGATTACAAAGAGGAGCTACAATAGCTAGAGAGAGAAGACAGAAAGCCAGACCGAGACAGATTAAAAGGAGGAGCTACAATAGCTAGAGAGAGAAGACAGAAAGACAGACTGAGACAGATTACAAAGAGGAGCTACAATAGCTAGAGAGAGAAGAGAGAAAGACAGACTGAGACAGATTAAAAAGAGGAGCTACAATAGCTAGAGAGAAAAGAGAGAAAGACAAACTGGGACAGATTAAAAAGAGGAGCTACAATAGCTAGAGAGAGAAGACAGAAAGACAGACCGAGACAGATTAAAAGGAGGAGCTACAATAGCTAGAGAGAGAAGAGAGAAAGACAGACTGAGACAGATTACAAAGAGGAGCTACAATAGCTAGAGAGAAAAGAGAGAAAGACAGACTGAGACAGATTAAAAAGAGGAGCTACAATAGCTAGAGAGAAAAGAGAGAAAGACAGACTGAGACAGATTACAAAGAGGAGCTACAATAGCTAGAGAGAGAAGAGAGAAAGACAGACTGAGACAGATTACAAAGAGGAGCTACAATAGCTAGAGAGAGAAGAGAGAAAGACAGACTGAGACAGATTACAAAGAGGAGCTACAATAGCTAGAGAGAGAAAGGAGAAAGACAGACTGAGACAGATTACAAAGAGGAGCTACAATAGCTAGAGAGAGAAGAGAGAAAGACAGACTGAGACAGATTACAAAGAGGAGCTACAATAGCTAGAGAGAGAAGAGAGAAAGACAGACTGGGACAGATTAAAAGGAGGAGCTACAATAGCTAGAGAGAGAAGAGAGAGAGACAGACTGAGACAGATTACAAAGAGGAGCTACAATAGCTATAGAGAGAAAGACAGACTGAGACAGATCAAAAAGAGGAGCTACAATAGCTAGAGATAGAAGAGAGAAAGACAGACTGAAACAGATTAAAAGGAGGAGCTACCATAGCTAGAGAGAGAAGAGAGAAAGACAGACTGAGACAGATTACAAAGAGGAGCTACAATAGCTAGATAGAGAAAAGAGAAAGACAGATTACAATGAGGAGCTACAATAGCTAGAGAGAAGAGAGAAAGACAGACTGAAACAGATTAAAAGGAGGAGCTACAATAGCTAGAGAGAGAAGAGAGAAAGACAGACGGAGACAGATTACAAAGAGGAGCTACAATAGCTACAGAGAAAAGAGAGAAAGACAGACTGAGACAGATCAAAAAGAGGAGCTACAATAGCTAGAGAGAGAAAGACAGCCTGAGATAGGTTAAAAGGAGGAGCTACAATAGCTAGAGAATGAGATTAGAAAGAGAAAGACAGACTGAAAAAGATTAAAAATGAGAGTAACAATAGCTAGAAAGAGAGACAGAAAGAGAAAGGCAGACTGAGATATATTAAAAAGCTAGAGAGTGAGAGAGAGAAAAAGTTTTGATATAACTTGTATAAGACCACTTAATGCTTCACTACAGTTACATTCGTCATATGAAGTGGAAAAGGTTGGAAATGCAGCATGCTGGCGGTGAAATATCACCAGATGACCTTGTGGAATATGACAGCTCTCTGGAGGTTTCCATCCAAGATGAAGAGATGAGTACTAAAGGTAATCACATTGACTTTCATTGTCAAAGAAAATCTGTACTTGACTGTACGGTGAGTAATGTATACTGGGGAAGTTCAGCTGCAGTTAAACCTTAGCCTTTTCACCCTCTGCAATTGGGGTGAATTGATATTTTTTTATAACATACTTAACAGTGTAACAGCCAAGGAATATGAGGGGGAAATACTGCCATGCAGGCAAACTAGCAAGCTTTTCAAGCGATGCATTATGATCCGTGGACGTGACCACTAGTTCAGCAACTTTGCACTATACATTCAATAACATACATTTTCAATAATCTGTTTTATTCTATTGTTCGTAGATGAACTTGTAGCTGGTGATAAGGAAATGAATGAACAGCCTAGCCCATTAAGAACACTTTCAGTAGGTCCTACTGTAGCTGCTAACTGGAAAGATACAGATGAGGAATTCTGGTCATCTCCTGCGGAAAATCTGAAAAGAAATTTCCAAAGTTCTAGTAAAGAAGACTGGGCTGAAACAGATGAAGATTTCTGGGGGAGTGCTCCTTCAGGTCAAAGTGAAAGTAAACATACTGACCATGCAAACTCTATAGAAAATGAAATTGACGCTAGATTACCATCCAAAAGTGAAGGTGCAGATGTTAACAATGTAATCATTGCGGAAACTGAAAGTAGGTTATGTTGTAATAATAACACATCACTGGAAAGTGAAAGTAGTGGAGCTAATAATATAACAGTGGAAAGTGAAAGTAAAATCAATGAAAACTATTCTGAACCTTTACCTTTGGACAGGCGGAAAAAGTCAGATGAAAATATTTTTGTAAATGAAACTCACGAATCAGGTAACCAATCAGATGTGGACAATCAGGGATGTAATGTACCAGAAATTTGTTCGTCATCTCACGATGTTGGTGAAGATTTAGAGAAGGGTGTCGAAAAAGAACCCGACCTTCCGCTAGATCAGCTTTGTGAGGAAGACGAGGATGAAGGAGATGTGCTGGTCGTAGAAGATTCCGACAGCGATACTGAAGGGCGTTACAGGAAACTTTCCAAACAGAGATGGCTTCCAGTGCTTAAAAAAGATGCATACCCACTGAAGGAATTTCTTCACCTTAGTCTTGAGGAGGTAAAGGTTCCTGTTAAATCAGATATTTTTGTGGGGTCAAAATTTCATGGTTCCCAAGAACACATCATTTTGGTGGTACATGAATTCGTGGATCACAAGTACCCGGTTATACAGAGAATAGCCCTATGGTAATCCTGTAACTACTTACTGGCATTTTGAACTCGTGGATTAGGAGTACTCACAAAATCAACAAAATTTTAAACCCCTTGAAAAAGAAATATATGAAGGAGACTAAAGGAAAAAAACAAAATGAAACAAAAACCCTATAAAGGTAACAGAAAAGATTATAAAAATAGCAGCTCTATCATTTAGATAACACAAAAGAAAATACCTATTATTGGAAAAAGGAATGGCGATGGTAAAAGAAAAATTAATTGGTCAGCATCGCAAGGTACATTATTAGCTAAATAAGTGACTATATCAAAATATGAAAATTTCTGTTGTTTGCAAATTAAAGGACATCATGTATTTTCACAACCAAAGTAAGTCACAGTGCATTAGGAAGATTTACAACTTTGGAGAAAAACATAAAGGGCAGGGTGATCCAACGTCCAGGGTGGTGGGGCTGCGCAGAGGATAACGCACTTGCCTTTCACCTAGGCGGTCGGGGTTCGATTCCCGATCAGACGTGAAATGGTATTGGGTCACCTGCCAGACTACATGGGTTTTCTCCAGGTACTCCGGTGTCCTCCCACACTACTGATGTATTTAGTAAAGCTCCACCAGAGGGAGGTAAATACATGTAGAGGAGTGATAGGGCATCAACACTAGCTGGGATTCCATTAGGTTGGTTTTTATTTGGTTTACATGTTTCAACTGACTGAAACAATCGAAACACGTAAACCATATAAAAACCAACTGAACAAAATTCCAGGTGTTGATGCTCCATAACTCATCCACTTGTGTTTACTGTTGAGAAAGACATTTTATGCAGTGTATTTTTAAATTGTCCATAGTATCTAAATTATATTTTAGAATGACACCTATTTCTTTTCAGGCCTTCTTCCTCAGCTATGGATTGGGCTGCCTCATTGTGAAAGAAAACGGAAAGGTTAGTGTTTTCTCATCCATTACACAGAGATATCCACACTTCCAGTCATTGAAAGATTAATAAAATCTTTTACCTGTAATTGAGCGAGATCGGGTTACCTTAGTCGAGGGTTAAGATTTAGTAACAAAATCCCAACCGAGGCGTAAGCCGTGGTTGGGATGTTACAGAATCTTAGCCCGAGACTGAGATAAGCCGATCTGGATCAGTTACAGGTGACTGATTTTTTTTCTCGCACCTTTTAATTCTAAAAGAACTATTCAATTTTGCTAAAAACTAAAAGGATCCCGCCTTGGGCCTCAAATGATAATGACCTCTTCACTACTGAAGCTACATTTGAATGCTTCCTCGTAAAAATGTAGTCCGTCCTTACATAGATTTCAACGTATTTCACAGTGTAGATTATATTTTATCTACAACATCAAAACTATACATATAACGACAAAACAGAACATTTATAATGCAAATTGTCAATTTCAAGCAGTCAACGCGCGGATGAATACATCGCAGTGTAAACATTCCGCGAAATGTCACTTAAAGGTACAAGACAGATCGGACGAGATAGAAAAATCTAGCATGGGGTATGACGTGGGATATCTCTGTATGAGGTGCGAGAAATCTCCGTCTTACTCTAGGGTAAAAAAGGGGGGTATTTCCCTGTCATGACAATTGCATGACGTCACATCAACATGTAATGATGTCATGTCATCAATAGTAGATCAGGGAAGATAACTCCAATCTGCTGGAAATTATGAAATAGATGTTTGTATTTCATGTATTCGATGTGGGAGAAAAATATTCATTCCCCAATTTAGGAGTAAGACAGAAAAATCCCAACCCTTGGTGTAAGATTCTTTAAAGGCTTGCCCTCGGCAAAGTCTCTGACTATACATTTAAGATTCTTACCCCTTGGGTTGAGATTTGTCTGTCTTTACACTCTTTGTCAAAACTTTTCGCTGAAATACCATTTTAACTCTGCCAGAAACATGTCAAGGAAAAGAAGTGTGCATGTATATCAATATTTTAATTAAACCATTTGACACAATGAAAACTGTGATCATCAATTACTTTTTGCAGAAATTGTTTTAAAGAAAGATATTCTATGAATACTTGTTTCATGTACATTTACAACTGTTCCTCAAATAATGTCTTAGGGACAATAGAGTGTACAATTCCACTTTGCTGACACATAGAGCTTGTAGATTTTACTCCAGGACAAGAGAAAATTTTCTGTACTGTGGGCGAGTTGGATCATCAGCCATTGACCTTAGTCGTGCTTGTACACCTAATGTGCTTACATGCTGGTAAACAACAACTAATCACTCACTGCCTTGCTTTCAAATAATCACGCATACGCAGACGACCACTAGTTGCTCTGGTCCGACCAAAGGAAATTGGTAGATTGTACCACAGTGGTCTGGACATGCGCATCGTAGCTTCTTGTCTCTTTACGCGTGCGAAATACACATCTATTTACTAAAGTCAGTTTGATCGTACTTTTAGTAAGACCATACATAATCACCATAATTGATGATCGAACTCGCCCATGTAAACATATGTGGGTAAGTAGGATTTTTCAAATCATGTAATGATTTGCTGCTTGTGTTTATACTTCAGACGCTAGATCTAAGTACGATGTGGATGAGGTTCTGCGAGGCTCAACAAAACTTTCTGCCGAACTATGTTGTATACCACTACTTCAGGAGCCTGGGATGGGTCCCCAAGTCAGGACTCAAGTTCGGCACAGACTTCAGTAAGATCATGTTTTATTAGCTCACCTGCCCGAAGGGCAAGTGAGCTTATGCCATGGCGCAGTGTCCGTCGTCTGTCATCCATCGGTCAACTTTTCCTTTAAAACGCTACTAGTCCTGAATGGCTTAGTGGATTTTAGCTAAATTTAGTATGGAGCATCCTTGGGCCAAGGGCTCTTAATTTTGTATAAACTGTGGGTGTGGCCCCCTCCCTGGGGGCAAAGGAGTGGGGCCCAATAGGGGAAATAGAAGTAAACACTTTAAAATCCCTCTTCTACCATAGGGATTAAGGGATTTTATCCGTATTTAGTCTGGAGCATCCTTGTTATTTTTGCAAGAGGTCGTTTTCATGATAATGCTTCAAACAGCTTATTTGGGCAAATTCATTTTGTGAATTGAATAACAACAGCAATAGATATGTACTGTTTTATGTATTTGGAAGTTTTTCACAAATGAAAAAAAAGGGCAAATTCAACCTGGGTAAAAGTATTATAAAAATTGCTACGCATTATCAGAACGTATATAAATATGCAGGCCAGATTCGGGGAAGTGCAACAGTTTGGTGGGTATAATGTTTCAGACTGCAGTATTTAACAGATCACTGAGAATTCTTCAGCTCGCCTAGATGAAGGCCAAATGGGCTATGTCATGCTATTTTTTACATTGTGTGTTTGTCTTACATCTGTCACCCATCCATTGGTCTACTTTTCCTTTAAAAAAACCTGCTTCTTTAGAACAGCTGAGAGGAATTTAGATTAGGGCATCCTCAGATAAAGAGTTCAGTTTTGTATGTATTAAAGTGATGCTACGGCCTGTACAGAGGGGCAGATCACAATAAGTACAAATATTGACGGCAAGATATGATTTTTAGGTCACCTGAGCTTTGCTCAAGTGACCTATTCCGATCCCNTTTGTGGTTTAACATCCTTGCAACAGCCAGGGTCATATGAGGACGGATGCCTGGGGGACATTGCCAGAAACAAAAGTAGATTAAGATAGGAAAGAAAGTAGACAGGAGGCTGGGAAACAAAAAAGTTCCCAAGTGTTGCCATGGAAGCAGCATATCTCTTCTGGTCTCTTCCGTGTCCTCTTTTGTTGGAGACAGGGAAGAAAACCCCTGATTCTGCAGGCTCCTTCCCCTCATTAGTCAATCTTACGATCATGCAGTGTTATACAGCAGGCCTGTTCTTTCTCTGAACATTCACAAGTTTGCAAGATATTAAACTGACATTTTAATTTCCAGTTCTGTACAAGGTTGGGCCACCATTTTATCATGGCAGCTACTCCGTGGTAGTCAAGACGATCAACGAAGAGGAAGTCAATGCTGTGCCAGAGGTCACAGGGGTTGAAGGTCGTGACTTTTCCTGGATCAGTTTAGCAGGACTCAATCGTGTCACAGAACAAGTTGCTAAGGTAACCTGAACTTATATCCCGCACTTGACAACTTTTTGATATTTTATACATACTCAGAATTAAAAGTACAAATAAAATGTGTGTATGTACAACCTAAGGAAAAAAATAACACTTTTAAATGGCATCTTTTGAGCTTTTTTTCCCCAATAAAATCATCATATCTTAGGAAATAGAAATAGTTCTGCAAATTCATTGGTTGGGACCAAAATTGAGAGTCTCCCTCCAAAATACTGTGATTCATTGGCAAGAATGTATATCTCAGTTAGTGTATTTGAAATTAATTGGATAAACATTAAAGGCTGGTGAAATATGTCAGTAACTTCTCTCTGAAACTGATTTAATAAAAATCTACATAGAGAGTTTATTATTTTTAGCTCACGAAGTGCCAGGTGAGCTTATGCCGTGGTGCGGCGTCCGTCGTCCGTCCGTCCGTCCGTCGTCCGGTGTCAATATTTTACTTTAAACGACTTCTTCTTAATAACCGAAAGGCCTAGGGTGTCGATATTTGGTCAGAAGCAAACTGGGATGAAGGGCTACAAAGTTTGTTAAAATTAATGACCTTCACCCATTTTCAAGGTCACAGGGGTCAAATATGTTAAAAACTTTAAACATCTTCTTCTCGATAACCAAAATGCCCAGGGATATGATATTTGGCCAGTAGCATTCTTGGGTGAAGGGCTACCAAGTTTGTTCAAATGAATGACCTTCAATTATATTCAAGGTCACAGGGGTCAATTGTCTTAAAAAACCTTTAAACAACTTCTTCTGAATAACCAAAATGCCCAGGGTGATGATATTTGGCCAGTAGCATGCTGAGATGAAGGGCTACAAAGTTTGTTCAAATGAATGACCTTCACCCATATTCAAGGTCACAGGGGTCAAATATGTTAAAAACTTTAAACAACTTCTTCTGAATAACCAAAATGCCCAGGGTGATGATATTTAGTCAGTAGCATACTAGGATCAAGGGCTACCAAGTTTGTTTAAATGTATGACCTTGAATCATATTCAAGGTCACAAGGAGCAAATATGTTCAAAATATTTAAACAACTTGTTCTGAATAACCAAAAGGCTCAGGATGTTGATATTTAGTCAGTAGCATGCTGGGATCAAGGACTACTATGTTTGTTAAAGTGAATGACTTTGACTTATATTCAAGGTCACAGGGGTCAAATTTGTTTAAAATCTTTAAACGACCTCTTCTGAATAACCATGGGTCCCAGGATGTTGATACTTTGCAAGTTGCATCCTGAGATGAAAGGCTATAAAATTTGTTCAACATAATGACTTTGTTCGACTTTCAATCACAGGGGTGAAATGTTTTTAAAAAAATTAACAGGGTCTTTTGAATGAGTTTTAATCATAAATACTGATATTTTGCCTGTAGCTTTATTTTAGATCACTTTTAAGGTTACAAGTGTGAGATTTATACCAGGTGAGCGATGCAGGCCCATTGGGCCTCTTGTTTATAATGGCTTAGATATTAGGCAGAGGTCTGTATTTTAGATCTTGGTTGAATTCTCAATAATTCATTTTATGTCAGTAGACTCTACATGTGTAGCGGAACTGGACTATACTACCCGTAGGTCGATTGTCAGCAACCAGGTAGCTCAATTGGTAGGGTGTCTGTTTAGAGTTCGGAGGGTCCCAGACTCCCTGGTTCGAACCCCAGTCTGGCCGTGCATTTTCCCTCTGCTGTTACATATGTATATGTTTTATGTTTTTACACAGGAACTGATGCTATGCTATGTGATCAGACCAAGTGATCTGACGACAGAGGAGCTGAAATCTCCCAAATGTCTCTCCAGGTTTAAAGTACAGGTAGGAAAACACTTATTCTTACGTGGGGCAGCCGCCAGGTACTGGCCGTAGGTCGGTTGTTTTTCTCCGGGAACTCCGCCTTTCCTCCACCACCAAAACCTGGCACGTCCTTAAATGACCATAGCTGTTAATTATATATAGTAGGACGTAAAACACAAACAAACCAAACCAAACCAATTATTCTTTATAAAACTTTAGGGAAAAGAAACTTGAATTAAAGTGTTACCCTAAATTCACTTTTTAGAAAAGTTCTTTAGTGGGCAAGAGGTAATAAAACTTAATAATAAATTTTTAAAATATCATCAATTAGATTTTTTTATTTTTTTTTTGATGGTTTAAGAGAGCAATCATACTAGCCGTTTCCTACCAACTTGGCTAAGGAGAATTTCTCTTTAGCTCATTCCGTAAAGTGTAAAACAAGTAAACCAGAGATCCAGTTTGACTCCTAGCAGAGGCAATGAACAAATATTGACCTCTGTTACATTGGCTTTAATCCTGGAAAAGTTCCTCCTAGAGGGGGAATATGTCACCCTGGTAAAATGTTAGCCGCTTCCTACCAACTTGGCTAAGAAATTTCTCTTCAGTTCATTCGGTAGATCGTACCACCATGGCCAGTAAGCAAAAGGTCTCAAGTTTGACTCCTGGTGGAGGCATTAAAATAAAATTATCTCTGTTACAGTAATAATAATAAAAAAAATCATTGTAAATCAGTGGTGAATTATTTAGCAGGTGTAATGTAATATGTATTTTTTTCTGATTTCAGCAAATAACAGTCAATAGGTGGATCCCATCTCAAGAACGACAAGAGAAATTTGTGGAGGAAATGCCATAGACACAATAAATAAAATACTCAGAAACAATGTGTGTTTGTTTTGTTGATCAAGATGGGGATGCAATTTTTTCTAAAATTCATTGATAAATAATACATGTTCATGTATGAAGTTAATGGAGATATAGTTTCATTTGTTAATTGAAATTATTTTTGAATAATTTTTGACTTTTCAAACTGTCATGTCCCATAGGTCAGGGTTTTATGCTGCGGTCACATCTTACTGTCACGCATATAGTTGACCTATGGCGGATGACCGTAGTAGACCATAGATGTCCTTAGTTAACCACAATAAAACGTGGTTAGACGTAGTTATAAGGTAGTTTGAACTTCAAGAAACCCATGATTTGGCCGTGGTTAGCCAAACACGTTTTGATGCTTAGACCCTACTGTGACTGTAGTTTGAATGTAGTTGACTGTAATTGACCCTACTTGACCGTAGTTGACCGTAGGAGCATGGTACTATGGTTAACACTGCTGTCAAAGAGGGTCAAATAATGACAACTATTAGGGTAAGTACATTCACAGTACTGTTAAATACTGTTAACTACGGTCAGTAGGGTTAAGTAATGTTAAGTTTATAACTAAGATGATCTACAACCAACAACGTTTAATGTGTTTATCTAAGGTCACATAAGTCTACTACAGTCAACCACGGTCATCCCCCACTACGGTCAACTACGGTCATCCCCCACTACGCTGAACTTCGGTCATCCCCCACTACGCTCAACTACGGTCAACCACGGTCATCCCCCACTATGGTCAACTACGGTCATCCCCCACTACGGTCAACCACCGTCATCCCCCACTACGGTCAACTATGGTCAACTACGTTCATCCCCCACTACGGTCAACAAGGTGTGTGACTGTAAGATGTGACCGCAGCTTTAACCAATCAAACTGAGGGAAGGTTTAATCAACTGGTTACCACATTTACTGGATGGTCTTGGAGTCCATAAACAGGAGAAATTGTGGTAGAAAAAACCGTTTTATTACACTGACCCAAGCCATCCAAGGAATACACCCGTCAATTCTTTAAAAATCCATTAGCCCTTTCACCCCTATGTAACTTTAGTAGACTCTACCATGCATTGATCTAGGCAAGTCCATTATGGTCTACAGTGATGAAAGGGTTAAAAACCTCTATGACTTTATGATCAGTAAAAATATGCACAACATGTGTAATGAGAACATATATAAGGAAAATGACATTCGGGCAAGTATAAGTAAGTGTTAACAGGTAAATTTGTTTTAACCCTTTCACCCCTATGTAACTTGAGTAGACTACCATGCATTGATATGGATGAGTCCATTATGGTCTGGAGTGGTGAAAGGGTTAATTTGAATTGAAGTGTGTGGAGTAAATTGTACTACTGGTAGTTTGCCTTGAATATTTTGGAGAGATGAGTCAGAGTATTTATCCAGAAATCATCAAAAAGACATTCCATGAGAAAATGAAATGCACAGCAGGCACTCTGTGTAAAAATTTCATAATGAATTATTCCAACCTCTGATTTGGAAGAGTTCAAATGTGTCTCCAGGGGTGAATGAGTTATTCCAGATTTACAGCATTATTGGGGATATTCAGGTTATCTGTTATTCCAGAGAGAGAAAAATGGACAATTAAGCCCCACAGCATTGCCTGCTTCTGTTAATGGGAGTTGTATCTATTTCAATTTTAAATGTAAATAAACAACAAAAACAATTAAAATTTATAAATATGATATAAAAATAATTTTTATTGCATGTTATAAAGATAATTCAGACCTATAAAATTGCACAATTAAATGAAATTATAGCACCGATTTATGTATAAGTTAAAAAACAGTTTTGAAAGTTGGCACGTAACTGGTGACATTAAAGATTGTCTCATTTATAGTACACAGCAAAAGTACAATGGATACATTACGTTGTACCTCATAGCTTATTAACAAATACAAGGAAATTGCACTGACTGTAAAATATTTTGTCATACTCCAACCACAGAACAAATATTAAAAAATAATTCTTAAGTATTTTAATAAATTAAAATTGTTAGTAAAAATGTACAATAATGATACTTTGTGTCATTTCTACACAGCTATTAAAACAGCATGTATAAGTCAAACCATTGAAATAAACAAATACTAGGCAATTATGTGAGAAATAGATTGCTAAAAAAACAAAATTGGAAACTGTCACTTACGTTTATTAAAGGGGTTGAATTTTTTTGATCCTATATCATTTATCTGTGACGTTCCAAATCACAGATTTCATTCTTAAAAATCTCCAATTGTCAATTAACATATGTGTGATAATGTTTAAAGAATTCACCATTTACATTATCCAAACCAATACTGCATCAGTATTATACAATGTTAATCTAAACCAAAACTGCATCAGTATTAAACAATGTTATTGTACATCTTTCTCGGTTTCCGTGTTTTCCTCATTTTTCTCGACTCTTTCTTGCTCTAAATCAGAGTCAAGGTTCAGTACCAGCGGCATCTTTCTGTGGCTCAGCCATTCAATGAACATGCCCAGGTCTCCCAGCAGGATGGTCTCCAACACGTACTGGTGACACAAAAAGATAGTGCATACAGTGATCACTTGGTCCAAGATCCATACTGGCAATACAAGACTCAACAAGTGTTAAGTGTGGAAAGGTAGCACACTTGCTTTCACTAAGGCGGCCGGGGTTTGATTCCCCGATAATTGAATAGGTATGGGGTCACCCTCCCCATGATCACCACCTGGGTTTTCTCAGGGTACTCCATTTTTTCCCCACATTAAGACCCTCACAAGCGCTAATATCTGGGCCAACAAGTGATTGATATAAGTTAAGCCAACTTGTTTCATAAATGTTGTAAAATGATTTTTTGTTTTACATTCAACTCCAGGATAAATGTTGATGCTGGTAAAATGCCATATAATGAGTTTAACCCTTTCACCCCTATGTAACTTAAGAAGACTCTGCCGAGTCCTTTATGGTTTACAGTGGTGAAAGGGTTAACCCTGTACATTTTATAGAATTCAGTTTCTGAAAATTCTATGCACATATTGAACACACTTAAGGTTACTCGACACATCGTCATCAGCGGCCATTTTCATGANCTACAATTCTGGTTTGATCCTAAGCTAATTCCAGCTTTTCAGTAAATTTTTCATTTTTTTTTTATTATCCCACCTATACTTTAATACAATGTTTTGGGATTAATGCCGAAAAGTCTTTGTGGTACATACAGTATTAGAAAACACTGCTGCATCAACTCATCATTATGTGATTAAGTGGCTATATATGAATCAGCATTCTAACCAACTTTAACATGGATGAGTTGCTACAATGTACAACTTTTCAGGATTGATCCAAAAAGTTTTTCTGGTAAGGTAAGTTAAGTTAAAGTTAAGTTAAAGTTTCCAATTACAGGAGCCGATAGAGCTCCTCTTTACTGAACTCAAAAAATTAAACAATTATGTAATATAAAGTTAAAGTTCATTGTTATTTAAATTTGCCCTGTAATTATATTAAAGTTCTTCATTCTGCCAAAGTTTAACTATTTTAACAAGGAGTCATGGTAGTCTAGTGGTAGGACGCTGGGCTCGTGACCGAAGGGTTGTGGGTTCGACTCATGGCACGGCACTGTGTTGTATCTTGGAGCAAGATACTTTACTCTGCTCGTTCCAGTCTACTCAGCTGTAAATGAGTATGTGGTTGGGCAGAGCTAGAATTGTTGAATGCTAGCTGTGAGCGCCGAAATGGCTGCACCGACTGTATGCTCCCTAGGGAGTTGAGAAAGATATTGGCTGGTTGCAAAGACCCTATAACCACGGATAATAATTTGTGAACCGCTTTGAGATGACCTTCAAACTAGGGTGTGATAAAGCGGTATATAAGAACCTCAAATTATTATTATTATTTTTATTCTGTTCTTAAAAGTATTGATATTTGGAGTAAATACAACGTCCTCCGGAAGGTTGTTCCAGGTTTTGACTGTACGAAATGTGAAATAGTTTCTCCTCAGGGATGTTGACTGATATGGGAATATTTTTTTGGAGTTTCCCCTTGTTCTATTTCTGACTGATTCCTCACTCCAAAGCTTAACAAAAGTACATGCCTCTCTATCGTGAATTCTGTTTACAATCTTGTTCATTTCAGTAAAAATGTTTTTTAAGGATCAATCCCGAAAACGTTTCATGTACATGTATCAGGTATAAATGAATTGTTATTGTAGATCAATTTTTGGGACTGATCCAGAAAATCTGCTCGAATGTACACCCCAAAAACATAACTGATTTTTATTTCTGGGATCGATACCAAAACCAATACATACAGTATGAGAAAACAGTGCTGCATCAACTCATCATTATGTGATTAAGTGGCTATATAGATCGGCATTCTAACCAACTTTAACACGGATGAGTTGCTACAAACACATGTTAAACAGAGAATGTAGGACATTTTCCTCTTCTGGAATACAATGGGTTACCTAAGTGGTATATTCACACAAAAATACAAGTGTTTTAGTTATTATTATGTCACTTATGTCAATTTACACATGGCAAAAGACATGAGGGAGAGTGCATGTATCATCTGTACTAAATTGTACCTTGATGGCCTTCTGCATACAGATAGTGAGGATGGAGTAGGCTGGCAGGGACATCACCAACAGACACAGCTTCGCCTGCAAGGCAAGAAGTCAGGAAACAAATCAAACATTGTTTTTGGGGGGTATTGTGAAGATGCCGCCCATAATGTGTTAAATATCCATAAATTCTGGTTATTTACTGCAAAATAAACTGAAATATCGCAATTATCATAAGGATGTCTGTTTCTGAATTTGATGACATCCTGATCAAAATACTTGGTAAACTTTTCAACAGGAGACTTTAAACACCATTGGAATAATGCTATGAGCTCCTTACCTTAGAGTGTAGAAGGGTTTGGTATTCATGGTAGAGAATTGGCCGAGTTTGTTATTGGGATAATGCTGTGAGCTCCTTACCTAATGAGAGTGTAGAAGGGTTTTGGTATGCATGGTAGAGGATTGGCTGAGTTTGTTATTGGTATAATTCTATGAGCTCCTTACCTTATAGTGTAGAAGGGTTTGGTATGCTAGTACAGAATTGGCCGAGTTTGTTATTGGTATAATGCTTTGAGCTCCTTACCTTAGAGTGTAGAAGGGTTTGGTATTCATGGTAGAGAATTGGCCGAGTTTGTTATTGGTATAATGCTATGAGCTCCTTACCTTAGAGTGTAGAAGGGTTTTGGTATGAATGGTAGAGAATTGGCCGAGTTTGTTATTGGTATAATGCTGTGAGCTCCTTACCTAATGAGAGTGTAGAAGGGTTTTGGTATGCATGGTAGAGAATTGGCTGAGTTTGTTATTGGTATAATGCTATGAGCTCCTTAACTTAGAGTGTAGAAGGGTTTTGGTATGCAGGGTAGAGAATTGGCCGAGTTTGTTATTGGTATAATGCTATGAGCTCCTAACTTAGAGTGTAGAAGGGTTTTGGTATGCAGGGTAGAGAATTGGCCGAGTTTGTTATTGGTATAATGCTATGAGCTCCTTAACTTAGAGTGTAGAAGGGTTTTGGTATGCATGGTAGAGAATTGGCCGAGTTTGTTGAGCATGGTGTTGATTTCTGGGTCACATTGTCCAGTGATAGAGTAGGTTCTCTCTCTCAGCTCATCATACCTAGCAAACATTAAGAGTAACTTGTATATGAAGTGTAATAGGACGAGGAATAGTGATAAAGATAGTGTCGTTGCTGGGGCTCGAACCCGCGACCATTGGCTCCCCAGCCCGATGCTCTACCACTGAGCTAAAGGGATATTTCCTACAGCTGACGCTTGTAAGGCAACCTAATTAATCCACATCTTTTACATAAAGCTCTTATGCTATATTTCATAAGTCGTGGGGGCCCATTTTTAGACATGGAGTATAAGGTATAATTAACAGGAGAAGAGATATGCACGGCCAGAATCGGATTCGAACCTTGGACCTCTAAACTCCAGATAGACACTGAACCCACCAATTAAGCTTCCTCAGTCACTGGCAATCAACCCTGATATTTAACCCCATAATAATCTATTTCAAGGGCACTTTCCTTAAGAGACTCAAAACTACTGATATCAGTTGAAAAGCTGTAATCCTGTTTACTTTAAATCTTAGAATATTTATAACTGCCTAATTTAGATGACAAAAACAGGAATCGAGGAGACAACAAAATTGAAAGAATGACCTCATAATCATTTATTATTGCCAACATGTCATATGGGAACATGTCACAGTCTATAGTAAGGTTATGGGAAGATAACTCCAGGGAATTCTGGTGTAGACTGTTAATATATTCCGTCTTTGCGTATTGCAGAGTTATCTTCTCTTGTGACCAGGTATTGATTGTTACTTCATTGGTTTGTGAGAGAAACGTCATTAATTTTTGAGAAAACGATGTACTTTTCTCGCACAAACCAATGACGCAACAATCAATACCTGCTCAAAAGAGAAGATAACTCTGCAATACGCAAAGACGGAATATAGGATCTTACATGAGTTCCATTTCATATGAGATTTATGAAACGAGTCTTAAGAACTTTTCAAAGAGGCTCGCTAAAATGAAAAATTTGTGACAAGTTTCATAAATTTTATTTGAAATAAAAACGAATGTAAGATCCTTTTATCACATAATCAAGATTTGTTGCATTTGTTTGTGTTAAACGACAATTGAACCTTGAAATGTAAAAAGCAGCTATTTTGACTCCAGTGCGTAAGTCTGTGACGTCATATATACTTGTCCTAAGCGTGACGTCACAACCAACTTATATCACAGGGCTGTTTTATCATATAATTACACAAAAAAAATCACATGGGTATTCACTGGCTAACACAGTACAATATGTGATAAATAATAATAACTCACCACTTAGAAGGTGGTACATGGTGAACATCGACATTGCGTGCCATATTGGTTTTGCCCCTCCGCATGTTGATGACATGCTCCTCAAAGAGTGGACTCAAATTGTCAAACACCTGGTATTTCATCTTGAAGGACACCACCTGTTCCCTGTGTACAGAGATGCATTATGTATTGTATATATATATATATGTTTGTGCCATTTACAGCACAATAAAGGTTTTTATATGCCCGTCAAATTTGACGGAACTATTATGGTATGGCGTCGTCCGTCCGTCCGGCGTAAACTTTTGTTTGTCCGGCAATCTCCTCCTACATTTTTCGACCGAACTCTTTGAAACCTGGTATACATTATAATCACGATATGAAGTTGTGTCTCCCTTAAAAGAATTTTGAATCAATATTTTTTGCAAAAGTTATTGCCCTTTGTTTATTTCAGTATTTGATTTTTGTCCGGCAATAATTGTCAGTTATAATTGTTACATTGTACATAGGTAACGTCAGCATCTTAAGAACTACTGAGTCTACAAAGTATACATTATGTGTATGTATAAGCTACAGAGCGAGACAGATTTTTCTCGCACCTCAGACAGAGATATCCCATGTTATACCCCATGCTAGATTTTTCTTTCTCTTACCCTGTACAGGTGTAACCGCATTTTTACCGGTGTGAGATTTCCTTGTCTCACCCCAGGGTTGACGGGATTCCCCTATTCCTAACAATGGCATGACGTCACTTTAACAATACAATGATGTCACGTCAACAATCCATCAACGTCACGTCAACCCTGAATTTATCATGTAACGTTATCATTACATTGTGCATATGATACACAATGAAAGAACAGGGTAAGAGAAAAAGAATCATTCACTCCCTTGTGGGTGAGATAGTGGAATCTCAACCCTCGGGGAAAGATTCTTTAGTTGCCAAACACTCCGCAAAGCCTCGTGTTTGGCAACTTAAGAATCCTCCCCCTCGGGTTGAGATTCTCCTATCTCACCCCCAAGGGGGTGAAAGATTCTATTAATCTCGTCCGATCTGTCTTGTACCTTTACGTGACTTTTCGCGGAATTTTTACACTATGATGTATTCATCCGTGCGTTAACTGCTTGAAATTGAAAAATTTCATTATAAATGTTCCGTTTTGTCGTTATATGTATATTTTACATGTTGTTAGATATTTGATGTTGTAGATAAAATTCTACACTGTGGAATACGTTGTAATCTAATTGTAAGGACAGACTACATTTTTACGCAGAAGCATTCAAATGTAGCTTTAGTCGTGAGAAGGTCATTATCCTTTGAGGCCCAAGGTCGGATACTTGTAGCTTTTAGCAAAATTGAATAGTTGTTTTCGAGCTAATGTGCAAGTAAAAAAATCAATTGCCTGTAACTGAGCGAGATCGGGTTATCTCAGTCTCGGGCTTAGATTCTGTAACATCCCAAACGAGGCTTAAGCCGAGGTTGGGATTTTGTTACAGAATCTTAACCCTCGACCGAGATAACCCGATCTCAATCAGGTAAAAGAATTTATTAGACAGATACCCATCAAGTGAGTAAATCTCGCCCTGTTTAACCTGTACTATACTTACCTGCACTGTTTCGTCACGTTTGTCAATGTAAACTTCTTACTTACCAGAAAAAAATACAGGGTTTTAAAATATCAATTCCATGAAATATAATCCCAATGAATTTGTTCCCATACAAAAATAATGAAATTTAACCCCAACGAAAATATTATGCCTAAACAGTTCCTACTTGACAAGGACAGATAGAGCAATGATGGACCACAGGCAAATTACGGGGATCATGATCAGCCAGGCCACTTCTGATGATGGCGGGCTAAAAATCTTACCCTTGACTGTAAAAATTAATCTTCCTGTACATTTAGATGTTCTTGTTAGAATGCTCCCCAGGAATGATTAAAATAACATTTCAATGACTTACTATAACCTCTAGTGACCAGTTTTGTTAAAACCCTTTCACCCCTGTTTGACCATAATGGACTCATCCACATCAATGCATGGTAGAGTCTACTAAAGTAACATGGGGGTGAACAGGTTAAGTGACATTGAGATTTGACTTACAATTTATAAAGTGATGCACAATCATTCCTACCTTTCCATTTTCTGTAGCGAGGCCTCCAGTTCCTGTTGAACTGTGGATCGGATTTTGTGAAGTTTTTTCCTGTTATTATATGCTAAGTTGCCTACGTCTTTTGTATTGGTACATTTTCTGTAACAGCAAATAAAAACTGATTTATAAAATCAGTCTCCCTCTAAAAATAAACATGCACAGGAGTCATCTGCCACTAAGGCTTTGAAACCTTATTGACATATTATTTTGGTAAATTCCTGAAATAAGCTGTTTTTTGCATCATGATAAAGTGTGAAATTGGCAAAAATTTACATCCTGGGTCTAAAACTGTTTAAAGCCTGAACTTTTAAGTTAACTGCATTAAACAAATATTAAAGTAAAAATTTTGAAATGGGACATTTGAGATATATCTGAATCATTTCTGATACTGTGATGATTCTCAATCCCTATATATATACATGTTACTTTTCCTTTGGGTTTCAATCTTTTTTACCAGGTAACTCATTCATCTCTACCTATATAATTTGCCCAGCCATTGGTTTGGTAAGGTTTAAATGTGAATGAGTTAATATGTATGAGATTCAATATTTTGTCTGATCTCGCCCTGAAGATTAGAATGCTTACAAAGCTTTCCAAAATTTTCCAAAAAATACTGATACTTTTTTCAGGTTGATTCAATACTTCTTTTACAGTAAATTTCAAATATTAATATTTTAAATACAAACAAAAGTTTGGATTTATTCTTCCATTTTTTCAAATTTGAAGAAAATGAAAACTTATCAGTGTATTTTGAAGATTTGTTATATAATTTTCTAAGTACAATAATAAATGATGAGTATAAACAAAATAAAGATGGATTTACTAAAATCTGATATGTCACTAAAATTACTTTCATTTCTAATGATTATTTTTTTTTTAATACTGTCTACTGTTAAATATAAGCTTTTTTCTAAAATATTTGTAGTTGATTTTAAAACAAGAGGCCCAGACTCACCTGAATATGGTTAAAATATTTGGTATGAAGTAAAGATATAGCACTCCATGGTAGGTGCTATAAGTACATATGAAATTTCAGAAAGATCCGTCCAGTACTTGAGATATAACGAGAACAAACTTCAAACAGAGCCCCACCCCTATGCCCCTAGGGGGGTCATACCAACTGTTTATACAAAATTGAGTCCCCTTGGCCTAAGGATGCTCCAGACTTATAAGGATAAAATCCCTTAATCCCAGTACGGTAGAAGAAGGATTTTAAAGGTTTTACCTCTATTTCCCCTATTGGGCCCCGCCCCTCTGCCCCCAGGGGTGCCACACCCACCATTTATACAGAATTGAGTCCCCTTGGCCTAAGGATGCTGCGGTATGGCATAAGCTCACCATGGTCCTTGGGACCAGGTGAGCTAATAAAACTGGTTCTTATAAAGATTATAAAACTTGAAAATGTTCTACTATGAAATAATGTGCTTTATTTAGCATGCATTCATTTTTGATGAAAATGTAATGGGTTTTTTCAGTCACCCCTGAAATTTCATAATGAAATATTCCATCATTTGAATTGGAAGAGTTCAAATGTGTCTTCAGATGTGAATGAGTAAATTTTCACCATAATTAACCTGGCACCCTTTTTTGATGCAGTTGGAAATCATTAATATCAGAGCACTTCAATCCCCTTCTACATACTTTTTTTTGGTCGGTGATGATTTGGGATATTTCTCACTGGCCACTTGCTGCCAGATCGGCAATTTCTTGGAGGGAGGCATTTCTTTTTTTTCTGTGCCAAATGAAGAGGTAGGTTCCTCTACGTGTGGTGTTTGACTCGGTCCAGGAGAACTTGATGACGCTGCGGAACCACCACCAGGTGAAGTAGAATTCTGATTGCCAATTCTCCTGTATGTTTAATTTAACATTAATATTTCTAACTGTTGAGTTACACTTTACTGAACTTAATTACTATTGATATAATATCTAAGGGCCTCTATGATTTTCATTTTAAAGAATTCCCTAAACCAGAATAAACAAAAAAAGACATAAAACAAACCCAACAAAAACAGAAATGTACACCATTAGGAGTTCACTCCGGACATGCCCACTGCCAAAGTTAATTATCTAGAAAACAGGATGTGTCGTCTATGCAGGCAACTCTAATGAGATTATGAAGACGGGATCTAAGGAAGCACTGTATGATGTCTGAGCCCAATCAACCTAAAGAAACTGGACTTCTCACACAGAAACAATGGCGACATTGACCTTTGACTTTCGAACCTAAAAAGCAATCCCAAGCAAGCACTATTGGTAAGGAAGGACTGTATGAAGTCCGAGTTTGATCATTAAAAATAAACTGAAGTTATCGCACGGAAACAGATTTTCTATTTATAATAAGGTTAACCTTGACCTTTGACCTTCCGACCTCAAAAACAATCCCAAGTAAGCCCTTTTAGGATGGAAGCACTGTATGAAATTTGAGTTCAATCAACCCCAGAGTTATCGCATGGAAACCTTGTTTCGGATGACGCAACCGAAGATGACGATAAAGTAATAAAGACACGAAAATGAACCTCAAAGCAACACACGAATATCCTGACTTGCCAAGGATTACTTAACTGGAACTCCTCTCAATCGTTATATCATCTATAATATACAATGGAAAATACTCCAAATTGAAACGAGAGTTCTGAAAAAAAATAAAGTAATTAGTACGTTAATTGCTTCGGTATTCTTACTGTCGCTTTGAGAGTGTGTGTGTAATACCTTTTGAAATCTGACCCTACATTTGTACAGAGCCCAATATAGTTTGCAAAGTTATTCTAAGGTGCTAAATTACAGCAATTGAATGAACAGCAGTATTCCTAACAGCGACAGTTGTATAAATATAGTAAATAAAAAATGGCATTCAAATCAGCTTTCTACATCAGGTGTATGTAACGAGACATTTATCTCAATATCCATATGAATGTTATATAAAACAAAACACAAAGACTACAATTATATAAAACAAAACACGAAGACTACAATTATATAAAACAAAACACAAAGACTACAATTTTATAAAACAAAACACAAAGACTACAAATATATAAAACAAAACACAAAGACTACAAATATATAAAACAAAACACAAAGACTACAAATATATAAAACAAAACACAAAGACTACAATTATATAAAACAAAACACAAAGACTACAATTATATAAAACAAAACACAAAGACTACAATTATATAAAACAAAACACAAAGACTACAATTATATAAAACAAAACACAAAGACTACAATTATATAAAACAAAACACAAAGACTACAATTATATAAAACAAAACACAAAGACTACAATTATATAAAACAAAACACAAAGACTACAATTATATAAAACAAAACACAAAGACTACAATTATATAAAACAAAACACAAAGACTACAATTATATAAAACAAAACACAAAGACTACAATTATATAAAACAAAACACAAAGACTACAATTATATAAAACAAAACACAAAGACTACAATTATATAAAACAAAACACAAAGACTACAATTTTATAAAACAAAACACAAAGACTACAAAAATATAAAACAAAACACAAAGACTACAAAAATATAAAACAAAACAAGAAGACTACAAATATATAGAATATAGGGTGGTGTGTTCATTAGAACCTAGAATGCAGACGTAAAAAGATTTTGGATCAATGATGTGATGGGAGTTTGCTAGTAACTTGAGTTTCTGAGGGTGGGAAGTGTGCAGCTGAGTGAAGTCTTTCTGAGGGACAGGGAATGTACTATAGGGTCTTTTTATCATTCTGGATTTGATAATTAAGACTAAACTAAGGGCCCACTTGCAGCGTATTTTAGCATTTATCATCCATAACAACATAGATTACATGACAACTTTAACATATAAGACATAACCAACTACATTTATCAGATCCAGTGAAAATCCACACCAATATCTGAAGAGATGGTTGGGAAATATCTGTCAGCTGCATTTGACAAAATGTGGATTATCTCCCTTTAACTGTCATGCTATTAGACATTGCCAATTAAACCATCTTGCATGACATGAGACAACTCCTGAAGATGAGGGAGGTGATTTAAATTCCTACTATCACTTGGCATTTTTCTAAGACATGATCCAGTTTCAGGATCAGGCTTATAGTTTTACCAGAAACTACTATATTACAATTAACTCATTCACCCCTAAAATTTCATTATGGGCTATTCCAAACTTTGAATTGAAAGAGTTCAAATGTGTCTTCCGGGGTGAATGAGTTAATACTTGAACTTTATGTTTCCTATGTTAAAAAGTAATTAATAAACTTCTACTCAATGCAGGGTTTTCATGCTCAAATGATATAAATATATATATATCCCACAATGGATACATTAAACACACGTTTCCATGGTAACTGGACAGGTTTCTAAGGTTACGTACTTCCACTGCATGGCCTTAAGGATGAGGTTGGCATGCATTCCCATCCCTGCTGATGGAGCCTTCCGGCCAATTTGTAAGTTCACCAATTCCTCCCAGGTTTCAATGATGATCTGTTTCTTCTTTTGTATTAAATTCAGAACAGCCTCCATCGGAACACGCATAGACTTCCTGGAAAACAAAAAATATTCTTGAACAAAGGGGGACTGGGCTAGGCATACGTCACCTTAACTCATCAAATCACATTTCAGCACAATCCTGGTCACGGCACCATTTGTAACAGTGAAGAAAATAGTGTGCTTTGACTAGGGATCGAACCCCGATCCCTAGGTGCCTAGTCGGATGCTCTACCACTGAGCTAAAGGGAAATTCCCTACAGCTGATGCTTGTAAGGCAATTTAGGCTTCATTCGCGTATCCCGGTTGAAACGATACAGGTGGTGCAGAAAAAAATCCACGATTAGCGAACGCATTAGAACCGTTCTATAAGCACAGCTAAAAATGCTTAGTTTCAGAGAATAAATAACAATGTATTAAGAATATAATGCCCTTCTTTCACGCGACCACTGAATTACATAACATATCTTAAAAACTACATGTGGCTTGACATTGTTTAAAAAAGAAATAGCGCAAACTAGCAATAGTTAGCATTTTAGTTTTGGTCAGGTACGTCTGGACCCCTCAATCTACATGTGCCAAATTTTCCTGAGGTTAGCCCGACGGTTCCGATCTGTGCCAAATTTTCTTAACAGGTTCAACAAGTTATGGGAATGTAACCCTAATCAATGCACATCTTTTACATTTTGACGCATAAAAAGATCAATGTGAGCAGGGGCCCCGCAAAGCTATACTTATATTTCCACAGGGGTCCCGCAAAGCTATACTTATATTCCCACAGGGGCCCCACAAAGCTATACTTATATTCCCACAGGGGTCCCACAAAGCTATACTTATATTCCCACAGGGGTCCTGCAAAGCTATACTTATATCCCCACAGGGGTTGTATTTTGAAGGTTAATTTTTATATGTACATATGCATATGTGACCTTTGGTGTACAATTTCAAATTCAAAGAATACTTATAATTAATAATAATAATAAAAATGATTATTCAACATTCTTATAAACCACTTACAATGTGTGTATATATCCCCTAGAGACAAAACAACCCTTTAAAATGACATATTTTGATTCGTGTCTCTCAGATAAAATCATTAGATCTTAGAATATGGGGATAGTTTAGCAAATCCACTAGACGAATTTGCTAAATTTAAGGGTAAAAAATTAGGAGTCTTTCTCCTAAATAGGGAGAGTTTGCAAATACCCCGGTATGTATGTGGTATTAAGCTTAAGGCCAATCATCCTCTTCTGAGCAATGAGCCTCAAATCCTTTTCTTTTATGTAATCTTTATCTCTGCAGTACCCCATCCCCAATACGTTTTTTTTTATCCCACAATCACATTTCATAGTGACCCCCTGTACTTTAAGTTGGATTATTACGGTAATTTACATTAACAGATATTAATGTATTTTCACCTCCTTCCAAAACTAAGTGGTGCCTTTGGTGAAGAAAAAGTGTTGGAGATGGTAGATGATGGCAGTTCCTGTACCACTACTTTGCGACCAGCCGGGGGGATGCTGAGATCGGGCAATTTAACGTGGTTGTTACCTCCATCTGTACCAGAGTCCACTGTCGTAGTGGAAACCTTATGCAGCTTGGAATGAAATCGGCTACTACAAAATAATGTTAAATCAACATCAAAACAAGTGATAATAACAGAATTGAATTTCACAGATGATATAGCAGGAAAAATGGTGCATCAAGAAAACATGATAATAACCAAAATGTGACATTAAGTGACATGATATTAAGTGAAATGTACTTTACCTTCTAAGTTTTAAGTCTTTTTTTTTGTAAAGAATATTGAATTCTTAAGACTCATTTATTATTATCAAAAATATAACCAACTTCAAATTAAATTTAAAAGAATCAAGGTTTCTTTAAGTTTGAATTCTTTCTTATGGAAAGAAAATGTTGGTTGAAAAAAAATGCCTCACTCACTGTACTTATAACATAGACAGTTTGAAGTAATGTCCTGAAGTATTGTTTTACTATGTCAATTAGCTAGGTGCTCTTCAGTTTGAGCTGATAGGGATTCCTTCTGCCTACACTTCCTAAATCTATCAATTTTCTCCCTCGGGTCAAAGCTTCAAAGACTCACCATTTTTACCCTCATTTTGTCCTTTTGAAACCAGCAAAATTCTTTTATATGCTAAAATTCTATAGAAAAGTTCAACTCTAGCATTCTATACTAGTAATTTGTCAATGAAAGGGGTTCGTTGTTGTAGATGTGTTTTAGGCTTTTTTTTGCTCGCATAAAAGGAAAGTTTATAATATAATTACTCGCAAACCATACAGCAGTTTGTTAATTGTTTTGCTCGCATTTAAAAAAAATCATTACTGTATTCAAACTCCAGGATAGTTCATTTTTACATTAACACAGCACCACAGTGAGTTGTTTTATTCATATAATAGCGTATCAGTTCATGTTTTACTCACAGGACATAGCAGTTTTTTTCCCCATTCAGATAGCAAAGTTATAATACTCAATTCATTATCAAAATAACTAAAACATGATTTACAAAAGATATGTATAAAGCTTGGAACTATCTCATTTATCATTAGTTCATTACTAAAGTTTAATGATAAAAATTAAACTGATTTATTTCAAAGCACAAATCACGTTTATATTAAGTGGTGGGTTGGTACTTCAACCTACAGTACATGTAGCTGTATAGCTGAGCATATGACTGTCAGAGTTATCTCCCCTATAACTTCCTCTTTCTATCCAATGGTACCAGTAAGCACAGTCATATTTTGTCAAAAGAAATTCAAGTTTTTGTATCTGAATTTTTGCAAGTTTTGCAATTTTGCACAAGTTTGATCAAGTTGATCTGCATATCTCCGTCTCAGAGTCGGTAACCACATCTGTATGAAGCAGCAGCCATGTAATTGCCAAACCTTATTTTTTTTTATCAAAGTAGCTAATTTGGTGTTTGCATTTTCTGTGTCTTTGATAACTTTTTTTACTCACATTGCAAGGTAGTTCAGTTTACTTTCCCTATCCCCAGTATGAACGGGTGCGAGATGGCTGGGGTTATAGTACTTTTCCAGTGCCTTCACTGCGCCTAGAGACAGAGGAGTCTGGAAAAATTTGTTTTACAAAGTTTGTCATTTGGTCAGGTTAAATATATATACGTTGCCTGCCTTGGTCCTATCTGTATCTACAGTGATATGTTTTTCATTGGTCAGAAATTTCTATTATAGTTTTGGCAAAAGAACCAGATGTACCTTCTGGTTTTCTGAAGTGTAATGAGTGGGCTAGGTGACTTGGTTTTTTCTTCAAGTTTTGAGAGTGGACTAGGTGACTTTTACATTTTCACAAGTTTTGTGGAGGGCTTAATTTTCAAATTAGTTTTCTGAGTTTTGGTGAGTGTGCTAGGTACCTTTATTTGTGTTTCTGAAGTTTTCGAGATTCACAGTGCTCAGGGTGACTTTGAGATTACGAGGTTTGGAGAGCGGACATTGTGATTTTGGGTGTTTGACATTTGGAGAATGAGGTTTTGGGTTTCTGGCATGACATGAGGGAAGTTATCAAGCCAGAATATTTCAGCTTTCTGAGGTTAAGGAATTGTTTTTGACTACGTATTGATTTTTGAGGTTTGGAGAGTGTGCTATGTGACTTCAGTTTCTGAGGTTTGGGAATTAGTTAGATGACTTAATGGAGGTTGTGGAGTGGGCAAGGTAAATTTGGATCAATGATGTGATGGGAGTTTGCTAGTAACTTGAGTTTCTGAGGGAAGTGTGCAGCTGAGTGAAGTCTTTCTTAGGGATGGGGGAATGTACTATAGGTGATTTGGGGCTTGTAGAGGATTCAGTTGTCAAAGTCAACTGAGGTTTCTTTAACTCATTCACCCCTGAAATTTCATAATGGACTATTCCAACCTTTGAATTAGAGGAGTTCAAATGGGTCTTCATGGTTGAATGGGTTAATCTACATTGGCTTTTTTCTTAAAGTTTCAGGCAGATTATTCCATTTGATGATATGGTTTATTATACATTATAAAGGCGAAACTTTTCTTTTGAAAACTAGAATTTGAAGGTAGAGTAAAAAGGAATGTAAGTATCGAAACCCCTAACGAAAATGGTAAGTTACTGAATATTTATAAGACAGGTGGGTAGGAAAATGTTTCATTTAATATGGATTAGCATATATTCTGTTTGAAAAACAAGGGAGATTATTAAGAAAATATGGGTAGGAAAGGCAACTAAACGAGGAAGTTGAAGAGAAAAAATATTTTGTAAAGAAAATTAAAGACCATACTGAAGGTAAATTAGCAAAACATATAATTTAAACAAAATATATATACAAAAACAGGAGAGTCGAGTCATTTACAGCATATTGGTACCTTGGATTTTAGGTCACGACCTTTCATATTATGGATAGACACAATCACAGTGTACAAGCACTCCAGGTATTGCAGATGGTCCCGGCGAATTCTTTCCTTCTTTTCCCTGTAAAAATGATAATGAATAATTCAAGGTGGTGTAGGAATGTGCAAAACTAGATCCAAAGGAATACATAAATTAATAATTATAATAAGAATAATTTGAGGTTCTTATATACTGCTTTATCACAACCTTGTTCATCTCAAAGCTGTTCACAAATTATTATCCGTGGTTATAGGGCCTTTGCAATCAGCCAATATCTTTCCCAACTCCCTGGGGAGCATACAGGCTGTGCTGCTATTTCGGTGCTCACAGCTAGCTTTCAACAATTTTAGCACTGCTCAACCATGTACTTATTTACAGCTGAGTAGACTGGAACAAGTGGAGTAAAGTGTCTTGCTCAAAGATACAACACAGTGCCCTGACGTGACTCGAACCCGTAACCCATTTGGTCACGAGCCCGGTGTCTTAGCACTAGACTACCGTGCCTCTTATTATTAAATTAAATTGAGGACCATAACTCATATTATCAATGGAAACAATTTGATGGTAACACAGGCACGGGTTAATGTTAAGGGTAAGATGTTGTTACGATACTTTCATCCTTGAAATTTCAGGGGTTCCGCTCACTTACGTTTCCTGCATCAAATTGAAGGCACTGACTGACTGTAGGCACAATTTCACGGGCGATACATGCAGTCTACATTGATCCTTTGAGGTATTCCGTCTTTGCGTATTGCAGAGTTATCTTCTCTTGAGAGCAGGTATTGATTGTTACGTCATTGGTTTGTGTGAGAAAATTACGTCGTTTTCTCAAAATTGATGACGTTACTCTCACAAACAAATGACGTCACAATCAATACATCAGAAGGATTTGTGATGCACCGTAACAGTATGATTGACGAACCCTGAAGTCAGGTGTGGCTCCCCTGTAACTTTCAAAGGCTCGGTAACAGCTGATTGAACGAGGAAGTTTCGAGGGAGATCAGTTTGTAGGTCAACATGAGGAAGTCTCCCTCTTAATGAGGGAGGGTTCCCAGCTGTGTTGTTGCATGTTCTACTGAACTGCAATTGATTTGGCCGTGCATGCCATAAAATACATGGGAAAATGAAAAAGTACAAGCAGACAGTACAGTATTAAATTTGAGGTTTTGACATTACATAGGGTGTGTACTGTGTACCCCAATAGTGTTTTCGTGATTATGTCAAAATCATGAATTATTCCAACCCCGAAAATCTTTCAATTTAAAACTGTCACAAGAATAACCTGACGTATGTCAGTAAATAAATAATTAATTGATTAAACTCACGTAATACCACTAGCGATTTTCATCAGTGGACTAAAACTTTCCTCTAGGTCTTCCATGGAGTCGCCTTCTTCAATGGGATCCATCAAGACTCTGGGAAAACTTTCAAAATCCATGTTAGAGGGCAACGCCAAGGACTTTCGTATCCTTGTCATCCTGCGCAAAACATTAGACTCCATCTGCTCCTGTTCCAATAATGACATGGTGTCGTCATTCTCACTGTCATTGTCATCTTCTTCCGAGTCGGAATCGGCCATGTGAACCAGTCCCAATTGTAGATCTTTTATCGACATGAGAACCATATCATTGTCCGAACTGCCCTCATCTTCACCCTTCTTTTGTAACTCCTAGGTGTGGAATCGTAAAAAGGCTTATATTATTCGTGAAAAAGGTAATTGTTTCAAGCAAGCTCCATTCACAACTATGGATACTTGTATAAAACCTAGGAGCATTCTATGGTTTAGTTAGGAAATCAGTTCTATAAAGTCAAGAGGGAAAATGAAGTTTAGAAGCTAGTATAGGTGCAAGTCCATTTGTGCAATGTTCTAGCAGCTAAAATGTGATCGTTTTCCTTGAATAATAAACATTATCACTATTTAGTATTAATGAAATAAACATCTTTGGTATAGAGAGGGCAGTACTAAATCAAAAACATTTTTTGGGATTATATTTATATCATCCCCAAATTAATATTTCAGGACCTCCTGATTTTCCAATCGAAATATAGATTTTATTTTAATGAGAGATTAAATAAATACCCCCAGATGAAATTCTGTAACAAATTGAAACATTTGCCATTTAAGGTGATTTGTAATTAGAGACCTAGAAATCTGTTCTGTAAGTGTTAAAACTTGGTCAAATTCTTTATCCCAACATCATTGAGAGCGTGCAGAATATTCTTCAAACTACAATTTAACACCTAAGTCTGTATTCATGAAACCATTCTCATGCTCAAGCACAAATTCTGTATTTTTTACTTACTTAATTATTTGACATCTTAAAAAAGTCAAGTTTAAACATTAAAAACAGCATGTGGCATTAAGTCTTCCTAAAGTTCTCCCTAGTCATTGACAAAGTGTGAATTTCTATACAATTCTTTATCAATGGAACAAGAAATTGGGCTTGAGGACAGAGTCTGAGTTGAGCAGGTGAATATTTTTGTGAATTAAAAACAGGCCCTTGATCCTCAATATGTACATATTGTGCCCACAATAGCAGTTTAATTTTTCTAATAAAATTCCTGTAATTTGCTTGCATCATTTGCATTGAAACATCCCCCACACAGAGGGATATTTACAGATTTTGATAAAAGTATCAAAATTACCATCCCATTTTTTTCTGCTTTCAAAACCATCTTAACGTTGAAAGCAATTTTTCAAAATATTTTGTTTCACATAAAAGAATTATTTTGGTAGAAGCACGCTTTTTACTAACTTCTAATTGAACAGACTAAATGACATTTTTAACCGACCAACTTTTGTAAAATTATATAAAAGATATGCAAGTAAAAGGTGATTGGACAGGCCAAAATCGGAACTAAACCAGTCATTTGGCCTGCTGTCTGTTCGTAATGAAAACCCTGTAGATATAGCCAATCCAAACAACAAGTACTGTTCTATCCTATTTTGAAGGACCATTTACCTGTTGCTGTCGGACATATTCCTCATAAGACTGACCACCTCGTACATAGCGTATGACCTTGGCATCCTCTGCTAGTTTCTCTCTGACCTTGCGATAACCGTTTAATTGTGGAATCGACACCAACTCTTCTGACTTTGCAGGTCCCTCTGCTCTGTCCGGACTTTGGATCTGAAAATAAACCTTTCATTATATGAATGTGAAATTTTGTTGAATGTTCATTACATTATGGGACTTTTATGGGAATTTATAGATAGTGGTTAATCTGATCAGCACAGGTCATATGTCATAAGAATATTTAATTTAAGCCAAACAAAAAATATATTTGCTGTGCCTTCCCTAAACTTTTTAAGGCAATTTCAAAGTTGGTTTGGTTTGGTTTAGTATTGTTAACGACCTATCAACAGTCATTTAAGGACGGCCTCCCCTGAGTGCAAGATGCATGTGTGTAGCGTATATGATGTGTGTGTGTTTTGGGAGGCTGCGATATGTTCGTGTTTGTCTCCTTGTGATAGCGAGGAACTAATGCCGACTTTATAGTGCTACCTCACTGAAACATACTGCCGAAGACACCCAGCAGGACACCCCACCTGGTCACATTATACTGATAACGGGAGAATCAGTTAAGCAGGAGTAGAAACTACCATTTTTACAGACTCTGGTATGTCTTGGCCATGGGACAGAACCCAAAGCCTTCCTCACAGAGGCGAAAGCTCAACTAAAGGCCAAAAGTGAGGCATTTTTTAAGGGAGACATTAGGAAGAAGAAAGTTGTTTAGAAAGAAGACAGAAGATAAGATCCCAAATTTAGTCGCCTCTTACGATCATGCAATGGGGGCAGCAGGTTCAAAGAAGCACTGTTAAAGTGAAGTTCACTCTGCTTTATAAACCATATAAAATTATTAGTTAAACTATACTTGAACACCAAAAATAATTTATTTTCTTCCTTTTAGAAAGTGTTGGATCAATGCCAATTACTTTGCTATGATTCTTTATGAGCTCTTTGAATGAAGACTTTTAATAATTTTCCCCTCGAAAAAATATAAAAATATTCACCACACCTGAAATATTCATCAAAACTATAAAGAAGGTCCCCTATATAATTACTTCTCCTTCAATTTTGATGACTGGTAACACTTTTTTCTTCTTTCGGTCTGGTTTGGCATCATAAAACTGCTTGTGAGGTGCAGACCAAACCTGTAACAAAAAAGGTGTATAATGGTTCTTAGCGAAACGTAGGTGTAGGTATTATAGTGAACCTATAGGTAGTACATGTATATAACGATGGATGGAAAATGTTGGAAAACACCACTTTACAAATGTTCTTGTTAGATACATTGTGACATAAGACATGCAAATACAATGCATGTTGATTATATCTACTCTACCATCTCATATGTAATGGTTTGACCTAAAATATAAACTTCATTAATTTTGCAACAATTATGAAACAAATTATTCATACTTATATCAATCACTCAACCACTCAATGGTAGATATGGTGGGTAAAATTTGGAACAGCATTGCATATATGCATGCATCATTATTTAGATGTGTGCATTGTCCAGTAGTCAACGGTTGTTGCAAATTAACCAGTAAAAATAAAAGTGCTTTCATTTAACGTAGATGAAATTACATGAAATAAATATATATATATATATGTGTGTGTGAAAATAAGAGCTGTTAGATAAATGTATGTGATCCTAATTTAAAAAATTGTTTTATGTCCTTCAAACATTATTTCTTAATTTGTCCTTTAGAGTTAATATTTGCTAGATATCTTATCTGGCTGACATGCTACATCTAAATAGTCATATATATGGCTCCTCAATTATTTACTACAAACATGAAAGCCAAAAAATTGCAAAGATGAACTTATATATTATATACAGCACAATACCTGGTCATCAAGGGTGTTTTGAAGGGTTTTCAGTACAAGGTCATAAGGGTCAAGGACAACTTCCCCTCCAAGTTCACGATATGGCTCACAGGGGGTGGTGTGAAAGCCCTTTTCCAGGTTGCTTAGGCGACGTAAGTAATGGCGTTTCCATAACATCTTCGGCCGCTCCTCCAGTAGATTTGTATTGGTTCTGTTCCATACTTTTTTGAATTTGTACGGCTTGTCTAGAATTTGACAAATTTAATTAAAGTGTATTAATTATTATTAGTTCTACAAGTTTTTAGCTACTCTGTGGCACCCAAACAATTCTCTGGACAATGGATGAAATGCTCTATAGACTGGCCCAGAAAATTGAGAAAAAATTACCCCATAATTTGATTATTTCTGATTGGAAATAGGACGGAAATTCTGCCCAAATGTGACTTCAAAACACTGAAGGTATAATTACAATTTTTAGTAAATATTATAGTCATGCTAAATTCCCAATAGACCTAGGGTTTGCAAATTTAATCTCTCCCCCCATATTCTTTTAACAAGTAGGAAATGAGATAAACAACACCATTCAAGATTCACATTGTAAAGTATGGAATGTTGACATGGTGCTAAAATATTATTTTTGTTTTATATACTTAAAATTACAACATTTGCACAGGCCCCACATCTTCTTGGCCCCTGTGGTACAGAATGGTAAAGAAATGGAAATGTTCAAAGTGGGTGGAAACTGATGTTTTACCTGGCTTTGGGTTATAGTGGTTCCTTACAATTTTGGTGATATCATTGCTGATGGGTGTTGCTCGAAAACTTGTCATGGTATTACATTTCTAAATTCTGAAACTGAAAAAAAATAAGAATGATAACATATATGTGCACTGCAGTCACAGGCGTTTGTTTCTATCAATACAAATGGTCATATCAATAAGAAGTCAAACCCTACTCATATAATATACCAATATTTTATATGAGTAGGGTGTGACTTATTTTTATTGATATAAACAAATGCCTGTGACTGTAGTGCAGGTCAGATGTAAAGTTATGAGATTTTCGGAAAGCATTACTAAAAAAAAAACACCAGAAGGGAGTAAAATTGAACTGGAATTGGGTGAGTCCAAAAATGAAATATATGTGTTAGATTATGAGTCATAAGGTAACCTAACTGGGTAACCTTACAATCGTGACCGTATGGCCAAGTTCAACATGTTTAAAACTAAAAGAGATGCTTGTTTGCGCTTGGTAAAAACAAAGAAGATATATGAAATTATGTTGTATCTTGGTAGTAACCACTCGAGCTACCCTAAAAAAAATCTAAATTCGACTGACTTCCTTGTGATACTCACATGCATATATACTGTTTCCTTACCTTTTTTTTCCTATCATGGCGCCATGTTTACTTCACTACATGCTTTATGACGTCATAAAATAACCCTCGGTTGCCGCCCTTGTTCCAGAGGTGCGTTCGTTTACAGCTAACGTCGATTCTTCACATGTAAAAAGATCGCCTCACAAATTTGCCGTTAGTTTTAATCTTATTGGAGATAAATTTTCGGCTCCTAGCACAGTATTCTCATTTTTTTGGCAGCGTATTTTGTTTAATTAAAAGAAATTATCCAAATTATTTCAGATATTTGGTTTAATTTACAATTCGTGATGTAAAATGGACCCGGAATTGAAAAAACACACCAATACACTGTATTATAATTCTGATTGCAAAAAGCATTCACGATGATAACACAAAAGACTATTCTTTAAAAACTATCAAACTGTATATACACATTTTTATTAACATGCGCTTCATACAGCACCAAAAATAAACCAATTAACCACACAAGAGTTTTAGACATGGTTTTGAATATTCAAGTACAATTTAAAGGGTCTAGGACGCTTTTATTTCAAAGCATAGTTAGCTTAACGAATCTGCTTAATGCAACTTTTAAAAATGCGGTAGTTGATAAACATGTGAAAATTTACAATTGTTTTTGCTTTTCTTAAATTCCTATGGTAAAGTTGAAACCCTAAACATGCAGTTTTAACATCTAATTTGAATAACTTTGAAAATATTGAAGATTTAGAAAATGCGTTTAATGTTCGATAAGCTATTTAGACTTTGTACAATTTGATCCCAGAATTCAATAAAAGATAAAACTTCTGTAATTGGACAATAAGTACACATTTTAACACACAGTTGGGCATACTTTATTTTGTATTAATGTCTATTTAGATAACTATAAAGCATCAATAAAGCAGGTTTATAAACTACACCGTCAGATTTGCGACTTCGATAACGAGCTTTTACCAATTATACAAACGTACTCAACTGCCCATTAAAGAATCGAACACACAGATGTCCTAACACCTTTGGTCATTTAGAAATGTGCTACAATACATATATCACACATATAGACAAGGAGTTCCCCTACTATGTTTAAACGACACGTTATGTCTTCAGGGTTCTTGATTTTTTAGGTGTAAATATATCTTTGATGTACGGACGTAACAGCCAGTAATACTGCCGGATAGGTATAATGAAAATATCTGGAAAGATAATCTGAATCTTTAAATATAATTCATTTGAAAAAATAGATAAATGAAATATTATTCAAAACAATGACAGAGTTTAATATGTACAGCCTTCGTTTAACGTCGCCTTGGCACCAACGTTAGTAGCCCGAGCAATCCGGTTTTTACTAGGGGGGGGGGGGGGGGGGGGGGGGNTGTACACCATGGGTAATGTAATAACGAATTCATGTAGTCACTTGATAGGGAGACACTAAAGACGGGAAAAAAACAGGTTGGAGAGAAATGACAAGTTACAGTTCCAAAATGTCCAAATGAGGACAGCAGACCAATTCTGGTATCTCCTATGTCCCTTTCACCAAAAACACAGAACAACCCCCACTATGATTATACAGGAGGTCCCAAGTGCACGTTAGTCGCCTCAATGGGCGGATTGGTCGAGTGGTTAACACTCCTGCCTCCCACGCAGACGGCCGGGGTTCGATCCCCATGGAAAGTGTTTTTCTCCTGCCAACATAACTCCAACAACCTAGGTTGAGTATAAATTGGTCTGGGGTGGGTGTTGCGGTATCTGTGCTGTAGCATTCAAGTGAGGTGGCACTATAAATGATGTCGTTGGAAGCACGGTCCCACTACAAAGCAGAACACATTACATCTCCAGCACACACGCAGGCATACACACATAGGGAGATATTAGCCAGGTGGCATCGAACTAGCAGTTAGCTTCTGATAAGGCAGCTCCTGTGAATTCCGCAAAAATTGTATTGATTGATGTATATGCTAATTGTATTCATTGTATGCTTATGTTAACTAGATAGGGCGCTATATCAAATATTGTATATTTTTATTATCCATATCAGTGCCGGCGTACAGTAGGTATATAATTTCCTTCAACTCTACATGGGGATGTATTTTGAAGATAAAAAGACTCATGCGCAGTAACTCGTTTTATGTAATCGTCGGAAAAGCGAGAGTTGTCTGATTAAAAGGAATCCGAAGAGTGACGTCATAGAGGGCAGTATACATATATATAGTTCTTCACAGAAACATGCATTGTACAGTAATTATCGTACCGGGATCAGTCTGTTCTGCATATCTCAATATAAATGGTCATGTATATCTAATGTTACCGGCTTTTATGAGAGATAGAGCCATTTTCACCTACGGCCATTTTGAGTTACGTACATGTGTACACGTTTAAGATATTGTCGGAGATAGCATGCATATGACTCTATTGTGAGCCACTCATTGGGACTGTTAAGAAATATTTATTTGTATGGATCTTAGCATATCTAAGCGCCATTGAGGATTCCGCTATTGATCAAATAACTAAGTTATAATTAATGGCCTATTTACTGGAGAGAAAGAATCTGAAAAAAACTAAAGGGCAACAAAAAACAAATTTGCGTGACTGTTTTCTCGATTATACTCTTTTTAATTGCAGTCGATACTTACTACTAAAAGAATGAAATTCAGAATACATCAATTATTAAGTTGAATCAAATCAAGCAATAACATGTACATAGCTGATTGATGTCATCATATGATAGATACCTTCTGGGTCAATTTGACATCTCGAAGCGTTTAAAGCTTAATTATTTGAAGCTGTATGAAAAACGGCAATTTAAAAAAGCGCTTCCTTGTTTTTTTCTCATGTGTTGATACACCATTGACAGATTGCTTGAATATGTGTCTGACTTTTGTATTTCTGCATAAATGCAGGAACCTTTTCTGTTATAGTCGAATATTTACTTCTTTTACGGTACATGGGTTCAGTCTACAAGAACCTGTTTATATTTAAACATTACCAAAAGAAGCTGCATTCATAGGGCTATGAACGCAATTGGATCAGCGTTATTTTAAATCTTCTCCTCCCGCCTCGAATAGCTTGAGACAACCGTTAAAAGCAAACATTTTGGTGACGTTAGGATGTTCGGGAATTTCATTTGCACTGACGATACAGACACTTAGATATCTAAATATAATTGAATACCTACATATTCAAATCAATAATAACTACAAAATTGAAAATGTCAATACGTGTTTAAGGATTGAACGTCATATTTTTCTATGTTCATGCCGGTATGAACGCAAATGGGTTAAATACATTTTCCATGAATCCCGCTTTCAATTCTGTATAATAAGACATTGTCTAACTTTACATTTTTTTGTATAGATATTGCAATCTTTCAATTATAAGGATACCATTGGTGTCAGAGTACGCTCCTGGAAAATCAAAGTCAGTCAAAGACAAGCCAAGCTTGACCGACACCGCCCAGGGCCGAAATATCTCAAATCTAAGTACAAGTTCCAGTCGAGTGGTGTGAAAATTAAGGGGTGAACTCACCGTGATTTTTTAAAAGTCAGAGCAACCTCGTGACGTGTAAAACCGTTATTTTTATAGAAGTTTTTGTGACATGGGGAAAATGCGTCATCTTTTCCGGATGTTTTTTCACTCATTATAAATGTTGATTTTTACATTTAATCGGCAATATTGCTACATTGATTACGGAAAATGGACGTAGCTGTGTATTTGGTGTGGATTGTATATGCCTGTCTAGGATTTGTGAATGGGGGCTTGGAATCCCTGTCTGATTCAAAATATGAAGGTTTGTGACTTTTATTTTATTTTCTCATTGACAAAAACGTATTGACACACACCGCATAGAAAATGTAAATAAATGTCAATTTTCTTTTGTTTAATAAATCGCTTTTAACGTTAAGGTTCTTTAAATAACACCGTCCATTTATTTTTCAAGTCTAAATATTCAAAACTTCATTAGCTTTTTTAAAGTGAACAGTTTAAGAAAAAAATGTAATGATATATAAACTAGCGGTAGGTAAATATAGTTAAATATTGAATATTCTGGTGTGCGTTCGTTTAACTAGTTTTCATTTAGGAAACGTCACATTGGTAGAATACAAGCCTTTTAATACCGACTCGGCTAGGGAGATTTTCTCTTTGGCTCATTCGGTAGAGCGTATGACTGATAAACCAGATTGGTTTGGTTTAATTTTGTTTAACGTCCTATTAACAGCTAAGGTCATTTAAATTCAGGTCTGAGAGCTCCATTTTGAAGAATCTATTACATTCAGGTCTCATAGCTCCACTATATAGAATCTATTACATTCAGGTCTCAAAGCTCCCCTTACGGTCGTGGTAAACCAGAGGTCCCGGGTTCGACTCATAGCGGAGTTATTAAAACAAAATAATGAACTGTTACATTGGCGCCCACATAGGAAACCGGGATATATTGACAATAATATCCAGCGATGCTTTCAGAGGAATCGCTATATGACCAATGGTATATAGCACGAGTTCTTTCTTGGGGGATTTCTCTTTTAGTTCATTCCACAGAGCGCAAGACTAGTAAGCCAGAAGTCCCCGGTTCGACTCCTAGACATGTAAAACTTATGACTGATACAGAAATAGGGCACAGGGACTTGAGCATTTGTTACAAAAACGAGAGAATACGAGCTCGTATATATGATCATCTGGGCTGTTATTTTTACCGAAAGTCGATATAAACCCCTAAAACATGTAAAATTACTTTGAACACCTTAGTTAAAGTCCAAATATAGCTGTAACAAATGTTCTCAGGCCCCTGTGTAATAGGAGGGCTCACTCGGTTGGTGTACTTATTAGTGATTAAATACCAATATATAGCAATGGCAAAATTGATGAGGAGCATATCACTATAATATAACTTCAAATAAGCATCAAACTATCACTTTATCTGATTTATGTGTTCCGTATTTCATTACATGTATTTGATTCCTTACATACATGTTCACGTACAGGTGTTGTGTTTTAGGATTTCTGTTTGGTCCATTACCCGGTATATACTTTTTAATGTGTGTTCCGTTTATCGGTGTTTGGCCCATTGAATAATATAGTCAGGGACAGTATATAGAGTCCCTGGTATATAGTGTAGCACTTTATTCAACTTTATTGTTTCAATTGACCAAAACACTCCCCTCCCTCCCCCTTCCACAAAAAAATAATAATAAATAACAGACATTGTCGTTATATGTAAACGATGAGAAATTCTTCACAAGAAATTGATAGTAATAACTCAATATGACGGAAGCGATGTTTGAAATTTGTCTTTATGAATTTAAAGATGAACACAATTCAACAGCATTTTTAGTAACTGCCTCACCTTTTTTTGTTCCTGTTATTAACACATTCAGCTAAGTTCGCGGTGTACTCGTAAATGTGATAGTCGAAATGCTTTTCTATATACTTACACATTGCCATCACATGTTTCCTATCTACAGTAGGTTTAACCTTTTTATGTGAACTTCACAAATGATCTGTTGCAACTGACTGAGAATCCAAAAAATGTGTGTGTTACAATTCTTTCAACACCTCTTATGTTTTTTGATAACTGGTCAGAATTGCATATACAGTAAAACCTGTCAAATCTGAAACCTGCACATTCCGACAGCATGTCTCATTCGACACCCTTTGGGATACATTATATTAATCAGATTAGGCAGGATGTCAGAATACAAAGCTGGGATTTTATAGATTTCATAAGTAAGAAGATTATCTAGGAAGCATTTTGCTTGATTTTAAATTATGTCAGAATGTTTAGGGTCGGATTAGACAGGTTTTATTATACGTTTACAATCACATGTGTAGACTGACTATATAATTCGGTGATAAAGACCAACGTCCGATGCACAGTACACGTGCGTTTTTCGTATCAGTATAATATATTCTTTTCATAGAAGAAGGTTTTTTCTTCAGATAAAACCATCCCGGTTGACATAACATACAAACATGCGACAACAAAGGGCCATTTTCTCCACGTGGAGGTAACGCCACAAGGTGGAAGTGACGTCATATCCTTACGTCTTTTTCGCGTCAAGCGAAACGCTCTTCCCCCATCGCTACTGGTAGTTACGGAGGACGGACTCGTGGAGGATGTCTTCAGCAACAATTCAATACGGGTACGTCAAATATTATTTTATAAGTACATGTGTACAGTGAAACCTGTCTTTAGTAACAAATGGTTTAGTCAGATATGGCAATGTGTCGGTAAAGACAGTGTAAAAGACATAAACACTTGTAGTTTTGGGGTCGTTCATTATGTTATATATCACAAGAGGTTCTAAAAGTCAGTTGTCAGTAAATTCGGGTTCCACTTGATATTACAGGATGTCCTAAACGTCACGTGTCACTTCAGTCAGATTTCGCTCTGAAATTGTACGCACCTGTAATAGTATGTAAGAACGTACTAAGCACATTGAAAATGTTAGATAATTCTCCAATGTTTAACTAATGTCATAGAATACATCCAAAATATAATTTGGCATCAATTACCAAGAACGTATTGGGTAATCGGATGGTGCAGTGGATAGCGCACTTGCCTATCACCAAGGCGGCCGGGGTCCGATTCCCCGACCGGACGTGAAAAGATTGGCGGTTCAACTGCCGGAACACGTGGGTTTTCTCCGGGTGCTCCGGTTCCCCCCACACTAAGACCCGCGCGCGCGCTTACAACCGGGCCAACAAGAGTGATTCATATACGTTGAAATAAACTGTTTCACAATTGTTGTAAAATAAATAAAAGTTATCATAAGTATCTCAACCCCTTTTTTTTCTGATGTGAATTTCAATTTTGTATTTATGGTAAATTTTTTTAAACAATTGAACTTTTTCAAAGTTTTTAGAGTAAATAATATTTCACTCTTTAGAAACTTTGCTATTGAGATATCTTTTTCATAATAAAATCACGATGTGTTTATGGCAATGTCAAAATTCTGGCCTCAATGATTATCTTTGACGTCAAATTAACACACGTTGTCCAATACACCGGTAATAAATTCACAAAAATATTAACAATTCATAGTTTAGAGGGATTTAAGACAGTTTTAATGTTTGTAAATTCGATTTTTTTTCTCTAAACTCAAAATCATATTGTTATATTTGATTCATGTTGGCTTTCATTTTGTTTTGGTGTCTTCCCTAAGCCTGTTTCGGTTATTATAACTTTTGTATCGACTTTGAATTCAGACTTTGTCGCGTAAGTATTTACGACGTAGTTCACTATTTTCTAATTCATCTGATCTATTTATTCTTTTCATATGTATTTTCATCAATCGGGATTGTTCGTGGTTCTCATTCTTGTATTTCTTTTCATAGCTTCAAAGTGAGAAAACATTCTACAAAGATGAAGAAAATACTTCGGCATTTTCCATTGATTGGAAAGACGGGCAGATCAACATAATGGTAATTTGATTTTTTTTTTTTTTTTTTTAAAGATAAATAATTAAATTTGATTTAAAAATACAATCAGATTATTCTTCAAATATTATTGCGAACTTAAAAATGTCCTGAATAAATGAAATCAATCCAAATACATTGTATCTCATAATGTAATATAACGTGTATACATTTATGAGACAATACAATTTTCGCGCAAAAATTCAAACCTGCTGATAATGTTTTAATACCAGCATGGACACTTCGTTAGAGATGGTCTCCTCCATTCCGTCATATCAAGTGATGAGAATGTCGAAGGTCAGCGGTCACCAAGGTCATCAGGTGCGGGCAGAAGTCGTGTTACTCTTCCTCACTCAATGTCCAAGTCCACTACACCCATTGACCTTACAGGAGACGTCATACAATTCAACGGTAAGTCTATTTTTTATTTGTGTTTTATATTTGTTGTTTTTTTGTTTTTTGTTTATTGGTTTCATTCAATGTCAAACTTTCTGTGCAGTAAACCCCAATTCAGGTTTCATGATTTTAAAGTTGTGGGGGAAAACGAACCAATTTTACTAATTTTACATCACGTGATTTAAATCTTTGAATCAAGATAGTTAAATAGTTTCACTTTTTTTTCGATACCAACAGAAACTAAATAAATACTTCTTCTCTTATCTTTCCTGCCTTTTCTCCCCGATATGCTAGTTAATTTTTGGTTCTATAAAATATAATATTTCATAATCATCAAATAATCCCTTTTTAATTTTAATAGAAAGATATATCATTGAACAGTACAGAACACGCTGTAGGTGATGGACATTGTGTAATAAATGATAATCAAAACGTGACAGTCTGAGGTGGTTTGGGGTCACTTAGTTCGAAGATATCTTACTAAAGCGGATACGAATTAAGATATTTTAATCCTCCCAAATCTGCCCTTTGACGTATGCTTACAACATGGGAGGCTTCCTGGCTGGTTCTATAAAACATCTTTATTTAAATATAATGTGATTGAACCAAGTGTTACCCACGAGTGTCCCACAGTAACGATCGTTTACAGGTAGATTTCTGTGTAGATAAATGCATCAAAGGATAAAAGGCAGATACACGCTGATACAAATAAACAAAATTATGCTAATTATGTTGACCGATCTGCATGACTGTTTTACCGACCTGTAAGAAACCAGGAGTGGATTTCCATCAAGTGTGACTCAGTTAAACAAATGAATGTCTACCTCTTACCCACGAAATGAAAAAAAAAATGTAATCAATTTATTGCATACAGTTTGTGTAAAAATGTAGACAGGACAGGTGTTCCAGCTTCAAAAGCCGACAACATAAAATAATAGACTTGAAGACAAGACGTGTGTGCCAAGCATTTCAAAGCTCTACAACAGGTTTGAGACATGAAACATATTTCACCTGTTTAAAATCCTGACGATAAAACGACACATAGGCAACATTGAAAAGAAAAATCTGCTCAGCTCCTAAAAACCTGTCAACAACGAAATAAATGTACCTTGCTCCGAAAATCCGGACAAAAACAGCCTTTTGGACTCGAAATTTGTCAAATTTGCTTTAGAACACGACGACAAAATTAGACATAGAAACAATATAGACAAGACAAATCTGCCCTGTTCCTCCAAACCTGACAACAAAAACATGCTTAAAGGTAAGAGAGAAGTGTCGAGATCCTAAGAAATAAAAAACAATGGCAGAAATAGAGAAACAATAGATCTGCCCAGTTCCTCAATTCCTGACGACAAAAATAGAACTAAGGACGAGAAAGGCTTGTCTAGTTCCTAAACTCTGTCAACAAAAACAGACATAGAGATACGATAGATTTGCACAGTTCCTTAAAACCCGGCAAAACAGACAAGTGCGAGTCTAGCTCCTTTAAATCTGACAACAAACACAGGCACATAAACAAGGCAAGCATGGCCAAGCAAATGATATACCCACATGTACTAGCCTCGTCTGTCAATACACCTATTATATTATAGGTGTACTGACAGACGAGGATACTACCTGTGATATACATGTGTGTGTTGCCATGTGCTGTATTTTGTTTCATATCTCAAGCTGAACTATGTAACCTTCTCCCTTACAATAATCCAAACCTATTTCAGAAACAACAGTAGTCACTGAACGACGAAGGCGGAAAAGGCAGTCAGACGGTTCACAGCAACTGTACGTGGAGTATGTAGTGGTCACAGACTACCAGAACTACCTCAAGTAAGTACAGGAATATCCAAAACTGATATCTTCATTATCTTTATATCCAAAACTGATATCTTCATTATCTTTATAACCAAAACTGGTATTTTCATTCTCTTTATATTCAAAACTGATATTTTCATTCTCTGTACAACCAAAACAGATATCTTCATTCTCTTTATAACCAAAACTGATATTTTCATTATCTTGACATCCAAAACTGATATCTTCATTATCTTTATATCCAAAACTGATATTTTCATTCTCTTTATAACCAAAACTGATATCTTCATTCTCTTTATAACCAAAACTGATATCTTCATTCTCTTTATAACCAAAACTGATATCTTCGTTCTCTTTATAACCAAAACAGATATCTTCAATCTCTTTATAATCAAAACTGATATCTTCATTCTCTTTATAACCAAAACTGATATCTTCATTCTCTTTATAACCAAAACTGATATCTTCATTCTCTTTATAATCAAAACTAATATCTTTATTATCTTTATAACTAAAACTGATATCTTCATTCTCTTTATAACTAAAACTGATATTTTCATTCTCTTTATAACTAAAACTGATATCTTCATTATTTTTATATCCCAAACAGATATCTTCTATCTCTTTATAACCAAAAACTGATATCTTCATTATCTTTATATCCAAAATTAATATCTTCATTATCTTTATAACTAAAGCAGATATCTTCATTCTCTTTATAACTAAAACTGATATTTTCATTCTCGTTATAACTAAAACTGATATTTTAATTCTCTTTATCACTAAAACAGACATCTTCATTCTTTTTATAACTAAAAGAGATATCTTCATTTTCTTTATATCCAAAATTGATTTATTCTTTCTCTTCTAACTGATTAAAATACAGATCGTCATTTAACACTACGTCTGAACGATTTGGGTGATAAATTAACATTTTTATTTTAACCAGATTGCATTTTCGGATTAAGCTTTCAAGTCAAAGACTCATCTAAGTGTTGCATTGTGTGTTCATTTTAGATATTATATGGTTAAACCTTTTGTTAGTATTTAATAAAACATAAACAAAGCTATCTATATATTGTCATACTTTCCCTGTTCTAAAAGAAAAATGATGAAAAACAAAAATGAAATTGTCGTAAATAATTTAACCGGATTTTCACTCAATTGCTAAAAATAACCTTTTGAATATTTAAACTGAATGTTCATTTTTTCATGATACATTGTTCGGTAGAAATTTTGTAGTTATTTTTTTTTATAATAAATTATAAACAAAACTATCTATTGATTGTCATACATTCCCTGTTCTGAAAAGTAAAAAAAAACTGAATAAAAAAATACATAAATAAATATATCATAATTCAGTTTATCGCATGGAAATTGAAAAAGAAATCTGTATATCATTTAGGAATAGACAAAAGACTTAGAATATAATAAGAGACGGGTTCGAACATTTCCATGTCATATTTGGTTGTTTTAGATGGAAGACGGATATCGTTGCACTTAATATGACTGACACAGAAAAGGATTTGACCGCAAAATACAACATGCTTGAGTTCTATCAACATGTAGTACATGGGGTAAGTTTGATAGTTTTAACTCGACTTACATAGATAGGAAACATTTAGATCGTGACACACTGTTAGAGGTAGAATTTGTTCTCAATTGTAAGCATGCATCCTTAATTGTTGAAAAACTGTGTGGACAAGTTTGGGTTGTCAAATTTTCGGAGCGATCCGCTCCTTTTTCAAGACACAGTGAAACAGAACAGTTACATGTACATACAAATCATATTACAAGAAGATAGAATTGATATACTATAATTGAAAATATAGCTATTATATAAAACCAATAGTCCCCTCGGCTAAAGACAGCGAAGGCAGCAATTAAGCTGAGAGCATCGCGGACAAGGAAAACTGATTAGGATGTATCTAAAATGCCTTTTAGGAAAGGTGATAAGGACGCATTTGAAAAGTAAAGCAGATTTAACTTGTTGGTAACACCATAAACATTTGCGTTTGTTGCGTTTTCTTTGATAAATAAGGTTATACATTAATTCATACTTTGGGACTGCCTTGAGGATAGAGAACAAGCTGTGGTTTACACAATACAAAAATATGCTCTTCTACTCGCTATTTCTATATATCTATATACATATTTATTCTTTCAACCTCACTCTCAATGTTTGCGATCGGAAAAAAAGAAATTAAAAATGATGACAGACATTTAATGCATCCTAGATCTTTAAACATTTCACACTTAAAAATCACCTGGATTCCCTTGTGTTAAGCATAGTTGGATTGACCTTTGGTCCTTGTTGTCTTTTGAGCTTCTGATGATGTAGCTGCCTTTTAAATCAGTTTGTATATACATATTCTCTCTAGTGAATTAGCCAGTTTTAATGACACAAAATAAATTATTTACATCTGTCCGATAATACATTTATAAAGAGGTGGAGGCAAACAATGTTAGTGAGTTGTAATGGTCGATGACCAGTCCAACAAAATCTACAACAATGTGTTTGATCCTAAGCCTCTGTTGCACAAGGATGTAGAACAAGTGATATGCTGATAACCTCGATATGATATCAATCGGTGTTGGTTTGATTACGCATATTTTTTTTATTTTTTTTTTCATGTTTTTTTTTTTTTATGCATATTGTTACTCATAAAAATACTTGTTTGTTTGTTTTAGTCAGTGTTATAAACATAGATGCTACTAATATATCATTCATGATGATTGGTTGTGCATTTTATTTATTCAAGTGAGTTATACATAGATTTATGATTCTCAAGTCATAACCTACAGGATTCAATCACAAGAACAGAACCATACTGTTAATCACCGCTATTTTTGTAGTTTTGACATTACTCATATTAGGCTAGTTTAATTGTTTTTTCTTGCTCGCACTGGACTGTTTCTTATCTTAGGATTTTTCTTTTTATCTTAAAAAACCCATCCCTACTTTCAATATAAGTCATAGTTACAGGTTTATCATTGGTAAAATATCAAACGATAAGGGAATTGGTGACAGTTTTGTTTTTTGTTTTTGGTCAGGAGAGGAAGATTTTTTTCAATCAAATCTTGAAAAAACGAATTCCAAATGTCTTTTTAAGCTGTAAGGCCTTATCATTGACGAAATAAAAAATATAAAGGCATGAGGAATATTTTTATATCAATTGGCTTGATACCGTGTATTTTTTCGCTTCAGATGGACGTAATCTTCAAGACTCTTTCTAGCCAGAACCTGCAAGTAGAAATTGTACTCACCGGCCTTGTCATCTGTAATGTAAGATAACATGATGTTTTAAGGTTTTTAGAGTGAATGCCCTTGATTGATTATAGTAAGGGTTTTCCTGATTGATATAAAAACCAAGCCATTAAATTGAACTTCACAAGAAATATACTCATTTTCACATTTTTTGTGAAAGGTAACATGTTTGTTTTAATTACATATTCACTTATGTTTTTTTCTAGGAATCAAATATCTGCCCCTGGTCGGAGAAACACAGGATCTGTTCCGACTGTGATACTGTTGACGATAAGGAATGTCTGTTTGAGTTTTCAAAATGGAGACGAGATGTGCTCAAACGCTTACTGGATCACGACCATGCCACATTGTTCACGGGGTAAATAGTGATAAATTAAAGGCTAACAAAATAAATCCTGATTAGACAGATTACCAATGTTAAGGCTATTACAACGAACCCTGTTTGTTAGTTCTCATATTTAGAATGATTCAATATGTCAAGGTTTTTCTTAGACATGGATACTTATTTTATCAATTGGTTGATCTATTCCCATGTCTTTGTTGATCAATGACGTCAGTCTATTACAACGAAATCTGCCTTTTTCATCCTAGAAGTTCCATGGGTTACGCTCATTTACGCTCTCTGCAGAGAATGTAAGTGAACTAATTATATAAACCCTTGGAATTTCTGGGTTTCTTTTTTACTACAATATTCAATATGACTGGGAATCAAGGTACATATGTTTCTGTTTTACCAACCAAATGCTGTAGATCTAGACATGTGTCAACTTACACGCTGTTGGCGGACTTACATAGCTCACTTCTGAATCTATTTTCAAGTCATGGGATAGATACATACTGTTGTTGATCAATGAATCATGTAGTGAGGTGAAATTGTTGATTAATTAATTACAAATGTATGATCGTTACACTTGCCTAAATACTTTTTCAGTATATCAAACATCATCTGTTTCCAAGAAATTTTCCTGGATTTTCAGGAGACACAATACGTTTTATAACAGGTGCAACATTGGTGTAGGATTGGTTTGGTTTTATAAGGTTGAACGTACTATCAACAGCTTAGGTCACTTAAGGACGTGCCTCCGTGTGTGTTGTGTAAGCGTGAGTCTGTGTATGTGTGCTGGAGGCAGGGTATGTTGGTGTAATTGCCTCCTTGTGATAGCGTGGATCTGATGCCGACTTTATAGTGCTATCTCACTGAAATACCATTCCAAAGGCACATAGTACAGCATTCCGCCGGGTCACATTATACTGACAACGGGTAGACCAGTTGATTCAATTCCCTAAATGCTGAACGTTCCGGAACACATAAAATCATCCCCAATATTTAGGAGGTTCATGATGTCTTGTCGTTTGTTTTGGTGGCTTCTTACTTTATTGACTTTCAGTTCTGATTTTTTGCTTTATGATTTAAAGCTGAATTATGTTGTTTTTTTGTTTACACCTTTTTTTTCATTCATTTTTTTTTAGTTGTTATAAATGTATATGTTTTCTAAACCATACAGTTGTGGTTGTATAACATAATCATCAAATATGATTTATTCCATATGAATTGTATTATTCTTTCAGATATGATTTATACTACAAACTAATGCAGTCTAAAAAGACAGTTGGTAAGTTGAAACATTAAACCGAACTAGGAACAATCTAAAATTTCGTGTTAAACTGCTGTTATATTTCCATGTAATTTGAAGTTCCAAAAGTATATCTAAGCTAGTCAATACCAAGAGTAATTCTGTTAGGGAATATAATATACCATGAAATCATTATTGATTTATGCTATTTTTTATTTGTTATAACGTTATCACGTACCTTTAATACCCTTGATGTATAATAACACTATTTGAGCAGTCATTTGATGAGTATGCGATTGTGTCCTAAAAATTACGGGGGAATGCAAACAATGCAGAAATGTGATGTTTAACAAAGGTAAATCATATGATACCCAGAATCTTAATTTCTTTTACATTATGTCTTGTTTTTAAGAAACTTTATTGAAGATGAACGTAGAACACGCACATTTGATAACTTAAACTCGTTTGATGTCATTCGTATGTAATCTTGAGATTTTTTATTTATCTATTGCGTTGACGTGTGTTTCAGGTCTGGCGTACATGAGTAACATGTGTCAGAACGGTTCGGTGTCTCTAGTGGAGGAGAAAAGAAATGCCTTATCTATACATATTGCTGCACACGAGCTGGGACATAGGTAACACTTACATTGTTACACTCTACACCTGTAAATATATGTCCTATTTTCCCCGAAACACACAATTTTGCGTTAATTCGTGAATTGAATCAGCTCGCAAATATTAAAAAACCAACAAGGCCAAATCGTTCAATGTTTGGTTATATTTGTGTGAAGTCAAGTTTTTCCTCTTACATATTAGAAAAAATCAAATTAGGAATAAACATGCATGTCTAGAGATCCTGAAGTATCGTCCATAGAAAAAACATACAAAACATAACGGGTCATGGCAAAACGTGTATCTGTGCTTCAATGAATAACATGTCTATATAAGTAATATTTTTCTATGATTGAACACAACTTTTTCATATTCTTACATTTGAAATATTGATTTCCAGTTTTGGTTCCCACCATGATGGTAATGTGGTCGCCGAAGCGTGTCCAGAAGGAGACAAGTACTTGATGGCCCCAAGCATGCTAGGGGTGACTGATCCCACAGAAGCGAGTCATCCGTGGTGGTTCTCTCCTTGCTCACGGACCGCCATATACGACTACATAGAAAGTCTGGACAGGTAAGTTATTATTCACTTTAGTGGAACCTCCGTAGTCTTGACATTTTGGTGCCAGTGTCCAGTAGAACCTCCGTAGTCTGGACACTTGGTTCCCATTTACAGTGCAATATCTGTGTTTGGCTTTTAAGGTCTCGGTGGCCAATGAATCTTCGCGTATGAGTCATGCAATGGGGAATTGTATTGTAGAACTTTTGATATTTGTTTTTCGGTTTTATCTGGATATTTTTCTTCGTGTTTACAGTTAAATCTCGTCTGGACATCTTAGTTTTCTGTGTTCAGTGGGTCATTGTTAGTCGCAACAATGTGTAAGCTTTTGATTTATAGTCTAAATTCGGAAGGTTGGAAACTTTTGTTTCCGTATAAAAGGGAACCTTGTCAGTATGGTAGATCGTTATGTGTGTACAATTGAACCTGGTAAGTATGTTTTTTGTTGATATCTTCGGGTAGTTAAATCTCGGCAGTGTACACTTATTGTTCGGTATATATCTATACAGTAGTCATCTGGTAGAATGTAAACTATTTTTTTTTATCTTCAGTGGGTGTAATCGCGTTTGTATGGAAACTTTTATATGTTCTTGTACCTTTGGACGTCGGTATTTTGGTCATTTTGGTTTCTGTTGTAAAGCCACTGCGTTAAGTAGATCTTATGTAGTCTGACCTGTTATTAGAACTCGTTAAGTTGAACTAGTGTAACTCTGTTGCTTTGATTTTGTGTACATTTTATCATGGTTTTTGTTTAAACAGGAAGGGCTTGAATTGTATGATGAATGTTCCTGGCCTATATAACCCGCGTACAGAAGACGGAGCGGGACTGACTTATCTTCCGGACGACCAATGCAGGGCACAGTATGGCAAACGATCTGCGGTATGCAGGGTAAGATGATCGTGAAATAAAATCCGAATTCAGTACCGGATTCAGAAAAAAGAGTTTTGGGGAAAGGTGGTGCAAGATTTTTGATCGAGTTTGAAAATCTCGAAATGCGGCTTTGTGTGAAGTTTTGGGGCTCGGAAGTTGAAAATTATTACAGCTTCAATCGCTAAGCGTGGACGCCAAATTGTCATAACTAATTCTACCATAATTTGCTGCAACAGAAATTATGTTATTTTTTATGATACAAACAAATATAAATTGATTTTAGTCATACTCTAAACAAAGTAAGGCAAAAGAAAACATGTAAAACTAATTAAGCTATATTATTTCCCGTTCTTTACAAAAACATTATATATAAAAATTCATTCAGCTGTAGTACCCCACACTGTTTAACAGTATAAAATGATATTAAATGTATTTCATCAAGGCATATGTCAGTATAGGGAATTTGTCGTGGACTCGTCATTTGCCCACATATTCAAGAAGAATGGAAGTATATTGTAAATGGCGTATCAAGACATACACTATGACAATTGGTGAAATTGTTGAGTAAAACATAAATTAACGTAAAACACATTTAATTACGCGAATTGTTGCACGCAAAACGCATTGAATGTTGCAAATAATAAAACAAACCACATAGATGTACTTTTTAAGGTAAAGGTACCAACAATTTAAACTATTATTATCGTTGTAACTATAGTAACAAATAACTTATTACTCCTTTTCACATGGTGCAGCTTATTTTACAGAAATATAGTTGTTCGAAAATAAAAAGTTTGAAAAAAGAAATAAAAATGAAAACAAAAAAAAATGACGTCATCATAAAAGAATGTCCAATTTATAGGTAAAAAAGTCTATGAAAAACTTTACAGGAGAAATACCTCTCAACCAGAAAACAACTCCTCTTGGTTGTTTCATCTGCTATATAGAAGGTGAAAGAGGGACTATTCAAAGAAAAACAACTATCTCTTCACGGTGTTAGCTCTTGCAGTGGATGCCTGTCCGTTCAGTATCAATGTAAGAAATGTTATCAAAATTGCTTCACATTTGCATAACAAGGACATGATGTTAATGTGAAGTATGATATCTGAGGGTACAATGGCATGTTATGAATGCATGGGTGTACCGGTGCAGTTTACAAACCAGGTTTAGATGCACTTAGGTGGTCTTGTTATACTCATAAACAGTTATAATGTCCAGCAAAAATACATGTCTTCATTCTGGAAATTTTATATTGTAGGAATATCATGTGGACGCCTGGAGCAGTATCTGTTACAGCATGGCGTGTCGTATCCCGGGGAAAGGGGAGTGCACTCTCATCTATCCCCACGACGGTACACCCTGTGCGAACCTGAGGGTAAGTATGACACTCAGAAGAACTCCATTAACTCATATTTTAAAACTCTGTTTGATAATTTAAATTATGCTTATTATTACTTATTGCCCGCATCAGGCAAATTATTTCAACATAAATTATATAAATACGCGAAAGGAATGCTATGAAATATGCTGTATGTTAGTAAGTTTAAACCATATTTTATTCATGTCAATAAGTATCTACAATTACATAGACATTTAATTCTGATGATTAGGAAACAAGTACTATTGTACTTATACATAGTCCTTCTCATCGTTTATAACAAGCTTAGCTGATAAAACATGTATAACTTTGCAGTGATAGCCTAAAAATGTAGATAAGAAACTGTTAAGAGAAAAAGATAGAACATGATATTAGCGATAAAGAAAGTAACTGATGGAGTTTCACTCGGTTGGATGGGTAGTTAAGTTTACATGATACCTTAATGTAGTTAAATTCTAATTGCTTGTAAATATTCTGGTTGATTTGATAAAATTTTGAGTAGCTATAAAAATGTTTACATTTTGATCATACCAAACAGTTATAAATCAACACTTAATTGGTAAGGTAAAGGAGTCAAGTATCTTTGGCGTGATTCAATGTGATTAGTACAAGATGTATGTTAAGTATCAGTCATATCGGTGCACTGTTGAAAATTATTTACGTGAATAATGTATTTGAAAAGCCCAACCTATTCTTTCCTGAAAAATAGATAAACCACTTATTCATCAATGTTGAAATTAAATTTCATCTGTAATGCTTCACCAGTATTTGAAACTCTGATTACGAAAATGTTTGTGAAGTTGGCATTTTTGTTTGTCTCTTTTAACGCCTTAAATATTTATTCTTGGAGGAAATATAGCGTTTGCGAATCCTCAGTGATGCAACAATTTACATAAATGTGCTTAACTGATAACTTTTTACCTGTAGTGAATGCAATTAAGTGTAACATAAAAAATCTGATCATTGAGATATTTTAGAAAAAAAATGTTCATTTATTTTACAGTGGTGCCAGCAAGGCAACTGTATATACAGTGGAAATACACGTGACGTTGATGGTAAGTAATTCTTTCAGATGAACAAAATCAATTTTGTATGATAAATATAATCGATTTCAAAAAAATCAATATCTTTATTATGAGTTTTGGGAAAATGATGGTATTTGTGATGTATTTTACTCCGACTTGTGATAAAAACGTTATGTTGATTTTATATTTTAGAGTTGTGTCCCCTTGGTGATGACCCAAACTACGTCTGTACGTCATCAGACTGTGATGGTTCAGTACGAATGAGAGCGCACTGCTGTCAGACATGTCGACACATGATAACTGTCGCCATGACAACTTCCACAGTTACCACAACAACACGCGACACTACGAAAACATCAACAGATACTACGACTGTCACGACAACACCACATGTCACTACTATTGCCACAACAACACCATCTGTTACCACAACGATGGAATCTACAAAATCAACTTTGACTGATGATGACGTCGGCGTCATCACCACAACGCAACAAAATGCAACCACTTATTCACCCACGGATGTAAATAAATCAATATCTTCAGGCACGGTCAAGCCTATAGTCTCGTCCACGCCTACAAGTCATCCAATGTCCTCAATACTTTCTACGCCCACAAGCCAGATATCCCCTATCAATCAGTCTGAACCTACACAGCAAATGACACCGTCAGTAACAATGGATCGATCAGATATAACTGGAAGTACAATTTCATCCACCAACCAACCACCACGTTCTACCACTGGCAGTATACTTCAAACCTTCACACAGCCACCACCTCGAACAACTCTCAGTACACTTAAAGCCACCATACACACACTTCCTAAAATTCAAACTACAGCAATTACAAACTTCAATCAAACCACTATTGGTACAAATGATATTGAAAACCAAACAGATAAATCTATGACTACGCCACCTCAAACCACTAAACAACGTCCAACCACTGTGAATTCACATGCAACGTCTCCTGATCTGCATAAGAACACAACGGACCTAGTCTCTTCAATGCCTTCTCCTGAAAACTCTATTTCACCAGAACCAGATTCAACTACTGCAGGTTCTTCAATTATAAATACTGAATCAGCATCATCTATCACTACTAAGCGTTCACCAACACATTCAACACCGATTCCTACCACTCCGGAGATTTTCAATACATCTACAGATTCAACAGTGGATGTAACACTTAGTTCAGTTGTTTCAATTTCAAATTCAACAGATTCAATAACGAATTCATCAGTTTCAAATTCAACAGATTCATTATTAAATATGAATAATTCAACAATTGATTCAACTGTTACATTGGGCAACTCAACAGATATTACGAATGTAGAACAAACAACTCCTCTAGGATCATACACTGTAAATGATTCAACAAAATCAGAAAATTCAACTTTCAATTCAATACAAAATTCAACCGCTTTACCGGGTAATAGTGCACCTGGTAAATCTCAATCTACAACCGACAGCACTAATATGTTTGAAACAACAAGGACTAACAAAGTGTCCTTTGAACCAACGACCGAGAGTACCAGGGCAGATGGAAACCTGTTGAATAAGGCATCAGATATCAATAATTCAAATTTGTTTGTACTATTCTTCTTCGTCTTAACCAAGTTGCTACGCTGGTCAAGGATGGGTTAGAATTACAACATGAAATCTAACCACAACTGTACATATTATGCGGAACATAAGTTATTTGTATTTCGGCTAGTATAACAATGCATTGCAGTCAGTACATATAAGACTGTTCATCGAAATGATTATCCGAACATTCTAATTGAGTTTATCGACTAAAAGATAGTTTACAATAAATTATACTTTTTCTTTTAGAATTTTTCGTAAGGTTAATGAATTGATGTGGACACGTGAAGGCATATACATGGACGTTTGTAACCTCGTGTTATAGGTCTAAATTGCCCAAGTCCAGTCACATGTTGTCTGCACTTGTCATACATAAGGGAAGAGGGGGACTTTTAAAGAGTTTTGTAAGTGTTGATTGGGCAAAACAAACTACACGCGCATGTATTATTGTCTAATAGTACATGGTTTACTTTAACCGGTGAAAAGTATCGTTATATCGACAGCGTCGTGTGATAGTCTTGATTAAAAGTACTGTGATATTATTTATTTATTATTTTGTTACGAAACAACTGTAAGTTTACACAGTTTTGATTTCGTGCAATATTCTTTTCGTGGTTTTGTAATTTTCAAGTTATTTGTCGCTGTACATGTATTATTTCGTTCATTTCCAAAAGAGTATTTTGCGGATTGTGATAAATCTTTGGATTCCTTTATCTAAGGAAATAACACTGCTTTGATATATTGATGATGAATTTTAATTGGCTTTTTAAACACAGGGGCGTGGCAAGATCCCCAAACCCCACATTCCATACACATATATACAGACCGCATGGTGGGGGATCTGTGCCACGCCAATGTAGTTATAAAATATGAAGGATGCATTACTTTGTAAAGCAATCATAGATTCAGAAATAAATTGATGAATATACATACACCTGTATTTTGTTCATTTACATGTACTTTCATTTTGTTTTCTTCAGCAGAGATTATATTTTGAAATGGATATACTAAGTCATTCTCTGATTTTAAATACTGTATACAGTGAATCTTTCGCTTTGTCACACATTCGTCCTACGCCGATAAAATTCAACTTGATCATATGTTCATTTCGCCCTTTACGTTTGAAAACTATGTTAATCATGTTGTAAACTAATGTTGGTTCTGAAGATAAATTCGCTTGCATTGCGGAGGGCGAAACGTAAACTACGGCAAAAGTATCCTGGTAACGTATTTCTGTTAAAAAAATTAACATCATGAAAATAAAGAAGATGTTTTGACAACGAAAGCCACATGTATTTATTTCCGACACAAATATGTACAAAATTAATAAACCAGGCAGTGAATATATGTTGCGTATTCATATGCTATCTTATAGATTATTTTCTTTAGCAGATGTTACATTTTAGAACACCGATATCAATCGATTTCTTAATCGTAAATTCTAATCTTATATTACAGATCATACTTCCATTCAGAAATAAAATATCAGGAATAAAAAATGAGGTTATCATACGTGATATGTAGTTGATCCACTGACATCAGATCAGAAAATAGTTAATACATAAATATGTGAACACAGTAATAACTTTTACGTTATGTTTTCTTAAGAGGAAAGGAAATATCAAAATAAAAATATTAATTTAATCAATGATGCAGTTTCGGTAAACAATAAAACATGATACAAACTAAATCCAAACCAATGTTATTATGGTGCTAAACGAATATTTTGCTGAAACACATTTAGTAATAATACATTTGGTTAAATCCGTGTTGCGTTGACTCGCAAGGCCGGTCTGTCATAAAAAGAAAAATATCTTATGACTTTTTATGTATTCATATCAAAGTCAAATATATTTATTATATTATAGCTTTGTTACCGATTATCAGTCTAGAAAACGATTGACAATAGATGCGTCCTCAACAGCTGATTACAAACCAAACATTTCGTTTTTTCTTCCTTTGGTCGTTTGTGAACAACATGATTTGAAATGAGTTATCTGAATTCAACTCAATTCAAGTTTATTTGGTAAAAAAGGTACAACAACATTTTCATACAGTACCCAATACATGTTTTGGCACTAATAATGTATATGGCTGATTACATTATAAAACATATTAATGTAAAATTATATAAGTCTCTAAAAAAAGTTATCACACTTTTAAAAATTACAAGTTGAGTAATGGTTATGCCTACGAAAAATAAAATAAGTAAAATATATGATGCCCTTAAAACCAGGATTACCCAGAAAGCCATGAAGCTTATTTCCACTGGGGTCCATTAAAAGACACATAAAGACTCCTTAAGTAAAAATTACTATAGTTATTATATTTTGAAGATAACTGGTTGTAACTTAAAACACATTATATCGAAGTACAGCACCCATATTGTGTGCACACTCACATATTCACATACACACATACAAAAACATATATATAGAACATATTACGTTAATAAAATACAATTATCTTATCCTGTTCTCTTTTTAGTTTTACAAAAAGATGTTTTTTGATCGCAACTTTGAACTCTGAAAGTTGATACTTTGAACTCTGAACCTGTTAATGTGATAAGTGTAAAAGTAAGGGAAAGGAAATTTCAATTTCATTTGTTTGAAAGTGAAAAGTTGTTTATATCTTAAAGGCAGGAAAGAGTACTCAGTTCTTAAAAAATGTCTCCACAGATTTTAACATTTATTTAGTAAATAATATCATTTGTTTTTTACAGTAAAACAAAGCGATGTGATCATATTACTACCGTAATTCACAAACGCAGAACGAGGTCTATTGCCATCTAAAGCTATAATAATCACACTGTTAATGTTTTCAAATGAAGACGATTGTTTCGTCCACCAATTGACATATTTATTTGAAGCAGTAAAAAAAGCTGTATTCGCAAAAAAGGGGTAAATAATCGCAATGCTTACAAGATTTTTTAATTTTTTTTACACACCATACTTCCAGAAGTTACTAAAAAATAATTTACATATCATACTGTTAAAAGATAAAGTATGTATTCATTTTACACACCATACTTCTAGAAGATAATATATATAATTTACATATCATACTGTTAGAAGAAAATGTATATATTTATTTTACACATCATACTTCTAGCAGATAATATATATAATTTACATATCATACCGTTAGGAGATAATGTATATATTCATTTTACATACCATACTTTTAGAAGATCATATATATAATTTACATATCATACTGTTAAAAGATAATGTATATATTTATTTTACACACCATATTTTTAGAAAATAATATATATAATTTACATATCATACTGTTAGATGATCATGTAAATATTTCTTTTACACATCATACTTCTAGAAGATAATATATATAATTTACATATCATACTGTTAGAAGATAATGTATATAAAAACAAATTTTACACTGCTAGCAAGATAATGTTTAACAATATCATATACGGAAATTCAAAAAGCTGTTTGAGTATGTATCATTACATTTGGGCCCGTAAATCCAGACACTACCCTCCCCTTCTTCAATCTCCCCCACCTCTCCCCTCCACTATTATTTCAGTAATTGTCGGAACTACCGGGGTTTAGATAAACATACTGTTTAGCTGCTACTTCTTATAAAAGCGTTTTGATGTTACTTAATGCGGTTTATGTATTCAATTTCTCGAATATTTAGGAAATATTCTATTTTTGCGATTTCAGATTTTCACAATTGACCTGAAAAGACATTTCCGCTAGGAATGTTATTCACAAAATGAATGATAACACATATTTAGTAATTGTTTTATGTGTTAAGTGAGTATTCATAAAATATCATTAGAATAAACGAAGAAAACAAATGTGATTTGCTATATATCCAAATTTTCGAATAAAACAGATGAGCCGATAGCGACTGCCCGATGTTTCTCTTAGAACTAGTTATGAGAAAATATATATTTTAAAAGAGGAGGTTTTCGCGGAGGGGAAATTCTTGCGTTTTTTTGCTTTGAGTAAATTAGCGCGAAAATATGCACTAGCATAATATATGTATAAATGTTAATAAAGAGATTATTTAGATTATATTTACATGGTATATAAAGACTTCTGAACCATTGTCAACGCGACAATTTCCACACCGCGAACAGTTAACAGAGTTACAATCTTCAATCTTACAGATTCAGGAGAGCAGTGTTTGAATGGTAGTAGTCACATGATCTCCGTGGCACAAAAACATTAGATTCCAACACCACCGCGATTTATTTCTATTAAGTAATAATTCAATTCAACACTGCACGGCCTTGTATATTCGCTTATGTTACTTTGCGAGATCAAAACATTTAACAGTTGCAGTCTGCCTGTTATGATACGTATGAGCATTCAGGCCACAAACGAAGTTTCAGAAATGGTACAAGATTTTGCCAGCAAAATCCACTTGATAGTATTGAAGAATGATCATCCTGACCACCCAAGAAATTTCAGGAAATAGTACAAGATTTGCCATAGCTAGAATCACGATAGTATTGTAGAAGCTTCACCTTGTCCAAATCAGTAACAATCCAGACGATATTGTCCTGATCCAAACCCATCGCACTGATACACGTGCTGTCGGAGTGTATAACCGAAATGTGTTTCCCCTGATCACTGACAAGGTGAACAAAACGTCTGTCAGCTATAACCAGGCTTCCATGACTGTCATACGAAATATACGTGGGCTCCAAAATCGGCATGTCATCTGTGTATTTGAACAGTATTTCGAAGTTTTTGTTCATGACAAGCACCTGTCTCCGAGGAGTGTTTTCATCGGATACGCTTAGATCCAAAATTGCGATATTTTGAGAAACCCTACATTCGGAAATCTTGACTGGATTGTGCCCATTGAAATTTTCCGTTCCTGACAATTTCGTAGAAATTATCTTTCGGCCAGCAAGTGTGAATTTGGTGAGTTTTTGATTGGTTCCGATCAGGATGCGATTGTCATGTGTCGCACACAGACAAACGGGCCTGTCGTTGGTGAAGAATTGGAAACGAAAACATGGATTTTTTGACAGCGAGCAATCCATCACGGACCAATTGTCCGCGGAACAGGCCCAAAGGGTTTGTGTGGTCGGAGAAACACTAATATCCCTAATTCTCAGGTTGGAGCTCACCCGTGCGTACACGAGGCCGTTCCTGTGCAAGAGAATTACACCTTTCATGTCAGAATAAGTCACCCAAACTCTATCATCTTGGTCGGTACATATGGTATTTCCAAAGTTAGATGAAACAGCGCCTTCAGTTATCACTTTAGCTTTTGGTAGTAGTCTATTCTTGGATGACACAGGTTCTGGCTGGGAACGTTTCTCATGCAAATGTTTGTTTGTCTCTGAATGTATTGATCTAGTTGTAGCAAGGTCATTCGACAGAGTAGACCACGACGAACCTGAAAATATGTCAGGGATTGCATCTCTCTCGTGCAGATCGACATGTTCAAAGGTACCAAATGCCTTTTCAAGGTTTTCATAAAAGTGGTCATTTGGAGTAAACCTGACACTTTTAAGAGACGGTTTGAATGGATATACTAAAGCATCAGGAATATCAAAGTCGTAGATCTCAACATCACCTCCAGTTTGAAGGAACTCTTTACATTTTTGCAAATGTTTTTCAAAACTTTGCAGCCTTTTATGAAGTTTTTCCTTGAAATTCTTCAATTCCAAAGCATTTTCTTCTTCCAATACTTTATAAAGTCCTGTAAATTTTGCAATTTGAGCGTCTATCTCTTCTTTCATTCGGTTGCCTTGTTCCGTCAAATGTATGATATGATTCGCAAAATGTTCAGAATTATTTTTCAGTTCATTGTCTGTCCAATCCAACTCATTTCTGACTTCAAGTAAATCCTTTTTCTCTATATGCTCAATAAACTGCTGAATGTTTTCTTTCTTCGCTGCTATTTTGATACTTAGGTCTCCCAGAACGTGGTTCCTATGAACTGTATATAGACACTGGAGACATCCAAGTTCATTACACGTTTCACACTCGAAAATCACCTTGTTTCCATGGTGATAAGCACAGTTGGATTGACCTTTGCTCCTAACTGCCTGTTGACGTGCTGATGGTAAGTCGGCCATTTGAATCAATGTGTGTAAGTTAACATGTTCTGTCGAGTAAATAAGTAAGTTTTACTGGCAAAGCAACACAACGTTGACGTTTTATACCTAACCGTTTGTAATAAATAATACAATTTTAATCAAACAGGAAGATAACAATTTTAGTAAATTTGATTGGTCAATGGCTTGTCCAATGGAAGTGGTAAATAGTTTATAGTTAATGTTTATAGTCAGATGAGCGTACCTACATGTTAATAGCCCCGATATACCAATGGTTGTGTATGTTTAACATTAATAATCTGATAACCGATAACCGAATGGATATGATAGCAGATGATTTTAATTTAGACATTGTGCCATCATATCCATAAATGTTACTGATAACGCCTAAATTATGTGTAAATATATATATTAGCATTGATGATGAAATTACAGGGAGATCAACGTTAAGCACACACAGGAGATTGCAACTATGAAATTTGGTAATAGATACAGTTTGCCAAAAATGAATTACGCTACATCATACAGCTGTTTCGCCCTTCTATGATTCATCGTTGATGCTAGGGGTCAAAAGCTGGGAAAACAAAATTGTCTAAACTACTGTTGAAACAGAAAGGCGAGGCGCATGAAAACCTCAAATCTATGAATTTCAAAATAGAAACTTGTATTGATTCATTTCAAATTAAATGATTAGTAAAATGTGTACATTATGAACCGTGCTACTACTCAAAAGAGATTAGTGTGGCTATCGAGGTTACGGCAAACCTTAGGGACTAAGAAATCCGCCAGCAGAACAATTTCAGATTCAATAGATTGGATAACGAACCATCTATCTCAAATTCAGCAGTGATGAATACGAACAATTCAATAAGCAATTCAATTGATGTAGACCAATTCAGCAGAGTATGCGAATGACCAAAGCCACAAACAACTCCATTATAGGATCACTAAACTGATCCAACAATATTAAAAAGAAAAATCAAGTGTTAATTCAACACAAAATACAATCGTTTCCCCGAATGATAATGTACCTGATAAGTTCAAACTCGATTCAACAACCAAAAACACCAGGACAGATGGAAACATGTCGATGAAGGCGCGCAAACATTTATAATTCATATATTAAATTGGTTTTTACTATTCTCTTTTTGCTCTACGAATCCGCAACTCTTCATATCACTGGCTTATTGTGATCATATAAAAATGTAAGAAATGACGACTTTTTACACGATTTGCTGGAACATAAACAAGTTAGTTTATTTGTATTTCGGCTTTATAATGAAGTTCAGTCAGTGAATCAAATCACAGTCATTTTATATCGAAAACAAAATGATAACGGACACTAGTTTAAATTTTAAAAGTAAGGAGTTGACATATTGTTATATTGATTTTGCGAATTGACTTCATTCATATTTGTATATCTGTCACGCCGTGTGGCACATGGGCATATCACAGATAAGATACAACTGATAATGATTTATATCAGCTTATAACAGTGGTATTTACTTTCGCACGTTTATGACATTGAAATGTATAACGAGGATACAACAAATATTGATGCGAAAAAATATTTCCTGAGTAAATAATATTGCCAATGTTTGTGAATCCAGAGTTTTACATTCCATCATAACACCAACATTTTGCTGGAAATATATAAACTTAAATAACCACATGTAAATAAAATCAATTGCGATTTCGTATCTTTTTGGTTCCTTTAATGCAACGTGGCGTAGATAATGATCATTTTAAACTCTTTTTATTCATTCAAAGCCTCGTTTTCTTTCAACTAAAAGGCAAATGTTAAAGCTGATTTAACATTTATGGAAGATTTGAGTGGTCAACTAGTGCCAGTTTAAGGTAGATATGTCTTGAAACGTTTTGATATGTACATGCACGCATGTACCCTCAGTATACAAACCTAATGTGTCTAAGATCAGTCACATACGGTTCACTTATTTACATTCGTATAACAATGAAAACCTTTCACAGAACGTTGCACATTAATGATTTATTGGGCAAAAACAACAGCATGCACGAGCATGCATCATTGTCAAATATTACAACTTTAGTATAATAAGTGAAAGGTGTCGTTACATTGCCGGCGAGGTATGATAGTCTTAAATGAAGCTCTGAGAATTTGATAAATACGTTTATGAGAAATTGCTACATAACTTTATACAGCTTTGCTTTTGTGCAATATTATTTCAATACATTTATTTTCAAATGCCATTTCAAACTTTTGTTTTAATTCGTGATTTTTGTCGTTGTATATAATTAGGGATTCATCCAGTGTATTCCACGGGGTTTTTGAATTAACTGTGAAAAATATCCGAGTACATTATTGTTGTTTTGATAAATCAATTCTATTTTGTCGGTTTAAAAGGATTTCAAAATATATCGCTAATTAAAACATGTTTAAATTGGTTTTATTATGTTTGCGCCCTACCGATATTAACAGCTAAGTTCATTTAAGGAACGGCCTCTATGTGTATTATGTATACGTGCATGTGTGTATGTGTGCTGAAGCCAGGGTATGTTGGTGTATTTGCCTGTTTGTGATAGCGCGTATCTGATGCCGACTTTACATTGCTACCTCACTGAAATACCTGCCCAAGACACCCAGCACAGCGTTCCTCTTGGTCACAGTATACTGACAACAGATTAAACAGTTGTTGTCTTAACCCAAATTTTGACCGTTAAGCAAGAAATAACAACTACCATTTTAAGGATTTATAGTTTAACAATCCCGTGTTGAGAAATGGCAATAATGAATTAACATTTAAATGTGTATTTTTTTTATTTTTTTATTTGATTTTGTTTTGCTTGGGGAATATTATATTAAAAATAAATCAATGCAGTCATTGATTGTAAACATTTGTCTTACAGTTGATAAGAGCGAAGGTCTCGGGTGCCGTAGTCACACAAGCGGTGCTCTTTACCGGTAACATGTGAGTGTAAATAGATCTGATCCAACCAAACTGATTCCATCACTGAATCGTACAGCCACAGCCTAGAAACGTTTCGTACTTCCGGTGACCTCTTCCGGTCCATGGAGCCCGTAAATATATCAAATAATTGTTTTATTCAACCACATTTAACAACAATACTGCTCAAGAACAACAAGTGCATCATGAAACTGACATCCATTCCATCAGGTTAACACAATTATGACTGAACACAAGACAACACACAATCTTGCTCAAATTTGACAATGACATTAGAAGGGAATCAATCAAACATTGAGGAAAACATGGTCAAAATCGCAAAACCTCCCACAAAGAACGATGACACAAAGTTAAACCTCCAGAAACGTCACTTGCAAACAACTGTTTTTATCTGATATATGCCAATCAATCCCGAGGTATCTACAAAACTTAATTACAACAGCGACGATGAAAATGAGGAATCTCCTGCTATAGATACCTGGAATTTCTAAGGTATATGATTAGTACAAACATTAAATTTCCTCATTTCACGTGGATTATCTAAATTATTAAAAAGAAAAATCTTAAATCTTCATTTTATGCGTATAATGGTGTGAGACGTGACAGTCTCTAACCTGCTATATCTAACACGCTAAACATATTTAAATTAAAAACAGATACATCCTTCATGGACTGGCATATCAGCTCAAACCATTTGTTTAAACATGATGTCTACAACTCTCATTATCATGTTTACTCTATGATTTGTTTCTTTTTGATCAAAATAATAATATATAATATTATGAACAGACATGAGTAGAGGGAGGGTGTATATAAATGTATACTTTTATTCTTGGATAAAACAAGAACCAAATGAGGATACTATTACCAGCAATATGGTCTAGTATTACTGTAGTACAAACCAGTCAACTTCAAGCTAACATGTGATGCGTCATATTGGTGTAGTGTGAATGTGGATCATTCTAAAACAGAGCACACATAAGTACAAGGATGAATGATTTTCCCCAGCAACAGATTCAAGTTTATTATACAAAACCAAGTACAGGTACATTTTGTATGTATTAAAATGGGTAATGTTATGATTCAAAAATTATACTATACTATTGAAACAACTGTACAGTATGTGCTTCGCTCTCTCCAGGCCATGCCTGAATCAGAAATACAAGTAATAAATACATGTATATAAATAAAATAATCTGTAAACATAATGAAGAATCGTTTTCTCTCATTTCCCTGTGTGTAAGATAGAGCTATCCAGGGTAAGAAAGGGGTGTAGGAAATGTCTACCTTACACCCCATTCCACGTGAGGTGACGTCACAATAGCTCGACAATGACGTGAAGTCACGAATTTGGAACTCTCCTATGCCGCAATGCGGAAAAGGCGCGACCAGATCAAATTAAAACCCTTTTACGATATATTTACCGTACACGTTAGATAGATGTGATTAATTTTCCTAAGCAAACCTCGTTTGCCAATATGGGATAAGTTTAATACGGCTGGCTGATTCATTTTCGTTTAAAAAGCTCAGGGTGGGGTATTTTCAAAATGGTGGCCAGTCCAAATGCATTTTCATGGTTTCTGAACTTATTTGTGTGGTTAGAATGAGAGAAAAATACTCTTTCATGCTCGGGGGTGTAGGATAGGGAAATTCCACCCAGGGATTTTCCTATCCAACACCCCTGAGCATGAATGAGTCTTATAATATTTTTGTATGTATTATCTTTATAATCTGTTTTCTAAAGCAGAGTTAAAAAATTATTTGCAAATACATAAAACAATTGTAAAAGAATATCGCGTTCACCCTTTACACAATAAAACATTATGACAAACAAAAACCTTAATCAATATACACTGAGCTATCATAACCAACTAGCAACTTGTTAATATCCCGTCGATTGATACCTCTTAAAAGGAACACTCAGGAATAACTGATTTTTTTATTATTTTATTTTTGCAAATACTTGCAGAAAAGATGTTTGAAATTTAAAATATTACTAGTTCAGAAAATGATTAACAGAATGTGCGTCGTCGACAACAAAGTTGCAGCCAAAATATGTATTGTTCTTCCTTCACTTAACTAGGCCTGGAAGAAGGCATAATGTGAGCGTATAAGATAAGGATGCAGAAAACATAACCAGTGGACAAGACACGTGTAGTTTATAAAAAAAAAAACGATGGAAGCTTTTTTGTCGATGCCTGGCAATCATGAGCTTTGATAGTTTCACATAATGGTCTGATGCTGTTTCCTTTTTATTGTTCCACTGTCATCAGAGGGCACAATAATTAAAAACAAGACAAAACGTTTTTTAAACCACTTTTGAGGGTCAGTCATAAATTAGCATTCTTATTCATAATTTCCCTATATGAACCTGGTCATTTATAAGTACATGTAATATGAAAAAAATACTCCGTTTCTCAAAGAATGACTCGGCAGATTTTAACATTTTATTTAGTAAATAGCATCCTTACGATATTTGAGTTAAAACGAAAAAGGTTCACGTTTTCAGACCATAAAGGTAGACCATCCAAAATATGTAGACTAAAAACCTAGGGGGTCCTAACAATGAGCACATTTCGATTGTGATGTTCCAATAGGGCCAAACAATGTGCAGATTCAAGGCTTTTCTGGGTACATACAAAACTAGTGTAACAGAGGCCATTATTTATCGATGCTTCCGCTTAGAGTCGAACATATGACCTCTGGTTTACTAGTCCTAATCTAAACTCATCAATCTCGCTATAATTCAACAATTAACAAAATGTTAAACTCACGTTTCTTAACTGTCTTGTCTGACTTTGAAAGAACAGCACCTAGGTAGCAGTATACAGTAGAGGGATGTGGCCATGGGTGATATTTTTGTTAAATGGCTAACCCCTGTATAATGATATGTAAAAAAATATAAAAATAAAACTGTACTAAAATTGGTATAAGCATGATGACGTGGGCTATGTGAGCTTCACATTTGTAAAAAAGAAAGAAGATTTCTTTGGTTCGAGAGTAAAATGTTGGCCATAATCCGAAAGGGTGCGTACACATGAAAAGCTAGCTTTACAGGAGGTAAAATTTGACAACAGCACACGACGCGAAATTGCAAAAAATGTAGTTTTACAACTTTACTGGTACCCAGATAAATCTGCAACCAGGTAGGTAATCTTTAATTTCAGACAGAGCTTAGGAAAAAAAAATTCTAGTTGCGGGGGTCAAATTTTAGGTTAAAATAGCAATTTTTGGCATTTTTTGGTAATTTTTGATGTGGTTACCATGGTTTTCACACTAGTGACATACATTGAAAAAAGAGGTTTATACACTTCTCAGTACTTTATATGCATTGTAAATGTAAAGCAGTTTACAAATATATATACATGTATACATGTGTTGTGTAGGGTAAATCCGCTGTGTTTACATTTCCTCGACATGTGCCTTGTTTATCAGAGTCGGGCCATTTCTACTGTACACTGCTACCCTAGAAGATCCGAAAATCTATATTTTACACAGTTGTATTACATAGTACATGAAATAAGGAATGATAATAAACACATTTGATGAAAGATTCAGTTTATTGATTCACTTGCAATGTGTTTTTACGGGAGTACATAGAGCTCAATTTGCAATAATGTGTTAGTTTATATATGAACAATTCGAAACATCCTTAACAAGTATTAGACACTCTTTTCTAAGATTTGTCCTTGTTATACTCCGCCAACTTGTTCTAAATCGTCCGCAGTAGGAGTGAAAAAAACACCAATTATTTAGACAAAACAACAGTACATCAACCACAAAGTTCGTGACAATTGACCCGTTGAATTAATGTCTTTTGATGTATTGCAACTTGACAATCATGTGACCGTGCGGATATTGCTTATAAGAACGTAAAGTAAAAAGTTAAAATCTGTTCACAGAGCAATGTATCCACTTAGTAAAGGGAAATTTTAAAATAGCATAGATACAGTTGCTTTCGATACTAGTACTAGTCTATAAAGTGTATAACAAAAACAGTGCATTATGTAATTTAGGGTAATAACACGATTTGTTTTCAATCGATATGACTGCCGGAATTTCCACTTAAATAGCACTTCTTTTCCAAAATCTCCTTAAATTCAGCACATCGCGTACTGGTTTTTTTCCACACTTTTACGCGAAAACAGCAATGGACGAAATCAAAGCGATGTACTTCATTGTAATAAGGAACATTCTGGTTGCCCCTATCTAATTTTCAGGAAATGGTTCAAGATTTGCCATGACTAGAATCATGATAGTATTGAAGAAGCTTCACGTTGATCAAATCAGTGACAATCCAGACGATATTATCCTGATCCAAACCGATCGCTCTGATACACGTGCTGTCAGAGTGTATAACCGAAATGTGTTTCCCCTGATCACTGACAAGATGAACAAAACGTCTGTCAGCTATAACCAGGCTTCCATGACTGTCATGCGAAATATCCATGGGCTCCAAAATCGGCATGTCATCTGTGTATTTGAACAGTATTTCGAAGTTTTTGTTCATGACAAGCACCTGCCTCTGAGGAGTGTTTTCATCTGATACGCTTAGATCCAAAATTGCGATATTTTGAGAAACCCTACATTCGGAAATCTTGACTGGATTGTGCCAACTGAAATTTTTCGTTCCAGACAATTTCGTAGAAATTCTCTTTCGGCCAGCAAGTGTGTATTTAGTGAGTCTTTGATTGGTTCAGATCAGGATGTGACTGTCATATGTCACACACAGACAAACGGGCATGTCGTTGGTGTAGAATTGGAAACGAAAACATGGATTTTTTGACAGCAAGCAATTCATCACGGACCAATCGTCTGCGTAACAGGCCCAAATGGTCTGTGTGGTTGGAGAAACACTAAAATCCGTAATTCGCAGGTTGGAGCGCTCCTCTGTGTACACGAAGCCGTTCCTGTGCAAGAGAATTGTACCTTTCATGTCAGAATAAGTCACCCAAACTCTATCCTCTTGGTCTGTACATATAGTATTTCCAACGTTAGATTTGACTGCGACTTCAGTTATTACTTTAGCTTTTGGTAGTAGTCTATCTTTGGATGACACAGGTTCTGGCTGGGAAAGTTTCTCGTGCAAATGTTTGTTTGTCTCTGAACGTATTGATCTAGTTGTAGCAATGTCATTCGACTGAGTAGACCCCGACAAACCTGAAGATATATCAGGGATTGCATCTCTCTCGTGCAGATCGACATGCTCAAAGGTACCAAATGCTTTTTCAAGGTTTCCATAGAAGTGGTCGTTTGTAGTAAACCTGACTTGTTTTAGAGAAGGTTTGAATGGACATACAAAAGCATTAGGAATAGCAAAATCGTAGATCTCAACATCACCTCCAGTGTGAAGGAACTCTTTACATTCTTGCAAATGTGTTTCAAAACTCTGCAGCCTTTTATGAAGTTTTTCCTTGAAATTTTTCAATTCAAAAGCATTTCCTTTTTCCAATACTTTATAAAGTCCTGTAAATTTTGCAATTTGAGCGTCTATCTCTTCTTTCATTCGATTGCCTTGTTCCGTCAAATGTATGATATGATTCGCAAAATGGTCAGAATTATTTTTCAGTTCATTGTCTGCCCAATCCAACTCATTTCTGACTTCAAGTAAATCCTTTTTCTCTATATGCTCAATAAACTGCTTGATTTTTTCTTTCTTCGCTGCTATTCTGATACTTAGGTCTCCCAGAACGTGGTTCCTATGAACTGTATGTAGACACTGGGGACATCCAAGTTCATTACACGTTTCACACTTGAAAATCACCTGCTTTCCATGGTGATAAGCACAGATGGATTGACCTTTGCTCCTTACTGCCTGTTGACCTGCTGATGATAAGTCGACCATTTGAATCAATGTGTGTAAGTAAACACGTTCTGTCGAGTAAATAAGTAAGTTTTACTGGCAAAGCAACACAACTATGACGTTTTATATCTAACCGTATGTAATAAATAATACAATTTTAATCAAACAGGAAGATAACAATTTTAGTGAATTTGATTGGTCAATGGCTTGTCCAATGGAAGTGATAAATAGAACAATATTTATAGTCAGATGAGGGTACCTACATGTTAAAAGCCCCGATATACCAAAGGGTGTGTATGTTTAACATTAATAATCTGATAACCGATAACCGAATGGATATGATAGCAGATGCTTTTAATTTAGACATTGTACCATCATATCCATTATTGTTACTGATATGTATCAATATATATATATATAAACATTGATGATGCAATTACAAGGAGATCAACGTTAAGCACACACAGGAGATTGCAGCTATGAAATTTGGTAATAGATACAGTAAGCCAACAATGAATTACACTACATCATACAGCTGTTTCGCCCTTATATGACTCATCAGTGATGTGAGGGGCTGAAAAGGTGGAGAAGCAGAATGGGTGGTGTGTAAACCCCTTTATTAAACGAATTTCAAAAATAACAGGAGTACTGGTTACTTCAATAACTTTAATAACGAATAAAGTGTGTATATTATGAACTCAAAAAAAAGATTACTGTCACCTTCAATGTTACAGCAAACCGCGGGGACTAAGAAATCCGCCGGCAGAGTCAACCGCCTTGTACCTTGAAAAATGAACGAAACACACACGTGATTGCGTCTGTACAATGTTGGTAATAAATAGAGTATGCCAAAAGTGAATTACACAGCATCATATACATATGCAAGACCACACACTTGCGTTTTTCTAACGAATCAGAAAGCACGATACACTAGTGGGTGGTCTTGCTTTTATCACATACCTTTCGTATTTGGTAGAGATCGATACAAAGATTTTTATAAACTTTGAAATTTTTTGCAATTAACGGGAACTTTTAAGTTCGCCATGGCAAGGGAATTCCCATAAAAAGTCGTCCCGGCTAGTAGGTAAATACAACATTCTGTATTGTACATGTGCAATACAGAACGTTGTATTTCATGGTCTGAAAATTGCTTGTATGGCTATAACAAGATTCAACAGGAATGTGATAAAGATAGTTAATAGTACATAGCGAAATAAAGGTATTGAGACTATAGTCTTTTTAAAAATAGTGATATGCCAATTCTTTTGCAGTTAATACATACACTGAATCGAACAATGAATGGAATCCAGGTCAACTCAACATCTAATATTATGTGCCATTACATAAACAGGGTTAACCTTATTTTTTCGAAGTCGATGAGAAAGTGGAAAAAACTTGACTCATTGATGGTACTAATAGTCAAACAATTCAAATTCATTGCAATACTCTGTGACTGTATATCACCGGAAAATAAATCATCAGCCGTGATATGTGTCACGACCTTATAATAACACGAAAAACATGTCCTCATGTGATCTAGTCATCTTGCAGTGAAATAACACCTTCACATACATGTTAAAATATTTAACAATTAAAAAAAACAATTATTGTGATGTCGTATGCAATGGTTTCAGGAATTATCGTGAAAGCAAAAATGACGGCACTTTGCTAGGTTTTATGTCCAAATGTGTTACTTATAGCAAGGAATATGGTATAATGAAGAAGAATAACAATTTCGCTGGAACTTATTTCTTAAAAAATATATACTTATAAAAGCAATTTGCTTAAAGACCTTGATATATATTTCCTTGACTTTTTCAGGTCTGGCAACATGAAATAAATGTGTCATAATAATGGTTGGGTGTCTCTGGTAGAGAAGAAGACAATACACATTACTGCAGATGAGTTTAATTGGCGACAGTTACATATACATGTACTGAGTTTAATTGGCGACAGTTACATATACATGTACTGAGTTTAATTGGCGACAGTTACATATACATGTACTGAGTTTAATTGGCGACAGTTACATATACATGTACTGAGTTTAATTGGCGACAGTTACATATACATGTACTGAGTTTAATTGGCGACAGTTACATATACATGTACTGAGTTTAATTGGCGACAGTTACATATACATGTACTGAGTTTAATTGGCGACAGTTACATATACATGTACTGAGTTTAATTGGCGACAGTTACATATACATGTACTGAGTTTAATTGGCGACAGTTACATATACATGTACTGAGTTTAATTGGCGACAGTTACATATACATGTACTGAGTTTAATTGGCGACAGTTATATATACATGTACTGCATATAACTTAAATTTTGCAAGACATACACATTCGCGTTAATATTTATTTTACACACCATACTTCTAGAAGATAATATATATAATTTACATATACTGTTAGAAGATAATGTTTATATTTATTTTACACACCATACTTATAGAAGATAATATATATAATTTACATATCATACTGTTAGAAGATAATGTATATATCTATGTTACACACCATACTTCTAGACATACTGATAGAAAATAATATATATACAAACAAAGTTTACACTGCTAGCAAGATAATGTTTAACAATATCATATACGGTAATTCAAAAAGCTGTTTGAGTATGTATCATTACATTTGGGACGGAAATCCAGACACTACCCTCGCTTTCTTCAATATCCCCCACCTCTCCCCTCCACTATTATTTCAGTAATTGTCAACGCGACAATTTCCACACTGCGATCAGTTTACAGAGTTACAATCTTCAATCTTACAGATTCAGGAGAGCAGTGTATGAAGGGTCGTAGTCACATGATCTCCGTGGCACAAAAACATTAGATTCCAACACAACCGCGAATTATTTCTATTAAGTAACACTTCAATTCAACACTGCGCGGCCTTGTAATTTAAGTATGAACATTCAGGCCACAAACGAAGTTTCAGGAAATGGTACAAGATTTGCCAGCAAAATACACCTAATAGTATTGAAGAATGATCATCCGGACCACCCAAAAAGTTTCAGGAAATAGTACAAGATTTGCTGGAGCTAGAATCATGATAGTATTGTAGAAGCTTCACCTTGTTCAAATCAGTGACAATCCAGACGATATTGTCCTGATCCAAACCGATCGCTCTGATACACGTGCTGTCGGAGTGTATAACCGAAATGTGTTTCCCCTGATCACTGACAAGGTGAACAAAACGTCTGTCAGCTATAACCAGGCTTCCATAACTGTCATACGAAATATCCATGGGCTCCAAAATCGGCATTTCACCTGTGTATTTGAACAGTATTTCGAAGTTTTTGTTCATGACTAGCACCTGCCTCTGAGGAGTGTTTTCATCGGATACGCTTAGATCCAAAATTGCGATATTTTGAGAAACCCTACATTCGGAAATCTTGACTGGATTGTGACCATTGAAATTTTCCGTTCCTGACAATTTCGTAGAAATTTTCTTTCGGCCAGCAAGTGTGTATTTGGTGAGTCTTTGATTGGTTCCGATCAGGATGTGACTGTCATTGGTTGCACACAGACAAACGGGCATGTCGTTGGTGTAGAATTGGAAACGAAAAAATTGATTTTTTGACAGCAAGCAATTCATCACGGACCAATCGTCTGCGGAACAGGCCCAAAGGGTATGTGTGGTTGGAGAAACACTAATATCCATAATTCTCCGGTGGGAGCGCACCTCTGTGTTCACGAGGCCGTTCCTGTGCAAGAGAATTACACCTTTCGTGTCAGAAAAAGTCGTCCAAACTCTATCAGTTCGGTCGGTACATATGGTATTTCCAACGTTAGATTTGACTGCGACTTCAGTTATTACTTTAGCTTTTGGTAGTAGTCTATCTTTGGATGACACAGGTTCTGGCTGGGAAAGTTTCTCGTGCAAATGTTTTTTTGTCTCTGAACGTATTGATCTAGCTGTAGCAATGTCATTCGACTGAGTAGACCCCGACGAACCTGGAGATATATCAGGGATTGCATCTCTCTCGTGCAGATCGACATGCTCAAAGGTACCAAATGCTTTTTCAAGGTTTCCATAGAAGTGGTCGTTTGAAGTAAACCTGACTTGTTTTAGAGAAGGTTTGAATGGACATACAAAAGCATTAGGAATAGCAAAGTCGTAGATCTCAACATCACCTCCAGTTTGAAGGAACTCTTTACATTCTTGCAAATGTGTTTCAAAACTCTGCAGCCTTTTATGAAGTTTTTCCTTGAAATTTTTCAATTCCAAAGCATTTCCTTCTTCCAATACTTTATAAAGTCCTGTAAATTTTGCAATTTGAGCGTCTATCTCTTCTTTCATTCGGTTGCCTTGTTCCGTCAAATGTATGATATGATTCGCAAAATGTTCAGAATTATTTTTCAGTTCATTGTCTGTCCAATCCAACTCATTTCTGACTTCAAGTAAATCCTTTTTCTCTATATGCTCAATAAACTGCTGGATTTTTTCTTTCTTCCCTGCTATTTTGATACTTAGGTCTCCCAGAACGTGGTTTCTATGAACTGTATGTAGACACTGGAGACATCCAAGTTCATTACACGTTTCACACTCGAAAATCACCTGGTTTCCATGGTGATAAGCACAGATGGATTGACCTTTGCTCCTTACTGCCTGTTGACCTGCTGATGATAAGTCGACCATTTGAATCAATGTGTGTAAGTTAACATGTTCTGTCGAGGCAACACAACGTTGACGCTTTATACCTAACCTTATGTAATAAATAATACAATTTTAATCAAACAGGAATATAACAATTTTAGTAAATTTGATTGGTCAATGGCTTGTCCAATGGAAGCGATAAAAATAACAATGTTTATAGTCAGATGAGCGTACCTTCATGTTAATAGCCACCGATATACTAATGGGTGTGTATGTTTAACATCAATAATCTGATTACTGATAACCGAAAGGATATTTTAATTTAGACAGTGTACTAGCATATCCGTAATTGTTACTGATAAAGCTTCTGCTGTGGTTATGCATTAAGAATATATACATTTTGTACATAAACATTAATGATGAAATTACAGGGAGATCAACGTAACATCATACTGCTGTTTCGTCCTTCTATGACTCATCGGTGATGTAAGGGGCTGAAAAGGTGGAAATCCGAATTGTTTAAAATATTGTTGAAGCAGAATGGGAGGTGTGTTAACCCTTAATTAAACGAATTTCAAAAATAACAGAAGTACTGGTTACTTCAATAACTTTAGTAACGGGTAAAATCTGTATATTATGAACCCCAAAAAAACCATTACAGTCACCTTCAATGTTACAGCAAACCTCTGGGACTAAGAAATCCGCTAGCAGAGTCTACCGCCTTGTATCATGTGATTGCACCTTAACAATTTGGGTAATAAATAGAGTATGCCAAAAGTGAATTACACAGCATCATATACATATGCAAGACCACACACTTGTGTTTTTCTAACGAATCAGAAAGCCCGAAATACAAGTGTGTGGTCTTGCTTTTATCACATACCTTCGGTATTTGGTAGAGATCGATACAAAGATTTTATAAACTTTAATATTTTTTGCAAATACCGGGAACTTTTCGGTTCGCCATGGCAAGGGGATTCCCATAAAAAGTAGTTCCGGCTAGTAGGTAAATAGAACATTCTGTATTGCACATTTCATGGTCTGAAAATTGCTTGTATTACCATAACAAGATTCAACAGGTATGTGATAAATCTAGTTAATGGTACATAGCGAAATAAAGGTGTTTAGACTCAAGTCTTTGTAAAATAGTGATATGTCAATTCTTTTGCAGTAAATACATACACTGAATCGAACAATGAATGGAATCCAGGTCAACTCAACATCTGATGTTATGTACCATTACATATACAGTTTAACCTAGTTATGTCGAAGTCGATGGGATAGTGGGAACAAACTTCCGAGTTCGAATTCGAGTTAAATGAGTTTCCATGTTTGGTATTCATTTCTTTATAATGTTTGGTTAAACAGGAGACTATCTGAGGAAGTGTTTTTACTACACAAGATGATTTTCTGTCTACGTCTCATCGATGGTACTTATAGACAAAAAAAATCAAAATCCTTGCAATACTCTGTGACTGTAGATCACCGGAAAATAATTCATCAGCCGTGATATGTGTCACGACCTTAAAATATCACGAAAAACATGTCCTCATATGATCTAGTCATCTTGCAGTGAAATAACGACTTCACATACTTGTAAAAAATGTAACATGTCAAATGAACAATTGTGATGTCGTATGCAATGGTTTCAGGAATTATCGTGAAAGCAAAAATGACGGCACTTTTCTAGGTTTTATGTCCAAATGTGTTACTTATAGCAAGGAATATGGTATAATGAAGAAGAATAACAATTTCGCTGGAACTTATTTCTTCAAAATATATACTTATAAAAGCAATTTGCTTAAAAACCTTGATATATATTTCCATGACTTTTTCAGGTCTGGCAACATGAAAAAAAATTGTCATAATAATGGTTGGGTGTCTCTGGTAGAGGTGAAGACGATACACATGACTGCAGATGAGTTTAATTGGCGACAGTTACATATACATGTACTGCATATCACTTACATTTTGCAAAAGACATACACATTCGCGTTAATTCGTGAATTATCATACATAAAGCTAACAAATATTGATCAAACACATGCATATTGATATGTATTAATTCATTTGGTGAACTCATTTGTTTTTTAAATAAGTATTTACGAATAATCAGCTGGACCTACTTATAGTTAGTAAAAGCAATGAATCTTTTGTCAGACTGCACATGCTGGTTTTCTGTGTTCCGTCTCGATAAATTTGTTGATTCTTGTTCACGGTGAAACCTTGTCAGTTTCAACAATTTTGTTTCTGTATACAGTGGAACTTTATCAGTACCGATACTGTCAACCTCGATATACAGGGGTTACGCTCACTTTCGCTCTCTGAACCCCTGGAATATGTCATTGCAAAATTGAAGGCACGAAGATGGCTTTGATTGTTTGAATGGGCTCGGGTCAAAAAACTGACCAATCGCTAGGCTGATACCTGTCCTTTGAAGATTACAAAGGAGAGACGCCCGACTTCAAAGCCTGTCAATTTTTACCGTTACGTGACCGCGAGATTCTTTTGATGTACATCATAGGATCGAACTCGTCTTCTTGTCTCACCAACGAGGTGGCGCACACCGAGCCTTCAATTTTGCCGACATATTCCAGGGGTGTAGAGAGCGAAAGTGAGTGTTACCCCTGGATATCGAGGATGCGATACTGTGTGTACAATGAAACCACGTAAGTATTGCCTCTTTTATGGTGGCTGCAGTATATTGATTTGTACATGAAAACTTCAAAAGACAAGACTGTGGTGTCTGCCTTCATTAGTCTGGACAATTATTTTCTGTCTTGAGTATATCTAATTAGGAAAAAAGAGTTTCTTTAATCGAGACTTCCACTATTTCCAAGGTAGATGATTATGCTTAAACTCAATTTACATACAGAGCCTAAGTGGCAGACATCTGTTTCTCACAGACAATGTCTAAAATTATATAATCTTAATTAAAGAGAAATGTTTCTCACATAAAATATCTAGCCTTATATAATCTAAATCGAAGAGAAATTTGTTTCTCACAGACGATGTCTATCATGATATAATTCAAATTTAAGAGAATTTTTTTTTCTCACAGACAATGTCTAGGATTATATAATCCTAATCGAAGAGAAATGTGTTTCTCACAGACAATGTCTAGCATCATAATCTTAATTTAAGAGAAAATTTGTTCCTCACAGACGATGTCTATCATTATTTAATCTTAATCGTAGAGAAATGTATTTCTCACAATGTCTAGGATTATTTAATCTTAATCGTAGAGAAATGTATTTCTCACAATGTCTAGGATTATATAATCTTAATCGTAGAGAAATGTGTTTCTCACAGACAATGTCTAGCATTATAAAATCTTTATCGTAGATAAATTCGTTTCTCACAGAAAAGGTATAGCATATGATCTTAATTGAAGAGAAAAATGTTTCTCACAGATGATGGCAAGGATAATATAATCTTAATCGTAGAGAAATTTGTTTTTCTCACAGACAATGTCTAGGATTATATATTCTTATTTTAGTGAAACATACTAATTACAGTGGATAATTTTCGTAAATTAAAATATACAAGAAGGAAAACCGGTAATAATGTTATTACATATCTTTATTTTCAACAACAATTTTTGTTTAACAATGAATGCACAGAAATGTATACACAAATAGTATATTCTCTGTATGTTCTTAATGTCTTTTCCTTTTTCGATTTTGTTTTTACCTAGAAATCTGATGAAACAGACAGTATATTTCAGTTACTGCTTATTACTCTGCTGATGGAATTTAAATTTATTTATTTTTCTATTCTCTTCACCAGAAAATCTAATAAAGAAGAAAAATGGCACTAACTTATTTTGCACTTTCGTATTTTTTATTTAATTCAGGAATTCTGATTAAGACAGCAAGTGACATTTGAAAGTTTTACATTATACTCCTTTAATATCTTGTTGTGTCAGTGTTCTGCTCCACCAAAATTCATATAAGAGCTGGCTTTCTTGATAAATTGTCTGTTATATTCATTTTGGAATAATCACATCTCAATATTCATGCCAGATACATTTTAAGAGGTGGGCTGAATCTTACTTTGGGCTCAAAACTGCTAAAACCTGTTAGGAATTAACCCTTTCACCCCTAGATAACTTTCGTAGACTCTACCATACATTTGTCTGGGTGAGTCCATTATGGTCTACAGTGGTGAAAGGGTTAAAATCTTTTATCAAAGATAAAACTTTCCTCAAATCAGAGAAATTAAAGATATTGCCCAAACTGTACCTTCTGTTCTGTTACATGTCAATGCCTAACAAGATCACAGATCTAAAATATATTCCACACATATCAATCAGAATCACTGAGAACCATTTCTGAGGCCTCAGCCATGGGTTCTCCCCCTTCCCCCGCCTCCTGGTCACGACACTTGGAGTGCTGCAGTTCTCTTCGTGTCTCCGGTGTAATGAGACCATGTGAGTGTACGCGTAAAAGTTCTAATAAACTCTCCTTCTGTTCAGAAGAAATGTCCTCTTTGTATCGCTGTGCGAAAGTCAGGAAACACTGATGCCACAATACCGGTAATTCTCTCTTGTCAGACATAAACCTGAAATGTTCAATTGATGGATTGATGAGATTTAAACGTCCATCAACACAAAAAGGTGTTCTAAACAAAAGAACGATTCAAAAAGATCAATAGTAAATGAAAGGTAGATTAAGGAAACATGGTATGGAGGTGTTCAAGAGCAAAAATGTAGAAAAAGCTAGAAAACATCTGTCGGACATAAATGCCACCTTGGACCTGGGATTGACCTATAAATAGCAACAGTGACCTTGGCATTGACCTTTGGACCACAAAATACAAACATTTGACCATATCTGAGAAAATGACAAATGCTTATTTGTATTAAAAAGTAGGACTGACTGATACTTATTGACCCATCATTACAAAAAAGCTGGTATTCAGAACAATCAAAAGTTACATATCAAACCAAAACTCTAGAAAAAGATAAAAAGTGCCATGAAAATAATTTGTACTTCATCAAGCATCAAAACAAACAGGTCATACTAGCAAACAGAATAGGACCAAGATTATATTCTTTATGCATTTAACCAAAAATATACAATTTTCCCTTTGCACATTGCATTGTAAAGGAAATAGATTCTGTGTTTGATAAACACTCTTTTCATCCATTGGTCAATGCAATGCAATCTATGCTGTACACAAAAAACCTTTTGATTTGAAATTGATAAGAAATAAAGAGATAAGATTTCCTTATGTATCCTTTTATTATGTACTAATTCTCACCTGATAAAATGGAACACGATGGCATCTACCACTCGGTACGGTAAGGCGTACTTCTTATCCAGGAGGGTACGCAGAAATATACTGTTTGCTCCGTTGTAGTCCATCTCGGCTATTTTCAAGATGGCTGCAGCAGAGTGCAACATGGGTATGGAGTTCTTGGACAAAATACTTGATACGATCACTGCTTCTCGTAGGGTGCAATCACCAGCCTAAATTAACACAAACTGAGTCACTAAATAATTCACATCATAATGACAGCATGGTTTGACAGATTGGACAATATTCGGTATTTTATTTCTTTAATTTACTTGAAACAAATCTTGATGCTTTTTTTGCTCGACACTCTGCTATCTCGAGGTGTACTTACGTACCAAATCTGGTTACTCCATGTAAAATAATGTAGAAGATATGCCCCGGACAAACTCTTTGGATTGACAGAATTTGGACGGCCAGGTGAAGTGCAAACCTATAGTTCCCCACCCCAGACTGGGAACCAGTGAGGGAATTATAATCATGAAGAAACAAGAATAATTCCAGTAATTACAAAGAAAAACATGTTGTAGTAGATTTCCAGAGAGCTATCTGTCTCGGACCGCTGACCACGCTGACCACGCTGACACGAGGTCTTGTACAGGTGTAGGATAACATCACTGTGAAGTTTCTGCTTCTTTGATCCCAACTCCTGCACAGACAGCATGTGAGCTATCGTTGTCATTTTGTTAGGTTTAGGGGATTAAAGCTGGTCTTAGATCCCATGTAGTAAAGATGTGAGACACCCCACCCTACCATATTATCAAAGTGACTAATGTCTTTGGGCAAAAAACTTACCTCACACAAAGGTAGCAGGATTCCTTTGAAAAAAGCAGCTGGCTTGAAAAGTGATTTTTTCACAGCCTGAAATAGAACCACCAATTTGTGTTGCTATATTAGTGATATCTATAACATTCAATTAGGAATATATATAACAGCCAAATCACTCAAATTCTTTACTAACTCTAAGCTTTGCAGCTATCAGTATAGATTTGTACAGTTGTATACAGTCGGTTTACAAACTAGCTTTTTGAAAGATTATGTTATCTTACCATATATAAATGAAAATTCAATCTTTTGTATTCTGCAATGTCATCACGTATTCTTGGGTATAAAACAAGGTTGAAAAATCTGCAATACAAGATGTAGAAATTCATACAAATACAATATATATAATGCATTTCCTTCAAAACAAATATTCAGATTTCAAGAATGCAATATCTATCCCAAAAGTATCATAATCAACTACCGTAACACAATTACATGCAAATTTGATGTTACAAACACTTTTGTATAAAATAACAATGTGATGTCTTTGCAATGTAGATATACTGTGTAACCTGTGGGAATCTGAAGACAACCAGAGGATGTATGGAAATCGCTTCGGAAACTTATAATTTTTGTCTCTTTTCTTTAATTTAATATCTAACAATTGTCAGCTTTTATTTTGGGCTCATATAATAAATAGTGCTGCATTGTACAGCCATTGAACCAAAATAGTTGACATGTGACATTGTAAAAGGCTTAGTGCTTAAACTGATACTTGCTGTACATTTAAATGTGAATTTTTTATCATTTGGACTGTTCAGATTATTTTAGCGTGGTTGGGTTATCTTGTATAAACCATACTAAAGACGTGCGTGAAAGCAACAATAATGCCATCCTTGATACACCAGGGTCATGAAATCATTCTCCTGCTCAAGCATGGATTTTGTGCTCAAGCCTAATTTCTTTTTCCGTTTATAAATTGATAATAAAATCTTATTTTGTCAACAAATTGGGGGGAAAATTAAGAGACTTCCAGCGAAATACTGTTTTCAATGTTTACATTTTACTTTTTGATGGTTTGACATGATTTAAGTGAGTCACAAGAAATTTGGTTTGAGCACAAAATCCATGCTTGAACATGAGAACAGTTTCATGAATACGGGCCCAGGGGTTACAGTCACTTACGCTCTCTGCACATACTCCTGGAAATGTCTATCAAAAAAGGAAACGCTCAGTGTGCACCACATCGTGGATAAGATAAGAAGACCAGTTTGATTCTTATCAAACAAATGCCTTGGTAGCGTAACAGTGAAATTGACTGACTTTGACTGGGTCGTGTGTCACTCTTCTGTAATCTTCAAAGGAGAGGTATCAGCCTAGTGATTGGTCATGTTGTTTTTTACCTGAGACCAATCAAATGTCTATCTTTGTGCCTCCAATTTTTCTATGACATATTCCAGGGGTGGAGAGATTGTCAGTGAGCGTAACCCCTGGAGTATCGAGGATGTGATAATGCTACTAATGATGATATGTGCCGGTACTAACAAAATGGATGATAATATGAAATTGCCAGCATTTACCATGTACAATGACACTTACCTCTGAGCCATCTTAGCGTTTAGGTTGGACACAAATATTCGAGTGGCTTGGTACATTGCTGCCGCAGACCAGCTGTCTGGTTCCGTAAGGTATAAAATCTGGCAAAGGTCAAATCAAAAATGAAATTTATCAGACACATTCCCATATCCCAGTTTTTTGCTTTAATGAAATAATACTGTTCTCTAAATTAAAATTTTTAGCATTCAAAACAAAATTTTGAAACTGGGTTATTATTTGATTAAGAGCCATTTTAAGAGCTTGTAAGTGAAAATCTGTCTCATTGATATGGAAATGAATGAGTAACAGAAATTTAGTGGGAGTCTTTTTCCTGGTGTCCTCCAAACATTTTGTGGATAATGATTGACAAAGCCTACCTGTTCCCAATTACGAAGGTTAGGGACAATCTTGAAGGCCTTGGGGAGCTTTCCACTCCTGTAGCGCTGTAACACTTGTTTTATACTCTTGTACATGGTTACAACGCGCTCATCAAGCTCCTGCATCTGTACACTGGCATTGTCTGTAAACGAAGAAATCTGTTGACTAGAACTCTATTTCTTCCACCTCTGCACATGAATGATACACCTATCCCATGTAAACAAAGATATCTGTAGACTGGTACTGCTTGTAAACCAACTATATCTCAATTTATCTATTTACCAAGATTGATGATCCTACATGAAAAGTAAGGGCTACTCCTTTTAAATATATATATATATCGAAAAAAAAGGAAATTTACGTAAAAATCGTTTTTATGTTCCAGGTAATGAGTTGCAAAAAGAAAATCATTTATATCTAAAGTAAAATGCAGCACCATAAGTGTACAGCTTTGTTTTATGTCCAACCATCGACACTCTTGACATATACATGTATAACCCAAGCTGTTGAATGGTCTCACCATCAATCGACTCTGATTGTTCAACCTTAGGTGTTGAGCTGCCCGATCATTAGGGGACACCACTCTAGAACGACCTAAGTTCCTTTACAGCATGCTCATCAATGGACTGTGATCACATTGCCTACAATGTTGATTGGCCAACCATCAATGGACACGGTCATTGTATGACCTCTGCTATTGGCCTGATCATCAGTGGACATTGTCGTCATATGACCTTAGCTGTTTACCAGTAGATGCGTCAATAGTAGTCGTAGACTAATGTTATGACGTCGACAACGGCGAGATAAGTAACAGCAGACACAGTCGTCATTATAGGGCAAACAGATCAATATTTGATTATAATCGATCATCAGCCTATCACCAATTGTCATAAGACCTCTACTGTTATGAAGACGGTAAATCTCAAACAAACAAGTAAACACGTTCCACATCTCTCCGTTACCAGTGTTACGTACCTGACATTTGTGTGCGTATCTCTGTCTGTTTCTCTGTGATCTTCTCCTGTATGATGTCGGCCAGAGTGCGTCGTACCTGCGGCTCCTTAGACATGAACATCTGGAGAGCTGTCTCATCCCCCTCATCAACCTCCTGTCAGATAGACAACATGGTAATTACAGTCTTAAGGATCCCTGTCCCACTGCATGTAAACACTAGAGTTCCACTGAAGTTTCATACACATAGTGACCTCCCCTTTACTTCATTTTAGATGTAACTATAAGGTGTCTGTGCCAGGGACTACAGTTGTACAAGAAGCTAAGTTGTTTAGAGAAATCAGATTTTCATCAGGGTCAGGGTTTGAATTTGGATTTTTCATCTTTATTTCAGTAATTATATATAATCATTACTTTTTTTTATAAATGTTTCCAAAAGTAACAACTGGGGGGTGGAGACCCCTAATTTCTATTTTCAAATGTTCCAAAAGGTTAGAGTTTCGTTTTAGAACTGTTTTAGGTACTGGGATACTTATAAGGTTTTCAGGAATACTATTAGTCATGTTCTGTAAAGTGCCTTATATTAGAGTAATCTTGCAAAATGTATAGGGTACTATACAAATGTTGTATATTATTATTATTATAAATGTTCTTTAATCCGCTCCAGCTTAAATACATTTGTCTTAAAGCTTTCTAATATAAACATTTTGGCCTTCAAACATTGTTCTTTATCAAAACATGAATGTCCAGTGCAATAAACTCAGTATTTTTGGGGCCTTACACACTAGTGAGTCATACCTAAATCTTCATCAAGAAAAGCAAAATAACTGCTGGGTTTAAATTTTACTTTCATTCCAGACAGTGAAAACAAAACTTTTAGGAAATATTAAAGATATACAGTATATTGTGGACTGTACAATTGGAGCTCCAACCTGTGGTTTGATGTTTTGCTTTCCTGACCCAAACTTACAATTGTTTCATAGCATTCGTCTGTATCCGAAGTTTCCTCCACCTCCTCGTCCTCATCATCAGACCCATGCTGTAAGGATCTCCCCCTAGAAGCCCCGCCCACTGCTCCTGAACCGCCTAGGGAAACGGTCTTTTTTTCTGTTGGTTTTCTGAGAACACAAATATTCATATAAACATTTAAGAAGTCTATAATTGATCTAGAATAAACTGGAGCGTAACAATCTGCTAATCTAAGACCTTATGAATGGTGCCAGATATTTTGTAAAAGTAAAATATTTATAACTATAATGGTCAAAATAGAAGGAATATTGTTTGAGGAAAAATGTGACTAAATAAAGTAATTTGTATCATAAATTACACACAGTAAATATTTAATGGTATCATTAAGTAAATCTAGTAACCTATTAAAACATCTTTATAAGGCTAATACACAGACAAAGTAGTTATACTATGTGTGTAAATTGTCAATGCATACCAGTAAAGCTGGGTACACGTTAACACTAATATTTACTTTTTCAATCCATGTTCATCTTCCAATTCTTCTTGCTGTTTACGAGCTTGCTGTAGAATTTTCCGGGATAATTTGTTATCAACAAACTGAAAAAAATAAAAATAATGCAAGTCAACAACAGAACAAGATAAATATATAGACTTGCCAATGTAAGAGATTCTTAAATATAACAGATGAGAAGACGCATTTTTACCCAAGATATTTAAGGTCATAGGAGTGTATTGCTAAATGGAAATAGGAAGTACATCCCAAGTTGAAAATCAAATGTAGGGAGACATTATCACAATTGCCACATATATTCTAATGTTTAATATTAAATTGATGAATATTGTATGCTTATTATTGACAGAACAGTGTGTTCTTTCAATATTAAAGTATTGCAAAGCAATCCAGGCATTAATTCAGTTGTTTTTTAATCAATGAGTCATATGTGTCCATTTTTCTGTACTTCAGGAAACCGGCTACCTATTTCACTACTGTGAAGTTTTATTATTAAATGTCAATTTTTAATCGTTTATAGATAATTAATTTTACACAATTTCAGTATTTATGAAATTGATATACGTTAATGCAATACTAATCTATGTGAGTATCATAATTTTATTGACATTATTTTGCAAAAAAATTGTGGTTTTTTTTTTCAAAATTCACTCCTTTTTACATAAAATTCCATTTAAAATCCTTAAATTCTGACAACCTATATTTTTTGGTGGGAGAAATTTTTCTTTACTTCAAAGCAATATAGCTACAAATTTTGAATAAATTCTACTGAGAAATGACGACACAATCCTAATACCTTAAGGATAATTACTGTAACTGACAAATATTTTAAATGTATCTGAAGTGATGGGATCTTGACAATAATATTAGGTAAAACTACAGTAACTATGATACTAGGCCTGCAGGTATCACAAGCAAAACTCAATTTGTTTCTTCATTATTGATTCTATCAATGCAATTATTTTTTTACTCCCATCAGATACCCCTCCCCAATAGCAACCACATCTTGTCCCTAAACTGAAAAATTCTGTTATATTTTTTTCACTCTCAACGACATGTATATCATTATGAATTGATACAAGTTAGAGAAATACCTGTAATTTCTCTGGATAAGCTTGCGAGTCTCTTGGTTTCGACTTTCAAAACAGTTATCTTCCTTTTTGAATTGAGATCTCCCAATAGTGATCAGTCTTAACTAATTTCACTGGTGTCTAATTTGTGGAGCACTAGCCTACAAACTAGATTTTGGAAAAATTCTAAAAGCCCAACGTTATTTTCGTAGCAAATATTAAAATTTTCTTAAAATCTATTAATCAACAAAAAAAGGTGTTCAGAAAATCTTCCAAAGAAAACTAACAATTGAAAACCGTGAAAATAAGGGCAGATAAGGATCAACTTAAAATTAATTAATTTATCAATATATATGAAAAACATGTTGTGTCATAGTAGATTTCCAGCACACACGCAGGCATACACACATAGGGAGATATTAGCCAGGTGGCATAGGACTAGTAGTTAGAGCCTGATAAGGCAGCTCCTGCGAATTCCTCAAAAAATTGTATATTCTAATTGTATGTCTACTGTAAAGCTCTTTATGTTAGCTAGATAGGGCGCTATATCAAATGTTGTATATTTTTATATTATTATTTTGGTTGTCTGCACCTCAAAACTTTCCAATACCAAACGGTATCAGAGAATTCCACATTTTCATATGGTAGTGCGCTCATGCCCCACACTAGATATTTGTCTGTTGTAACTGGAGAAAAGAATAATGTAACTGACAGAGCGGAGTTTGATCCTGGGACCCTCCAAACACTAGAGGGATGCTCTACCAATTGAGCTACCTACGTCCTACGATCGACCCAGTCCAGTTCCCCTACATTCCTCCCTCCTGTTTCTAAATCTTCGCCCCTGAAGACACAACTATTTACAACACAAGTTTAGGTACCCCCTTGCTTAAGGTATACTCCTAAGTTTTGAAACAAGGGTGGGCAAGCTCACCAATTTTGTAAAGGGACAAAGAGAAAATGAAACGGCCAGATCAGGGTTCCAATCTAGGACCCTCTGAACTTGACAGACGCTCTACCAATTGAGCAACCTGGTCGCCGACGATCAACCAAGTCCAGTTCCGTTACACTGTCAAAATTTCTAAGTCTAGCTGCTGGTGTCAGGACCAGAGGAAACTTGGGCTATACACAACTAAACAGGACTAATTAGTCCAAAACATATTTTAAGGGTTCTACCATATAGTGACCACCTTCAACAAATTGAAGATTTTGTCACAAAGTTGGGTTTATGCAGCACAAATGACAGACTATATATATTACATAATAATTAATCACTTAGTTAAAGTTAAGAGAAGGAAAATTTATTTCGAGGAGAGTACGAGAGAGAGTTCCGAGCAAGCCAGTGATTGGGCAGCCCTCACCGACAAAGCTTGTTCGCAAAAGGGGGAAAAGAAGTCTGTTGAACTTGAAGTACATGTAACTAATTACTCTGCATCTTCAATTTTATAGGTGAAACAACTTAGTGCGAAACGACCCAGCGCGAACAGAATATTGTGTGAAACGACCTGACACCTATGCGACCAGGTAGCTCTATTGGTAAGAGTGCCCCTCTTAAGCTTAATTTACAGTCAGAATTTCAAACACCTTTGGTCGGGAGTCCTGGTCTGCTAGTTGAATTGTTCTTTTTCTGTGATTTAACTCTCCATCCCCTTTTTCGAAACTGGAAAAATCTAATTTTTAAATGGAATAGATGCATAATTGTTGTATATTCATATGATCCAGACTCTTGTGTGGGAGAAATGATCACATTAAATCACACATTGCGCCCCCCCCCCCATAAGGAAATGTCAATCGATTCACACCTCATCGTCGTCTTCTTTCCTTGTTCGAACTTTCACTCGACCAGCCTGTCTGATGGATTTATCTTCTAATATTTGGTCAGCAAGTGATTGGCCTCTATCTCCATCCCCTGTGGCCTTAGACACACGAATTTTCTTCGCCTTTCCCATTACATTTATAAATGCACGTGTTACGTTGAGTACCAAAACACTGAAGAGTTCCAATTCAAGGGGAGCGCTCATTTATGGTATTTTATAACAATTATTTCATTGTACAATTAATTTTGTTAAGTTTCCATTTTCGAACTGTATTTTATCAAAATATTTTGATATCATATTTTTCGAGCTTAAATAACAAATGATGAATTATTTGGCCTACAATGTATCACATTCAATGCTATTTTGGAACTCTTTTGCACTGAAGGCAAAAAAGCACACACCCCTGCTTGTGGGAGTTGAGGAAGGACTGTGTACTTTGTTATGGTCAAAAGACCATTGTTTTCTGCAAAATAAGATATGGCATCCAAAGACAAGCTAATGCTGCTTTTAAAATTACCATTTTACATGATATATTTTTACCTGGAAGCATTTGTGCGATCAGTTTTCCTCCGGCCATCACCCAAAGATGTGAAAGGAGACGTTGTATTAGTGACGGGGGCGGGGCATGGCATAGGAAGAGAAATTGCCCTTGAGTTTGGTCGGCTGGGCGCTAGAGTAGTGCTGTGGGATATTAACAAGGTAATGTTCAACTTAAATACATTAGATGTTTTGAATTTTTGTAATTTAATGAATTGCTGACAATAACACAGCAAAAATGTTTGTATATTTCAATTGGGCCAATACGAGCTTTAACTGTCTGACTGTTTAAGCTCATTTCCATTTCATGCCATCCGGATCAAGGTAATTAATATATGGTGACACAGCATGTACAAAGGTGTTTGAAATTCTGACTGTAAATTAAGATATATCATGTCATAAAAACTAAGGTGATTACTATAAAAAAGTAGTAATACCCTTGGTTTTTATATGACATATTTCTCAATACTGTTTATAATAATAATACTGTTACGAGATAATTTGTTACTAGTGTAAAAGATTTGGATTAATTAGATTGCCTTACAAGCGTCAGCTGTAGGAAATTTCCCTTAAGCTCAGTGGTAGAGCATCGGGCTGGAGAGCCAATGGTTGCGGGTTCGAGCCCAAGTGACGGCACTTTCTTTATCACTATTCCTTGTCCTACTACACTTACTTAATTTTATCTTATTTCCTGCACAGGTTCCTCTCAGGATCCTCTTCGCTGGACTCTGTAGTGTTATAATGTTCACTTCCAGTTGTTACACGTATTGTCCCTTTGTACATGTCCATCTGTAGTTGTTGTTTTTTTACTTCCTGTCCATTTCAGAAATTGTCAAGTGTGTTCTTGAAGCTATTTAATGAGTTGGCATTTACAAAGTGGGCTGGCAAATTGTTCCATACTGCTGTCATTCTTATGGAATTTTCTGTATCGATGTTCTTGTACATAAGGAATATCTTCATGAAGATTGTCCTAGTGTTTGATCTTTCTGAGGTGTCAGACCACATCCTTATCCTCGCACTGCTTTATACATGTGTCTCCTCGCACTGCCTTATACGTGCATCTCTATTGTGTCTCCTCGCACTGTCTAAGCCCTTATACATGTATCTCTATTGTGTCTCCTCACACTGCCTCATACATGTATCTCTATTGTGTCTCAATCCTCGCACTGTCTTATACATGTATCTCTATTGTGTCTCCTCGCACTGCCTCATACATGTATCTCTATTGTGTCTCAATCCTCGCACTGTCTTATACATGTATCTCTATTGTGTCTCCTTGTCTGCCTTATTCATATATCTCTATTGTGTCTCCTCACACTGCCTCATACATGTATCTCCTTTGTGTCTCCTCACACTGCCTCATTCATGTATCTCTATTGTGTTCTCGCACTGACTTATACATGTATCTCTATTGTGTTCTAGCACTGCCTTATACATGTATCTCTATTGTGTCTCCTCACACTTCCTTATACATGTATCTCTATTGTGTCTCCTCGCACTGTCTTATACATGTGTCTCTATTGTGTCTCATCTCACTGCCTTATACATGTGTCTCTATTGTGTCTCCACACACTGCCTCATACATGTATCTCTATCGTGTCTCAATCCTCTCACTGCCTTATACATGTATCTCTATTGTGTCTCCACACACGTCCTTATACATGTATCTTTATTGTGTTCTCGCACTGCCTTATACATGTATCTCTAATGTGTCTCATCTCACTGCCTTATACATGTGTCTCTATTGTGTCTCTTCGCACTGTCTTATACATGTGGCTCTATTGTGTCTGATCTCACTGCCTTATACATTTATCTCTATTGTGTCCCCTCGCACTGTCTTATACATGTTTCTCTATTGTGTCTCTTCGCACTGTCTTATACATGTGTCTATATTGTGTCTCCTCGCACAGTCTTATACATGTATCTTTATTGTGTCTCCTCGCACAGTCTTATACATGTATCTCCAGTGTCTGATCTCACTGCCTTATTCATGTGTCTCTATTGTGTCCCCTCGCACTGTCTTATACATGTATCTCCAGTGTCTGATCTCACTGCCTTATACATTTATCTCTATTGTGTCTAATCTCACTACCTTATACATTTATCTCTATTGTGTCTCATCTGACTGCCTTATACATGGATCTCTATTGTGTTTCCTCGCACTTCCTCATACATGTATCCCTATTGTGTCTCCTCACACTACCTTATACATGTATCCGCACTGCCATAAACATGTATCTCTATTGTGTCTCCTCGCACTGTCTTATACATGTGTCTCTATTGTGTCTGATCTCACTGCCTTATACATGTGTCTCTATTGTGTCTCCTCACACTGTCTGATACATGTATCTCTACTGTGTCTCCTCGCACTGCCTTATACATGTATCTCTATTGTGTCTCCTCGCACTGCCATAAACATGTATCTCTATTGTGTCTCCTCGCACTGCCTTATACATGTGTCTCTATAGTGTCTCCTCACACTGCCTTATACATGTATCTCTATTGTGTCTCCTCGCACTGCCTTATACATGTGTCTCTATTGTGTCTCCACACACTGCCTTATACATGTATCTCTATTGTGTCTCCTTGCACTTCCTTATACATGTATCTCTATTGTGTATCCTGGCACTGCCTTATACATGTATCTCTATTGTGTCTCCACACACTGCCTTGTACATGTATCTCTATTGTGTCTCCTTGCACTTCCTGATACATGTATCTCTATTGTGTCTCCTCGCACTGCCTTATACATGTATCTCTATTGTGTCTCCTCACACTGCCTTATACATGTATCTCTATTGTGTCTCTGCACACTGCCTTATACGTGTGTCTCTATTGTGTCTCCTCACACTGCCTTATACATGTATCTCTATTCCTTATACATGTATCTCTATTGTGTCTCATCACACTGCATTATGCATGTATCTCTATAGTGTCTCCTCACACTGCCTTATACATGTATCTCTTTAGTGTCTCCACACACTGCCTCATACAGTATCTCTGCCTTATACATGTATCTCTATTGTGTCTCTGCACACTGCCTTATACGTGTGTCTCTATTGTGCCTCCTCACACTGCCTTATACATGTATCTCTATGTATCTCTATTGTGTCTCCACACATTGCCTTATACATGTATCTCTATTGTGTCTCCACACAATGCCTCACACATGTATCTCTATTGTGTCTCCACACACTGCCTTATACATGTATCTCTATAGTGTCCCCTCGCACTGCCTCATACAGTATCTCTATTGTGTCTCCTTGCACTGCCTTATACATGTGTCTCTATAGTGTCTCCTCGCCCTGCCTTATACATGTATCTCTATTGTGTCTCACCACACTGCCTTATGCATGTATCTCTATAGTGTCTCCACACGCTGCCTCATACAGTATCTCTATTGTGTCTCCTTGCACTGCCTTATACATGTGTCTCTATAGTGTCTCCTCCCACTGCCTTATACATGTATCTCTATAGTGTCTTCTATTGTGTCTCCACACAATGCCTCACACATGTATCTCTATTGTGTCTCCACACACTGCCTCATTCAGTATCTCTATTGTGTCTCCTCACACTGCCTTATACATGTATTTCTATAGTGTCTCCACACACTGCCTCATACAGTATCTCTGCCTTATACATGTATCTCTATTGTGTCTCCACCCCCTGCCTCATACAGTATCTCTATTGTGTCTCCTCCCACTGCCTTATACATGTATCTCTATAGTGTCTCCACACACTATACTGTATATCTCCTATCTAAGAACCTTGCTGATACTGTATATCTCTATTGTGTCTCCTCACACTGCCTTATACATGTAGCTCTATAGTGTCTCCTCACACTGCCTTATACATGTATCTCTGTTGTGTCTCCTCGCACTGCCTCATACATGTATCTCGATAGTGTCTCCTCACACTGCCTTATACATGTATCTCTTTAGTGTCTCCACACACTGCCTTAAACAGGATCTCTATTGTGTCTCCTCGCACTGCCTTATACATGCATCTCTATTGTGTCTCCTCGCACTGCCTTATAGTATCTCTATTGTGTCTCCACACACTGCCTCATACAGTATCTCTGCCTTATACATGTATCTCTATTGTGTCTCCACACAATGCCTCACACATGTATCTCTATTGTGTCTCCACACACTGCCTCATTCAGTATCTCTATTGTGTCTCCTCACACTGCCTTATACATGTATTTCTATAGTGTCTCCACACACTGCCTCATACAGTATCTCTGCCTTATACATGTATCTCTATTGTGTCTCATCACACTGCCTTATGCATGTATCTCTATAGTGTCTCCACACGCTGCCTCATACAGTATCTCTATTGTGTCTCCTCCCACTGCCTTATACATGTGTCTCTATAGTGTCTCCTCCCACTGCCTTACACATGTATCTCTATTGTGTCTCCTCCCACTGCCTTATACATGTATCTCTATTGTGTCTCCTCGCACTGCCTTATACATGTATCTCTATTGTGTATCCTTGCACTGTCTTATACATGTATCTCTATTGTGTCTCCTCACACTGCCTTATACATGTATCTCTGTTGTGTCTCCTCGCACTGCCTCATACATGTATCTCTATTGTGTCTCCTCGCACTGCCTCATACATGTATCTCTATTGTGTCTCCTCGCACTGCCATAAACATGTATCTCTATTGTGTCTCCTCGCACTGCCTCATACATGTATCTCTATTGTGTCGCCTCGCACTGCCTTATACATGTATCTCTATTGCGTATCCTTGCACTGTCTTATACATGTATCTCTATTGTTTCTCCTCACACTGCCTTATACATGTATCTCTATAGTGTCTCCACACACTGCCTCATACAGTATCTCTATTGTGTCTCCTCACACTGCCTTATACATGTATCTGTAGCTATTGTGTTTCATCTCACTGCCTCATACATGTATCTCTATTGTGTCTCCTCGCACTGCCTTATACATGTATCTCTATTGTGTCTCCACACAATGCCTCACACATGTATCTCTATTGTGTCTCCACACACTGCCTTATACATGTGTCTCTATTGTGTCTCCTTACACTGCCTCATACAGGTATCTCTATTGTGTCTCCTCACACTGCCTTATACATGTATCTCTACTGTGTCTCCACACACTGCCTTATACATGTATTTCTATTGTGTCTCCACACACTGCCTTATACACGTATCTCTATTGTGTCTCCTCACACTGCCTTATACATGTGTCTCTATTGTGTATCCTTACACTGCCTCATACAGGTATCTCTATTGTGTCTGCTCACACTGCCTTATACATGTATCTCTATAGTGTCCTGCCTTATACATGTATCTCTATTGTGTCTCCTCACACTGCCTTATACATTTATCTCTATTATGTCTCCACACACTGCCTTATACATGTATCTATATTGTGTCTCCACACACTGCCTTATACATGAATCTCTATTGTGTCTCCACACACTGCCTTATATATGTATCTCTATTGTGTCTCCTCACACTGCCTTATACATTTATCTCTATTATGTCTCCACACACTGCCTTATACATGTATCTCTCTTGTGTCTCCCCACACTGCCTTATACATGTATCTCTATTGTGACTCCACACACTGCCTTATACATGTATCTCTATTGTGTCTCCTCGCACTGCCTCATACAGTATCTCTATTGTGTGTCCTCACACTGCCTTATACATGTATCTCTATTGTGTCTCCTTGCACTGCCTTATACATGTATCTCTTTTGTGTCTTCTTGCACTGCCTTATACATGTATCTCTTTTGTGTCTCCTCGTATATGCCTTTATCCTTACTCTGGATATTCCCGGTTAGTATTAATGTGTGTCATGAAATAATAAATCAAAACATAATTATCAATAGCCATATTTCATCAATTGTATATATATCCATTATTTAGAGGTTGAGCGATGTATGAGTAATTATGTATGTTTAATTATTATATAGGTTTATTTGTCCACGACAAGAAATAAATATATCCTTAACTGGAAAGGCATGGAGTGTTTTTATTGAGAACCTACGTTACATCTACATACTGTGCAAATATTAATTTTCTGATGCAGCATGCTGATGCGAAAATAACAGCAGGCAAAGTGAAAGTAGTATACAATTTGATGTCCTTTGTAAAGAATTCTGTCATGGATATCAAACTCCATAACAAATTATGTCAAATATAATCAAACTAATATCTCCAGAATCTCCCTTTATGATGGTGTAGTCCACCTGTATTTTGACAGAGTGGAAATGACTCTGTGGCTGCTGAAATCAAAGCTGCTGGAGGCGAGGCACATCCTTACGTCTGCGACCTCTGTAAGACAGATGACATCAAGACAGTAGCGGCCTCGGTAAAGAGCAATGTAGGCAATGTAGATATCCTTGTCAACAATGCTGGAATTTTATATGGAGGAGAGATGCTCAAAATGAGAGAAGAACACATTCGCAGGACATTTGAAGTCAACACTCTGTCTCATTTCTGGGTAATAAAGTTTTTCTATTAACGTACATAGGTTGCATTGCTTGAGTGGATTTTGTGGAGAGTGTACACCCTTCTTCTCTTGCATGGAGCAGTTGGTCCCTCACAGTGTCCATCAAATTTGTTTAAACAGTATAGTAATAAAGGGCTGATAACACTGTAGTCTCCAGTCATGTGTGCGTGTCATATTGATAACATCATCATTTTTAGCATTGTGAGCTTATGCCATACCACAGCGTCCATCGTCCGTACGTCGTCCATCCATTGTCCGTCCGTCAACTTTTCCTTTAAAACGCTACTAGTCCTGAACGGCCAAGCACATTTTGACTAAATTTGATCTGGAGCATCCTTAGGCAAAGGGGACTCAGTTTTGCATAAACAGTGAGTGTGACCCCCCTGGGGGTAGAGAGACAGGGCCGATTATTGGAAATAGAGGTAAAACCTTTAAAATCCTTCTTCTACCATAGAGATTAAGGGATTTCATCCAAATTAAGTCTGGAGCATCATTGGGCAAAGGGGACTGAATTTTGTAATAACGGTTGGTGTGGCCCCCCCTGGGGGCAGAGGGGCGGGGCCAAATAGGGGAAATAGAGGTAAAACCTTTAAAATCCTTCTTCTACAATACAGATTAAGGGATTTCAGCCTAATTTAGTCTGGAGCATCCTTGGGCCAAGGGGACCCAATTTTGTATAAACAGTTGGCCCCCCTGGGGGCAGAGGGGCGGGGCCGAATAGGGGAAATAAGAGCAAATTCTTCAAAATCCCTCTTCTTCTGTAGGTACGACAGGATTTTTTCCAAATTTGGTATGAAGCACCCTTTGGTGAAGGGGAACCAACATCGTATAAATGGTTGGCAGACCCCCTGGGGGCAGAGAGGCAGGGCCAAATAAGGGATATAGAGGAATGGCTTTAATATCCTTCTTCTGTTGGGATGAAGGCATTTTGACCAAATTTGAACAGTAGCATCCTTTTCGGAAGGGAAATCAAGTTTGTATTCATGGTGGGTTTGAAGCCCCTGGGGCCTAAGGGGCAGGGCCCAATAGAGGAAACATAGCAAAATCTTCAAATCCCTTCTCCTTCTGTAGGAATGACAGGATTTGATTACGGTAAATTTCGGACGAAGCATCCTTGGGTGAAGGGGAACCAATTTTGTATAAATGGTGAGTTTAACCCCCCTTGGGGTTGAGAGGCGGGACCCAATAAGGGATATAGAGTTATAGCTTTAATATACTTCTTCTTCTTTTGGGATGAAGGTATTTTGACCAAATTTGAACAGTAGCATCCTAATTGGAAGGGAAATCAATTTTGTATCCATGGTGGGTTTGAACCCCCTTGGACCTGAGGGGCAGGGCCCAATAGAGGAAACATAGCAAAATCTTCAAAATCCTTCTTCTTCTTATAACAGGATTTTGATTAAATTTGGGATGAAGCACCCTTGGATGAAGGGGAACCAATTTTGTATTTAGATAGAAAAACAGCTTTAAAATCCTTCTTCTTCTGTAGGAATGATAGGATTTTGTCCATATTTGGTCTTAAGCATCCTTGGGTGAAGGGTCCTAATTTTGTATCAACGATTGGTCTATCCCCCCTGGGGGCAGAGGGGCGGGGCCCAGTAGGGGAAACATACCAAATTCTTTGAAATCATCCTTTCACTTTATGAATGACAGGATTATGTCCAATTGCATATAAATATAACCCCTAACTAACATGTAATACATGTCCACTTCCAGTAACATCTGGCTATTCTTACTTCAATTTTGCTAACATTTCCAGGTCAGCAATACAGGCCCTCTGTGCCTCTTGTTTAGCTCTGCCTACAGTTTGGTCCAAGTGCATTACTTTATCATGAAATATTTCTGCGCCATCTGAACTGTTTCAACCGGGATATGCGAATGCTGCCTAAGATCAATATGTCACACATATATTTGTATATTGTTCTTATTTCATAGAAACTTTCAGAAACATTAAAAATAACTGCCTATCTCAACTCTAAAAACATTCTTGTTGTTATACTTAACAGATGTATAATTTTGTTTGGCCTCAGTGATCAGTTCACGTGTCTTTTTGTATTCATTTTAAGGTCTGAATCTGTTTTGACATGTTACTGTACCATATTTGACCTAATAACCACTCCATCTGCCTCCGTCCCTTTTCTGGTCGGAGCATCCGGCCATCTCTTTACCCTAATTAATTTCAATTGCACTTTACTTTAACAAAATGTATATTTTCAAAATTTTATAAACAGGATTTGGCAGTTTCTCTATTCGATACAATCTCTCAAATTGTTATGAGACCAGGGCACCATTCAGGTTAAATACAGATTTTTTTTAAATTTATTTTACATGTTTTTTACATTTTTTTTATTTTTTTTTACAATAAAATTATTTTGTTTCATTTTATTTTCATTTTACACTAAAACGTTTTTGTTTCATTTTACATGTATTTTACTGTTTTTTATTTTATTTTACATGTATTTTACACTAAAATGTTTGTTTTGGTTTCATTTTATGTATATTTTACATCAAAATGTGTGATTTAGTTCTCTTATTTTGATTTATTCAGACCACCAGAGAGTTTTTGCCAGCCATGATTAAGAAAAAAAAGGGTCACATTGTTACAACATCATCAATGTCTGCAAAGTCAGGCACTGCTCTTCTGGTCGACTACAGGTAATGGATGGTCCCCCGAAAAAATTATGATCTTCAAAATATTGAACATTATACATACTTGAATGTACATGATTTCCTGTAGCACATCAAACCCATGAATATTGAATTCATCATGGTTTTATGATATGAAGAGAGTGTAAAAATGTTTTGTGTCCATCACACATACTGTACATATTGTAGTGGGACTAGACTGGGTCGATCTCCACGACCAAGTAGCTCAATGGGTAGAGCATCCATCTAGAGTTTGGAGGGTCTTTGGTTTGAATACCAGTCTTTGCTGTGTATTTTTCCTCTCCAGTTACATTTGGTGTCCAACGAAATATACCCACAGAAGGTGGAATAGGGTCTCGTGTGTCTTGGGGGCCGAAGACTTTGTTAAAGGAGGGAGTAATGTAGAGGAACTAGACTGCAGGGTTGGTCACAGGCGACCAGGTAGCTGCATTAGTAGAGCATCAGTCTAGAGTTCTGAGGGACCTAGTCCGAATTATTCTGATGTTTTATCGACTTTTTTCATATCGGTCTGTCGTGACTATGAGGGACCTTGGTCGGAATCTTGATCTGGCTGTGCATTTTCCTCTCCCGTAACATCTTATTAAAGCACATTATTGTTGATTTATTGTAAAAGAAACCTGACTGCGGTCAACGATGTAGTCAGTATTACTGTCGTCTTGGGGTTATACAGTGCTAGTCAAGGGGATTATTGTTTTTAAATATATAATTGATTTATTTCCATTATGTTCTTATATAATTATAAGTGTTCAGTTCCATGATACCATGTTTGTGTGAGAATATATATATATAGAGTGGATTGTTCCAAAAATTTGAAAACCTGATATTTTCGACGCTGTTGCAATTACTCCCTCGCCCCATATATATTTACAAAAGTGTTAGCCTGAGTTTCCTCTGGCCCTGACACCAGACTCTGGCCCGGACACCAGACTAAGACATTTTGACAGATATATGTCTTACACCAGACATCTATCTGTCAAAATGTTTAAGTCTGGTGTCAAGGCCAGAGGTAACTCAGGATAGGGAAGGGTGTACATTTAACTGTATTGTTAAGAATACCCTTTCAGCTCCTCTAAGTACGCTGCCTATGGGTTTGCGGAGGCTATGGAGGAGGAAATGGACAGACTTGGTCACAGCTACATCAAGTTTACCACAGTGTGTCCAATGTTTGTAAGCAGTGGACTGGTCAAAGCTACTACCGATGTGTAAGTCAAGTAAAACGTTTTCTACTATTTGGCCAATGGTTGTTGACTGGTTTCATGAAATCAGGGACTAGTGTATAAGTTATGGTAGTTTTGTATTATACCATGCACGTATGACGAGACGTCAAGGGTGTACGTATATTTAGGGATCTGCTCATTTGTACAGTCTTGTCCCAATTGCTTCACCTCTCTATATCTGCAGACTTCCTTTCTAACCCAATTGTCACAAAACCTCTTGTTCAAGTACATGTTTTGACCTTCTGCAGTCCAAATCTAGGTCATTGTTACTATAAATAGAATTTGATGAAATTCTTGACGTCGCTGCTCTACAGACGTCATTTCTTTTCTGATTGTCACAAAACTTCACACATGTGTTCACAAACATCACCTCCTGTATAAGTTTTCATTTTGATCTTCTGCAGTAAAAAATTTGCATAAATTTCTTAGAACTTTGAAGTGCGAAGGTAGTTGTATTGTCTGCGGTGCCTAATTTAATCTTGCTTGGCTTTTAGTCAGAATGTCATTATACCATATACAAATGTATGTAAAATACTTCAATAATTTAGAAGGAGAATTTTCTATGGATGAGTACGAGTATAGGCTTTTTGATCTGTACACAACATGAGTGGGGCTTGGTAGCTTTGACATGAGATGCATTCTTTGTTACAGAGATGAAAAAATGTTGACACCGAAAGAGGTTGCCTTGGCAACTGTAAATGGAACTTTGATGAACAGGGCAGTTGTTACGATTCCAGACCATTTGGCATTCTCACTGCGAGTGGCAGCGTAAGTTTAGCCAGAATTACCTGGTGAAATTTTTAAAAGTTTAGACAATTTTGCAACAATAACACATGTACTAACCATATTTATATTGCAATAAGCGGAGGGGCCAATTTTAACATGTAATTTGAAGTAGGGGTGGGCGAGCTTATTACAAGAAAAAGCATTAACAATTAGTTAACGATTTTTTTGCATTTCTGTTGAACTGAATAAATATAAGGTTGGACTTATTTCCAGGCATGGGCTCATTGCAGAATGTGAGCTTGTATATCACCAGTGTGAGCTTGTATATCACCAGTGTGGGAGTATTTGCATGTATATAATACATCATACATTCACATATACAGATCTGTAACAAGCCTCGTGAGCTCCATCTGGAGGTCTAAGCTCTCACTTCTGATATATAAGCTCTTTTTGAGCTCTTTTATAGTCAATGTATGGATTCGATGATTCAATGTTCCTGATATTGATTTTGATATCCTGTTGCAGGTGGTTTCCACGGAAACTAAATTTGTGGCTGAAGAAAGTGGGAAACCTAGGAATTCAGCCACAGTACACCCCCTCAAAACAAGACTGAACTGTTTCCATGGAGATACATCTGTTTTTGTGATAGTTTTGGTAATAGCCGTAATTTTAAAATGTTTACAAATAAAATATACACATTTTTTAAATAAAGTTGATATTTTATGTTCTGAAAATTAACAAGTAATATAACAGACATAAGTTGTCAATTGTGATGTTACAATAGACATAGACAGTGAAAAATTAAAAAAAATTGATGTCAGGATCTGCTAGAATATTAACTACATTTTCTTAAAGTTCTTCATTAAATTGGTACATGTGTTGTTTTGAACTCCTTTTTTGTGCTGCTGTCTTTCTGCGTTTCAAAAATATGACTTATGACTTTTCACGCATTTTCAGGAAAAAATATTTCCAATAATAACAGTTTATTATTTTTGCTTGGCCTTTTTTAATTCTGACGCAACAAACCAGCACATGATATCTTCTTAGATTAATCGTTCGTGTTGGCCAGGATAGTAACGCAGTAGAACTGGACTGGGTCGGTCGCCGGCGACCTGGTAGCTCAATTGGTAGAGCGTCCGTCTAGAGTTTGGAGGGTCCTGGGTTCGAACCCTGGCCTGGCCGTGCATTTTCCCACTCCTATTACAATAGCATACAAGCTAGGGGGTCTTTATATACATGTAGGAAGGAAAACAGAACCTGATCAGGGATTACGATCCTGGCCGTCTTTCTGAAAGGCGAGTGTGTTATCCGGTGTGCCCCCACCATAATAGAACATACATTTGTATAAAGTAAAAATATCAGCATGTTTGAAAGTTGACCATAAAGACAATTCAGAGGTCCTTATGTGATGAATGTGGCTTTTAAACACAATTCTGTTGTTCATATTTATTAAATTATATCACTTTATTTTGAGATCCGTGAAAAATTAATGATCATGTTATTCCCATGTATTATTATGACTATAAAATATGGTTTTTAGATACTGGATTACAAAACATTATCAGTGGGAGGGTCTTGCTCCTGTGCGATTGATAAACGACTTTCATATGTTTTGATCAATTATCAAAATCCCTGGGTCCAGTTGTTCAAAAGGTGATTCGCTTAATCAGTGATTAGCGTAAATTTTAATTTTTGTATGTCTTTAAGACACAACCACTGAATTAGTTACAACTTTCAAGATATCAAATATTTAGTAGAGTGAATTTACATGCACAATTGTGAGACTTTACCTTGTATATCGACAAAAGTATTAAAGGCTGAAAAACTGTTGTTAAACTGTGATTAAGCTAATCACCTTTTGAACATCTGGGCCCTGGTATACAACTTGATAGCCCTTCATTCCAGCAATGAATCCTCCATCATAAAAATAGATCATCTCTGCACCCCTGGTATATATCATGACAAAATTGAAAGCTCTTTACACTAAACCTTGCGGATGATACAGCTCAACACATCTGACATCTTTGATGAAGATGAAAGGAATCATGCATCAGCATAACGGTAAAATCAAAAGGCTGTGAAGTGGGGTGTAGAATCTCTGTAATTGTTAAAGGACAAGTACTTATCAGCCTAGCGATTTGTCAGGCTTTTTACCTGAAATTAATCAAATAACTTTTTTATGCCTTGATTTTGTCATGGCTTATTTCAGGGGTAAAGAGAAGAAAAGTGTATCCAGAGCAGAATCCTCGGATTTTGTGGATGTCTATCCTAGACATAGACCTCTTTGTTCTTCAGAAGAAGATGTTTAACCTTTTCACCACTGTAGACCATAATGGACTTATCCAGATCAATGCATGGTAGAGTCTACTAAAGTTACATAGGGGTGAAATGGTTAATGTCGTAACACAGATTCCTGTGATATTGAAAGTGGTACCCTTTAACACATTACCAAGGTCGAGCTCTTACTTGATAAAGTAGTTCAGACACGGCAAGACGATTTACCCAAAAAACACACAAAAACACCTCACCAATAGCGTTTAGCTGAAGAAATTATTTAAAATAAAATAGAATGGGTTTTTGGGTAGTTTTGGGTGTTTTGGGGTAGTTTTGGGTGTTTTGGGGTAAATCGTCGTGCCCGTTCCGACATGCCTGTTTCGTTTTGTCCCTCTCTTTTTAAAAATATTTGGCTTGAGTAAGACTATTTCTACAAGCACGTGTGAACTTTATTTTAAAACACCTGTAATGTTCCGGCAGTTTACATGTGGGAAATTGAAGAGAACGGGCATACTCTCCCTCATTAATAGGAGGGAGACTCTCATTTTCACCAAAATTTACCAATCTCCCTCGAAACTCCCTCATTCAAGTCCAAACTCACACAAACTCAAAATCTATATTGTAGTTACTACAGGGTGTGTGTAATGATCATAACAGGTACCTGTGTCTTAATTAAATGAACGTAAATGAATGCGTTATTTTGATACATAAAAAGGGAAAGACAAATTGCACACCTATGTATGAGCAGCTGTACAATAAGAGAAGTGTCCTGTCTATTCAATGTCCCTATTACTAGACAGGTCAAGGTCACATTAATATTTTGTATTGATTTCAAGTTTCAATTTCAATTTTTGTCAAAGAAATGAACGGGAAATCCTCTAATTGGCTACATTTCTTCACCCAGATATCACCATTGTCGTCGTCGTCATCATCGTCGTAATCATCAAAAAAGTGTGAATTCTGCAGACTGAATGTCAAAGGTCAAGGTCACAAGATGACTTAGTAACCGTCGTTATTAACATCAAAACCTCTCAAAGCAACTAAAGGATTAAAAGACTACCTTTCATAATACAATGTCATATACATGTTGTTTATGAAAGATCATCACTTAAGACATGATAAAGAAATAAAAAACATCATCTCCGACTTGTCGAATTCTTAAGACAAGGTCCCGTCTCTAACTTGTGACATTCTTTAGACTTGAGGTCAAGGTAACCAGGGACAGTAAGTTAACAAACTTAAGGTCATGGTTGTAGAATTTTCAGGAAACATTTTTATCTTCAAAAATGATAAACTCTTTTTTATTATAATGATATTTTATTAACAGTTTAAGTACGGCCGAAAAGATGCATAGCTCGTATTGTATTCAATAAGTACCTATGATTTTATTGTATTGTCTTATATTTTTACTTGCATCCACACTGTTGGTTGCTCTGAAGAACATCGATAATCACAGGGACCTGAGAATTTGTTACAGGTATATATGAACCTATACTGAAGTGTTCAGATTTATTAAACACACTTTGGGGATTTAGATCAATCAATCATATTGGTAAAAATGCTACCTAATGATGGTATTATAATAGATATAAACCCCTAAACGTGTAAAACTACTCTGCACATCAATTTAGGTTCAACTATACCTGTAACCGAATCCGGTTAAAACGGCCTCACTGCAGTAACGGCCCTAGTTAAAACGGCCCCACCCTAATATATACTGTATAGTACTGCAAGTACTACAAGTGCGTAATACAAATACATAACTTGATATTATGTTAATAAAGTTACATGCGCTTTCAAGAAATAAAGATATGTACATGTACAGATAAAAACATGATAATTGTGTTTGTGTTTTCATTGATAGTTGACCCTCCTCAGTCTCAACTACCTTTGCAATAGTACGCCATGACGCCAACCAGACATTTGACTAAAATGATCCGGAATCCGTCCACATTTGTAAACGGGATATTAAAACGCACCTTAAAATGAAAATCGAAAGCAACTATAACGTATAAATGAAACTGATAATGGTACACGCATGAACATATTATTGATATAAAGCACAACATTATTAAAACATATATTATAAACTAAAGTAAAAGTTCGATTTTATATTGCTCAATGGTAACGAAATGAACATTTTTAATGCACAACAATTCCGTGGTTGGCCGTTCATGGTAAAAACTTTTCTGTAAAACATGGAGATATATCGATAAAAATAATGATAAAAAGATAGTTAATTGGTATAAAAACAACATATATATAATGAAGTACACGAGTAAAGCATTATAAAACTATTTCAAATCTTGTAGGAAACATTTTAATCCTTAAACAGAATATTCGTCAATAATCCTCAAAATATTATTCAATATCTATATGTTATACTTCACAGAGACCAAAATTGCTTTAATGCGTCTTAATACTGTAGATTCCCGAAAGGCATACATTGTTGCGTTAATACACGAAATACTATTGCAAATTCAAAAAATATCAGTTACACTTATTCAAATACAAACACGGAACATGTAGCAATTGTTTATTTCGTGAATAAAAGTCATTATATGTATTTAGAAAACGCGAAAAAAAGAACTCGGAACAATTCAGCGATTTCCGGTAACAAACAAACCACTCGTCAATTTCGATTGCAGTAGATATGTTGGTTTTTTTTATATTTTTTATTGCCAATTCGGTATTTTTCTTAATTTCTAAAATAATTAATTGTTTGAATTAATGTAAAATGTATTGCCTCTGTAAGGATATAAATATATATTAAGATTGGTTATGTCAGAATTTGCCCTATAAAGAATATTTCGGTTATTTTCTTATGCAATATAATACTGTCATTACATGTATCTTAATATCATTACAGTACATTCAATAATATGCATTTGCACGCCGCTTAGATATAAAACAGTCAACTATTAAACATGACGTGAGTTTCAAGTTCATGAAGGGTTTTCTCGTTCCTCAGCAGTATCAAGGTAGATTTTGGCACCTTTCATTAATCACCAGTGATTATGGATTATACATTCCTTCCAACTATATGTGCTTGAATCGACTAGTCTATCCCTTTGAACAAATTTTCGGACTTGAGCAAGGCTACTTCTCGTATCAGTTGATAGCCTTGTACAAGTCCGAGATGATAACGGGGACAGGGGCTAATCGATTAAAGCCGTCAGTCACGTGCTTCGTACAAACACATCTGGTCATAAGTATTAATATAATTAATAAAGAAGTTTTCAAAAGAATACTTCTAGCTTTTACACAAACTTTCTTGATGACAAAATGATGTCTTTCTATGATTTCACACGTCTAGTAGAAACTACGATATACTAGATTTAATTTGTTGATGGTTGTTTAACTTTAACTCACAAAATCCTAAAAATATATATCATTAATAAAGAGTATATTTCGATATCATTTAATGTTCAAAGGGAGATTACTCTAATAAATTATGGATACCAAAATGTAATACTGCGAAATCACATATTTTCGTGGTGCAAAGTTTTCGCAGTTTTACCAAATTCGACCGAGGACGATTTTTTTCAGAATCTGCCATGCTAACATATGTTCACTGGCATATACATTTGATGATAAAGAATGCACTCGGAATTCACGAAAATACACCCCAAAGAAAATTATTTATTCCGCAGAATTAACTTAAGTAGGTATCATTGTGCACTCCTCCAGTACTAATGCACAGGATATATTAAATTCCACCAGCGAATATTTTAGAATGGAATTGGACAAACTGATTCTATCGTTCTACATGTCATAGAGGTGTTATCCCTTCTCATTTCCGACGCTTTTGTTCAGTAAGTCACGGTTTATCCGACAGACTACAAGGGTTGTACCGGATTGAAGGCCTGTTGGTCCGGCGGAAGTGACGGAATCCCGTCATCGTCCTTGTCCTTGGTGCCATGTTTAAGCATGCTCGTGAACTCGACGTAATCAAACATGCCGCCAGCGATTGGGGCTCCGTGTAGGAGTTCGTCCACCATCTCCTCTGTCCACCGGTCGCCCATGGTCGTCAGGCACTCGCGCAGGTAGTCTTCGTTAATATATCCTATAACAGAGATCCACAAAGTGTCAGGAAAATTACAGCACTCGAAACACCTCGGACATATAAAATCATTTGAAATATGCACCTAAGAAACTTATTCGATAAAATGTTGTTTGGATTATACGCGGTATTACAAATGGACAATTTCCAAGCAAATCAAAAAAAAGGTTGCGAAGGGTCTTCTGACGCAATTCTGAAATAAATTGAGGTCCATGTGCAAGTTATGTATAACAGTGGTAGAAAAGTATGATTATGACAATATAAAATTCATATTTGTCATCGGGCGATAGTTCATTACAAGGATAAAAACGTTTTGAAACATTTTGTGTAGTGGAGGCCTCTCAATCCAGTGCCTATATTGCTGCTTTAAAGGCACATTATAATATTTATTTCCTTTTGCTGCACATAATACTCGAAAGAGGGTATTGCAGAATATCTAGATAGATATTATGCAAACATGACGTCATACTCCCGTGTTTTCACTATGACGTCACAATCAACGTGAAGTGTTCTTAACATTACATCAATATGTAACAAACGTTTATTTGATGCTGTTACGCAATGGGATAACGGAATGAAAGGATACGTATAAAATATATGAATATGTAATATTGTTTATTTGTATGTGTAGGCATTTCCAGTCGGGTATCTTCGGGTTTTTCCGGCATGTGAAGTTTTGTTTTTTTCCGCAGAATTCCGGAAATTTCCGAGAATGTGCGATATATTGGTATTTCGAAAACTAACCTGCATTTCTGTCATCGAAACAAGCAAAGGCGTTCTTAATGACTTCCTCTGGGTCGGTCCCGTTTAATTTCTCCCCGAAGAGTGTCAGAAACATGGTAAAGTTGATTGGGCCCGGGGCCTCGCTCACCATCTTATCTAGGTACTCATTGGAGGGATCCTTCCCTAGTGACGTCATCAGGTCAAGAAGGTCATCCTTGTCGATGTAACCGTCTCGGTTTTGGTCAATCATGTTAAAGGCTTCCTGGCAAATGACAACTTGAAAACTTACCAAGTGAACATAAAATTACATTTAATCGAGATTCAGCATACGCGGGAAATGTTTTCTACATAATGACTTGTAGTATACTCGGTTGTATCCCTTTATTTTACAAACATATAAAGATCCAGTTAATTTATCACATAGCTGCTGAATCTTGTTATAGTAATACAAGCAATTTTCAGACCATGAAATACAACGTTGTCTTTACTTACTAGCCGTAACTCCTTTTTATGGGAATCCCCTTGCCATGGCGAACTGAAAACTTCCCGGTATTTGCAAAAATTATCAAAGTTTATAAAATCTTTATATCGATCTCTACCAAATACGGAAGTTATGTGATAAAAGCAAGACCACACACTTGTGTTTTTCAAACGAATCAGAAAGCACGAGTTTATTGCGCGGACGAATATATATATTCACGAGTGCGCTGAGTGTGGTCTTGCATATTTATATCACCTGTCTGATCAGAATAACACAATTGATCGTTTATTTTATTTGCAAAATATTTGATCAATTTTGATAATTTATGCCTTTTTCTGCGTTTGTTGGAAAATTGATAAATATCAGAAATTTTCTCAAAATGTGTTTTAATTGGGATCTAACAAATGAAGGGAGATAACTAATGAATTCACTGCAAGGCCTCGTACTTTACGTGTTCAAATATAACATGGATATATCAGAAACCGTCTGACCTCATACTTTGGCCTTGACCCTGAGTACTGACCTTGAACTCTTGTATTTGTGCCTGGTTAAACATGGCGAACACATTTGATGTGTATCTCTGGGTCCGAGACCGGTGCTTCTTCTTGGATTTCATCGACGACATTTTGTCTTCTTAAGATGAATAGACTGTGGAAAACCCCAAAATACAACAACTTTAATATAAATGGATATTTTGAAAGATATTTAAATCACGGACCAGGCACATTGTAAATAGATACATGGGAACTTGATTCACGGACCAGACACATTGTAAATAGATACATGGGTACTTGAATCACAGACCAGACACATTGTAACTAGATATTCACGGACCAGACAAATTGTAAATAGATACATGGGTACTTGATTCACGGACCAGACACATCGTAACTAGATACATGGGTACTTGAATCACGGACCACACACATTGTAACTAGACATTCACGGACCAGACACATTGTAACTAGATACATGGGTACTTGAATCACGGACCAGACACATTGTAAATATATACATGGGGACTTGAATCACGGACCAGACACATTGTAACTAGACATTCACGGACCAGACACATTGTAACTAGATACATGGGTACTTGAATCACGGACCAGACACATTGTAAATAGATACATGGGCACTTGAATCACAGACCAGACACATTGTAACTAGATATACACCTTTTGGGGGTTTAACGTCTTCGCGACAGGTAAGGCTATAAGAAACGGTTGCCTTGGGAGACACCGCCAGGAAAGAAGAGTAGAGAGTTAAAAAAAGAAAAAAAGAAAAATCCCATTTCATTAGGGACGGCAGATCAATTTTGTGTTCTAATGTCCTTTTTAAACAAAAGAAAATCCCTGATTCTAGGAAAGGAGTTAGGAGACAGCAGTCTTCTTTAAGTTATATGATGTATTTATTTCGTGGTCACTATAGACTTCAGGACACTGATTGCCGAAAACAATTAATGTTCGACACAAAGCAGAAAACATGGCCATTCAAAGCTTGAAACACATTGAAAAACACCCCACGATAAAAGGGGAAATGGTGGAAAAAAAGACAATTAAATATGTGCTGTTCTTGCATCCAACACAAAGACGCTTTCTGATAATGTCATACATTAAGGACTACATGTGAAAATCGAACCCAGGTCACCAATCTAGCGAGTGTAAGGCACGACAACTCTGGGACTGAGAGATTGGCTAGCCACGCGAACCGTTCACAGGGATCTGATAATTTGTAATAGCTATATTTTGACATAAGCTAAGGTGTTTAAAGTAATTTTACACATTTAAGGGTTTAGGTCAATTATCGGTAAAAATGCCACCCCAATGATGATACATGTACAAGGTGGCATTTTTACCGAAAATTTATCTAAACCCCTAAAATGTGTAAAATTACTTTAAACACCCTAGCTTATGTCCAAATAGAGCTGCAACAAATTATCAGGTCCCTATGGTGCCACTTGGGTTAGACGGGTGTTTTCAATGCAAGAGTTCTATTTTAGTACACTGTATCCCGTGAGAACTATAGCCAGTGGCGTGGTTTAGACAGATAATTTTGAATTATCCTCTTGTATCTGGATTTTTTCCAATTGTAGAGACAGTGATATCTTCTTTACTGTTTTTAGCTCTTGTGATTCATATTGCAGCAAGTGCCTGTGGTCTAAACAACTGTCCCTGTCTATAAACAATTCGCCTTTCCGGTATACAGTACATTGTTACACAATGTACGACTCATAGACAGGGTTTTTTATATTCATATGATATATGTGTTTATAACTGCCAGTTGCCACATTGAAAAGGCCACCACAATATATATAAAGTATCTTTGACATCCCGTACGAGTTGCGTTTAATTCGGTAAAACATGTACCTGTTGGATATTTGGTTTAGCCTCAAAACTGGGAGATGCTGTTTATTACTAAACGACAAACAAATCCCGGAGCTGTTAAATATACATTGCACACTTGGAATCTCTCACGTGCCACAGACAAGAATTTTACGCCACACTATATAACGTTATCAGTAATTCACATTCAGCAGGATTCCTTCATTGTAAAATGGTATTGGTCACCCTGCATACAGAAAGATAGGAACATGGGAACACTATATAACGGTATAAACCACCTCATTTATAGCAAGATAAGAACCACGGGACACTATATAACGGTGTAAACCACCTCAAACAATAAGACACTATATAACGGTATGAGTCACGGTAAATACAGCAAGATAAGGACCATGGTATCTAGACCGTATAACGGCATGAGTCACGATAAAAACAGCAAGAAAAGAACCACGGTTTATGCACTATATCACGGTATAAGACACGGTCAATACAGCAAGATAAGAACCACGGTATCTACACCTTATAACGGTATGAGTCACGGCAATTACAGCAAGATAAGAACCACGGTATCTACACTTTGTAACGGTATGAGTCACGATAAATACAGCAAGATACGAATCATGGTATCTACACTATATAGCGGTATGAGTTACGGTAAATACAGCAATATAAGAACCATGGTATCTACACTTTGTAAAGGTATTAGTCACGCTAAATACAGCAATATAAGACCCATAGTATCTACACTTTATAGCAATATGAGTCATGGTGAATACAGCAAGATAAGAACCATGGTATCTACACTATATAACGGTATGAGTCACGGTAAATACAGCAAGATAAGAAGCATGGTATCTACACTATATAGCGGTATGAGTCACGGTAAATACAGCAATATAAGAACCATGGTATCTACACTTTGTAAAGGTATTAATCACGCTAAATACAGCAAGATAAGACCCATAGTATCTACACTATATAGCGGTATGAGTCACGGTAAATACAGCAAGATGAGAACCATGGTATCTACACTATTTAACGGTATGAGTCACGGTAAATACAGCAAGATAAGAACCACAGTATCTACACTATATAATATTATCAGTAATCCACATTCAGTTGGATTCATTCATTGTAAAATGGTATTGATCACCCTGCATACAGAAAGATAAGAACCTGGGAACACTATATAACGGTATAAACTACCTCATTTATAGCAAGATAAGAACCTGGGAACACTATATAACGGTATAAACCACCTCATTTATAGCAAGATAAGAACCTGGGAACACTATATAACGGTATAAACCACCTCATTTATAGCAAGATAAGAACCTGGGAACACTATATAACGGTATAAACCACCTCATTTATAGCAAGATAAGAACCTGGGAACACTATATAACGGTATAAACCACCTCATTTATAGCAAGATAAGAACCTGGGAACACTATATAACGGTATAAACCACCTCATTTATAGCAAGATAAGAACCTGGGAACACTATATAACGGTATAAACCACCTCATTTATAGCAAGATAAGAACCTGGGAACACTATATAATGGTATGAGTCACGGTAAATGCAGCAAGATAAGAACCAAGTTATCTACACCATATAACGGTATGAGTCGCGATAAATACAGCAAGATACATGTAAGACCTATGGTATCTACACTATACAGCGGTATAAGTCACGTTAACACAGCAAGATAACAACCACGGTATTAACACTATAAAAGGGTATTAGAGACGGTAAATACAGCAATATAAGAACCATATTATGTACACTATATCACGGTATTAGTCGCGGTAAATACAGCAAGATAAGAACCACGGTATATGCACTATATAACGGTATAAGTCACGATAAACACAGCAATATCATAACCACGGTATCTACACTATATAACGGTATAAGTCAGGATAAACACAGCAATATAAGAACATCGGTATCTTCACTATATAACGGTATGAGTCACGTTAAATACAACAATATAAGAACCATAGTATGTACACTATATAACGGTATTAGTCGCGGTAAATACAGCAAGATAAGAACCTCGGTATATGCACTATATAACGGTATTAGTCACGTTAAATACAGCAAGATCATAACCACGGTATCTACACTATATGTATAACGTTATGAGTCACAATTAACACAGCAAGATAAGAACCTCGGTATCTACACTATGTAACGGTATAAGTAACGGTAAATAGAGCAAGATAAGAACCATGGTATCCACACTATATAACGGTATGAGTCACGTTAAATACAGCTAGATAAGAACCATGGTATCCACACTATATAACGGTGTGAGTCACGGTAAATACAGAAAGACAAGACCCACGGAACATACATAATACATATATTAGTAACATTATATACAGCAAAATAAAAATCATAGAGCTTACGATTAGGAATAGTTCATCCTCCTCATATACAACAAGAAAAGAACCATTTTACACTTACTATAGTACTATATAACTCAAACAGAGCAAGATAAAAAGCCATATGACCTATGCTATATAACGGAATTAACCATCTCCAGACCTCATATACAGCAAAATATGCAACTACACTATATAACCATGGAAACCATTGAACCTACACTATAAAACCATGGAAACCATTGCAACTACACTATATAACCATGGAAACCATTGCAACTACACTATATAACCATGGAAACCATTGCAACTACACTATATAACCATGAAAACCATTGCAACTACACTATATAACCATGGAAACCATTGCAACTACACTATATAACCATGGAAACCATTGCAACTACACTACATAACCATGGAAATCATTGCAACTACACTATATAGCCATGAAAATCATTGAACCTCCACAATATAACCATGGATAAATTTGAACCTACATTATATAACCCTCGAACCAATTAAACATCCAATATATAACCATGGAAACCATTTAACTTCCATTATATACATGTAACCATGAAAACCACCGAACCTACATTATATAACCATGGAAACCATTGACCCTACATTATAAGTATTAACCATGGAAACCATTGAATCTGCATTATATAACCATGGAAAACATTCAACCTACACTATATTACCATGGAAACCATCGAATCTACATCAATTAACCATGTAAACCACTGACCCTACATTCTAAGTATTAACCATGGAAATCTTTGAACCTACATTATATAACCATCGAACCAATTGAACATCCACTATATAACCATGGAAACCATTAAATCACCATTATATAACAATGGAAAACATTCAACCTAAACTATATTATCATGCAAAACATCGAATCTACATAAAAAAAACATGGAAACCATTGAACCTACATTAACAGTATTAACCATGGAAACCATTGAATACATAATAGAACCATGGAAACCATTGAATACATTATATAACCATGGAAACCATTGAATACATTATATAACCATGGAAACCATTGAATACATTATATAACCATGCAAACCATCGAATCTACATCAAATTACTATGGAAACCATATTGACCCTACATTATAAGTTTTAACCACGTAAACCATTAAATCTACATTATATAACCATGGAAACCATTGACTCACCGTTATAGGAATATGGAAAACATTCGACCTACACTATATTACCATGCAAAACATCGAATCTACATCAAATAACCATGCAAACCATCGAATCTATACACTATAAAAAAAAACAATGTGGTCTACACTATATAACGGCACAAGCCATTCTATACAACAGGATAAGAACCACGGGATGGGTTATTCATAAATATATGAATAAAAATATATCTAAAAATAGTTAAAATACCCATATTGTGCTGAAAATTCCAGAAGGTACACCCTTATGTTATGTAAAATTAAAGATTTTAGTATTATTGGTTTACAATTATGACTATGGGAGACACGTTTGATTGTAAGGATGAGAACCGGCTTGTTATGTTAGATCGGTGTATATGAGTGTTACTACAATGTATATCTGACTCATACTGGAATAGTTACATACCAACTTAACATTTAAAACCTCCTGTTCTGCGAGTGTGTATACAGATATTGATAAGTACACTCAACATTCGTAACTGTAGTGTATATAGAGGGTGAGTTAATTAACACTAAAGACACATCCGATAACTCTTAATACCAAAACTCACCTTTGTACGGAAAAAAGAAACTGTCCAAAATGTCTGACACAAACTCCGATTCTGACTGTACCGGAAACACGCAATTTGGATACGACGCGGAAAGGCCCGAGAAAATGTGCGATTGGCTCCAGATGCTGGTAATTTATCTCTTTCGGTTACCATGGCGACCGGCAGGGAGGCCCTCAGGCGGGGAATTCGTATCTTAGGATATGTATTGATTTGGCGTTACTGCCACTGATATCATGGTGCGTACGCGTATAGCTAGGGATGGCGGAAGCAAACATAATAAATTGTAATACATAATTTGTAATAACGTGCGGCCCATTTGATCGTTGCCATTTCTTAAAGGATAGGGGATGGCTCGTTCATTTGCATTTTCGTTCCTGCATAGTGCATGTTTTTTGTTGTTTTGTTTTTTTCTCCGACGCAGAACTGTTCAAATGTTTCATCGAAGGAAATAAACTTTATGAATAATTTGTTATATATATTTTTTCTGGCAACTTAAAAAAAAAAGAGGAAAATACGTCTTAAATGTTTGAATGTCAAATAGACAAACCTACTATTTCTACGTGATTAAATATGGAACACTCTCAAAAATAGGATTCAACGCAAAAAGAATGTAACTTATTTTCAAGACTTGATTTTGAATAAAGTTTGGGATGCGGCGTCTGCATATCTGGGTTACGTAATTTATGAACAACCTGATTAAAACCATGTCCTGTTATTTCTGACAGGCTTGCATACATTTCATCACTGAATCCTGTATCTACAAAGAAAAAAACTGTCTGAGATCAAATATAAATCAAGAAACTACATAAGTTTTAGTACAAAGGACTGGAGCACAAGCTATTATAACTTACAAAGTCACCTTCTACCAACTTTTCAAAAACACTATAAACGTCGAACCTCTTTGAAAAGAGTTGTTTTCAAAGTTCGTTTCACATGACCATAGTGCCGGGGTTGTGGCGCTACCGAAAAACAAAGAAATACGAGTGGTATATTTTTTATTTAAAACTCATAAAACCAATTTCCTAACCAACGCTATTTGTTATTTCAACCTTTTATGCCAGTTCTAAACGTTCCTAAATCCACGTCCACTATAAGGTTACATTCGCGAGTAGTCTAGTCATGAATCATGTATTTTACATACCAACATTCAAAAGATGGTTTATTAAACACTTAAGAAATATTGATTCATTGTTATGATGCAAACCCTCCTCAATCCAAGATGGCGGCTTACATAGATAAAGTGAGAAAAACGGGATCTATAGAGATGTCCTAGACTACTTTCGCGCATCCCGTTTGAAACGGTACAGGTAGCGCAGAAACGAACGCACTTGCCCCGTTCTATAAGCAGAGCTAAAAATGCCAACTTCGGAGAATAAATAACAATGTATCAAGAATAGTATGCCCTTCACTCGCGCGTCCACCGTATTACCTAACGTATCTTAAACACTACATGTGGCTTGGCATTGTTTTAGAAAGAAATAACGCAAATTAGCTATAGGCAGCATTTTAGGCTCGGTCAGGTACATCTGGACGGTGCCGAATTTTCATGAGGGTGAGCCTCTTCTACCATCGATAATCTTAAACAAGAGCTACGGTGTAACGTCACTGTACCCAAATCGGGACAAGCTGAATATCAAATACCATACTATCTGTTCCAAAAATGTTTTTTTCCCATTTTTCAGAAATAGATACTATCCACTTTTCCTCACATTTTTGATATTTCGGGCGCGTGGTACTATAAAAAGAACGCGAAATACATCAGAGTTATGTACATTTGTAGGCCCTTTAACCGGCGTTACTGTACCCTGAAAGGGAAACTCCCGGTACTTTGGCGAATATTTGGGGATAAACGATCAATATCGGCAGAAAATATGCATAGTTGAAATATTTTAGATTCAACGAGGGTTCTGATTAAATTTCTTCTTCAAACTAGCATTGGTTTTGTTAAAATAGACTTTTGAAAATGATATCCAAATAAATAGCGTCGCACGGCACGTAAATCAGGAAAGTCTTGTTTTGGTAATTATTCTTACCTTTAAATTATCCATTTAACGATAATCAACAGCCAATAAAGCTTAATACAGTTTAATTGTCATGAAAAGTATTATCAAATGAAAACTGTGTACATAAAAGTACTTCTTTGCATTGAATGACAGTTTCTTGGGCTGTTTTCCCACAAGTGTCCCATTTTGGGTACAGTGACGGTACTAGCCAGGAACATTCAGAAAAGCATCAGAAAGAGACGCTGGGGTGTGATTGGCAATGCACCAAAACCGAAATATAACCCCGTCACACGGGTTAACGTCCCCTGGATATATGAACGCAAGGAAAAGAGACTTACAGACTTGTTCTTAAATATGCTACTACCCATAGCTCCCGTGACGTCTCCAGAAGTCTCGGTCTTGGACCATTTTCTCGAACTTGCCCGGGTAATTCTAAAGCTCCCAGTGTCGGACTCTGGTCGTAGCGCCTTCCTTTTGTCATTGTGCTTCAACTTCAATGGTCCCCTCTGCATTGCTTATGACATTTATGTTTGGGATAATTATCGTCTACAAAGTTTTAGGTCGTCAAGCTGCGTTCAATGTGCCTACCGGATTTCATACCATGTTTATGCTATTAATATTTTCGTATTTCAGTAGAAACGGCGAAGGTATTGCTGTTACACTTGTTCTCATGTTGATCGCTTTTGAGAGCTGCCCTAGCTCTGTAGATGACTCTGTCGGTCAGTCTCTCGTACGAGATACTGATGATATTGAAAATATTCATTAAAACACTCATTAAGTCAAAGTAAGGTATACGTAGCATACACCCTTAAGTCAATGCAAGGTATACGTAGTATACACCATCAAGTCAAAGTAAGGTAACAAACATCCTCAAGTCAAAGTAATGTATAGGTAGTATACACCCTCAAGTCAAAGTAGGTTTACATAGCATACATCCTCAAGTAAAAGTAAGGTATACGTAGCATACATCCTCAAGTCACTGTAAGGTATACGTAGCATACATACTTAAGTCACTGTAAAGTAGCATACAACCTTAAGTCACTGTAGGGTAGCATACATCCTTAAGTCACTGTAAGGTAGCATACATCCTTAAGTCACTGTAGGGTAGCATACATCCTTACAATGTAGGCTACTGTAAGGTAGCATACATTCTAAAGTCACTGTAAGGTAGCATACATCCTTAAGTCACTGAAAGGTAGCATGCATCCTTAAGTCACTGTAAAGTAGCATCATTAAGTCACTGTAAGGTAGCATACATCCTTAAGTCACTGTAAGGTAGCATACATCCTTAAGTCACTGTAAGGTAGCATACATCCTTAAGTCACTGTAAGGTAACATTCATCCTTAAGTCACTGTAAGGTAGCATACATCCTTACAATGTAGGCCACTGTAAGGTAGCATACACCAGTAAGTCACTGTAAGGTAGCATACATCCTTAAGTCACTGTAAGGTAGCATACAACCTTAAGTCACTGTAAGGTAGCATACAACCTTAAGTCAAAGTAAGGTAACATACAACCTTAAGTCAAAGTAAGGTAGCATACAACCTTAAGAGACAAGCAAAATTGGTCATATAGACAGTGGGCTATCTAGTCACTAGGTGTAGGAAACCACTTACCTTCTGGGCCCCATCTGTCGAAATTCTGATTAGCTTACAGATTAATTAATGTTAAATTACAGAAGGTGATTTTTGAGAAATCTTTAGATTTACAAATACAGCAGTGTTTTTTTATCTTCAGATGTTACTATTGATCATTTTAAATAATACATCTCCATTTTTAAATAGAAACTTTTTTGAAAAATATTATACAACATTAAGATTACACATTACATTGTCTTTACTTGTAACTAATCATCCTGTCAACAGCTGGGCCTTAAAGCAATAGATATTTTACCTTTAAGTTTTTTTTCTTGTTCTTTGGGGGTGGGGGTTTCGTTCAACTGGATTCATGTTAAGAGTTTGTTTTTGTGTCTTTTTCAAAAGATGTTTTCCTGCATTCTTTTATAGTTCAGGAAATACGAAATACACTAATATCAATAGATATTAGCCTTTGCTCTGTATCCTTCAACTGTGATGCATTGAGAAAGCAAATGTTGTTGTGAGACTATAACAACATTTGAAATGGTAACGTCATCAATCTCTTTTGTGACATCATCAATTTCATTGTTGCCAACACTTGATTTTCTGTTCAAAGAACTATTGGAAATAACTAAATAAAGCATAAATAAAGCATAATTACTCTATACAAATGTAAGTATTAATAATGAACATTTTAGCAAATATTGTTATGTTCCTATAACACACATTTCTATTGCTGACATCAAATTTACATAAAGCCCTACCCGCATAACACTATTTGCTAAAACATTCACTGCTTAAATAATTGGCCTTCTTGATTTGAAAGCGAAGTTTAGGGACACTCAGGCTTCCAGAGATGTAATCCATTTGTAGTGCTATAAAGGAAACGATCACACAAAATACCACAGAAATAACAGTATTTACATTATTTTATTGGAGATTCAACAATTCACAAAATTTATCATGATTTTACAAATCATCATAAGAATCTCTGAAAACAACATTTTTACAACTAAACCATAGTCAACTTAAGCTATTAAGTTATTCCCTCATTTAATGTCCCAAGGGGGTGAAGTTGGAAATGACCAACAATATCTCCTTTAAAAACTTTTTTTTAAAGAATTTCAAAAGAAGATTATCAGTTATTTTGAATTAAGGTGGTGGAGATGGGGTACCGTTTGCATATAATAATTTTACAGTAAAAACCTGTCTTATCTGACCAAAGTCTATGTAAAAGTCAGTGCAAGTTTCTGTTACATAGACCTTATGTCTAAGCAATGCATCTTTAGTAAAAGATTTTAAACCATCCAAAATGAAATTATATGGAAATGTGGTTCTCCAGACATCAAACAATATGTGTGGAAATGGTAATTAACCAAGTGAACTGAAAGTCATTGAAAGTCAGCAAATTGTAAAACAAAGGAACAGTCGAAAATTAGACTTGTTTTTTTATTGTTGCAAAAAAAAGGAGTGTAGTAGAATCTAATTTCAATAGACCTAGCTTCAGCCTATAATGTTGTATTAAATCCCACATCTAATGAAAACTACTAAATAAGACCTGTGTATTCTGACCTTCTGTTTAATCTGTCCAATATTTTGTGTCCCACAGGGTTTCAGACTAGACAGGTTTCACTGAATCTATTTTTGTGACCAACACATTTCATTCCAACCCAGTTTAACCATGACCACCAACCAGACCTACTCAGTAACCAATTTTATGATGAATTAAAACAAATACAGTAATATTTACATATAACATAGGGCAAGGTCATTCCCTCTTCACATACAATATATATTTAATCTTTTCTCTGATTTTCTTACAAGTTTGGAAAAATAAAGATGATTGGTTTGAGTATTGGTATTTAAGCTTCTATGCAATGTAAAACTTTTGTAAAAGAATAGATTGAACACAGCCAGGATTAAAGACAGTATCAGAGTTCATCAAAGTTTAACTTATGCACTAGAATATTACCACTTACCCAAATAAGGAAAACTACATATATTTGGTGAATGACAGGAAAGAAAAGACAAACTCTACGAAGCAACAGGTCAGAAAAAGGTCAGCAGGTCAGATAAAGGTCAGCAGGTCAGAATAAGGTCAGCAGGTCAGAAAAAGAAGGCAAAAAAGAACAGAAAATGACTGAAAAAGAAAAAGTCATTGGATTCAGAATCTCCGTCACATTTCTATACAGTGACCTCCCCTTAATTTTGTTTTGGATAAAACTGTAGCACAGTTAGGCCAGGACACTTCCGCTGACCAGGTAGCTCAGTCTATGATAGCGCTATTATACCACTCTGAAGTCCAGGGTTAAAATCCTGGTCTAGTCCTGGTGACTTTTTACACTCAGAATGTTGGTTTTATTTTGTTAATTTCATTCTTATTATACTTTCATAAATGTCCCGCAAGGTTGTTAGAAATCAACAAAACTGAAACCATGCTGGAAAAAATATGGGTAGAGAAGCATGAATATCAAATCTAGTTTCATTCAATTTTTAAACCCAATTTAATATCATAAGAACACAATTTCGATTCTCTCCCTTGTTTTCAGATATATACGTGTACTGGTACATACATCATGGTCAAACCCTCATACAGTGCACCAAATAAATTGCCATGTATCAATTGCAAAATTTCCCAAATGACCATTATAAGGATAAAAATACACACAGAAATTTCTAAAACATTACACTCATGAAAAACTTGATTTCAGAAAGATCTCTGTTGAAAGACCAATCTTAGGACAGAACATGAAATCAGTTGTTTTCTGTTTCCTTGGAGACCTAGGCCCCGGGCTTTGGTATGACCGGTTCAACAGGCTTGTCTGTATTCAAATGTAACATTTTCGGGTATAAATCCTGGCATACCTGCAAATGTTAATGCAGGTCGTGCAAGGCTTTGTCAAGACTCGCCTGAAAGCAGCATCAGATTACTAGGTCCAACCTTATTCCATAAACGAACAACTCTGGTCCAATTTGTTCAATTGTTTGGATTGCGATAAATTAATGTGGCCCTAATATTTCTTACATTACAGCAGCTTTTAGAAAAAAAATGTTTGTAATTCTTCAAAATGGAGGTAGATCAACGGTAACTCCTTGTATTGAAAATCTACAGAGACAACAGAAAGTAGGATGCATCCCTATTTCTCAATATTATCATGATTAAAGTTGTCATTTTCTATCGCATTTTTCTCCAACATAGTGATATGAAATTTCGACAATGAAGATGATAGCATGTTTTGAAAATAATCACAACATAATCTTTACACAATAAAAATCCCATTTTTTCTTAAATTAACATTCCTTCATGTCATGAAAGTCTCACAGCTGAAAATGTATCTCTTTTAGAAGATTCCTTTTCCTGCTTTCGACGCTGTTGTTCCAAATTTCGTTCCCGACGCTCTGATCGTTTCTGTTCCTTTATGGCAGCCTCAGCTTGCCATGATAAATCTTCCTCACCTTCATCATTCCAGCCAGTCTGTCGGTCGTCCCATGTGCCTAACTCTGGTCCCTGGAACATCACAGAAAAAAAAAATGTTGGTCCATATGAATAATTTCAGTTCATTATACATTTATAAACACAACTTCATTAGTTCAACTATGTGTATGGAGGATGACGTTTAATGGTTTCCTATTGAATACCATATTTTGTAAGTATTTAAAAAAAAAAATTCAGGTTAACAAGTGATAAATACCTGTATATTTAAGTAATAAACAGCATTCTGTTCTGTGTTATAGGACCATAACACGGAACAGAATGCTGTTTTATGCTTATATTTACATTCTTCATTTTTTTTAAATTTTCATTTCTAATTTCGCAAAACATTTTTAAATTCATATTTCGGGGTGTTTGTTCAAATGGTAGAACAGCCCAAGGAATTGTGCACGGAATGTTGTCCTGTGACTTTCCCCCTGCAAAAATATAGTTCGTGAAAATCAACACAAAAATATTGATACAATTTCCAAACTTAACCAATCTATATAATCTATATATTCAATTAATATTTTATAATAGTCTTGCATAAAACAGTGAATATTATTGAATAATACTTTTTTGTTGTTGCTTATACTGCTTTCTAGTGCGGAGGGGAATAGCGATTCGATAGTTAATATTCGGACCTGTGGAGATATCACTATGCCTGTGTCATGGTCTTATAACATGGAACTGGTCTTGGTAGTTCACCGGTATACACTGTACTGTATACGGTAGTGGCAATTCAGAGCAAATGTAAATATTCTGATATAAGTGGTGTTAAAAGGGACAAGCCATCAAATTCTCTATATTTTATTTAAACTTTTAAAACCATCAAAATGAAAAAGTAACTCAATGGAAATTAGTAGTGTAATATTTCATGTCATAATATGGTGTGGTCCTGCATGACAACATGGCTGTGAACCGCATTGAATGGGGGACTCGACATAACTCCATCACTTTCCACTATTACTATCATAATAGCAAAACGAGAACAAATCTGTAAGACACAAATGGCCTAGTATTTTATGACAAAATTCTCTCAGTAAAACTATCACGTTCAATCATATACATAGAATTTTATATATCACTTCCAAAAACAATTGGTTCTTCCGATGGCAATAATCTTGTATGACCAATACAATAATCCTATCAAAATCTTAATAAAGTTCCAAATGATTTTTTTTGTTTATACTTAGAAGTTGTATTTAGAGTATTTGCCTGCATAAAGCATAATACATAACCTATTGGTACTGTATTACTGGTATTTTTTTCTCCTCACTTAACTCATTCACTCCTGAAATTTTATAATGAACTATTCCAGCCTTTGAATTGGAACGGTTCAAATGTGTCTTCAGGGTTGAATGAGTTAACACATGTATGCAGCTGCACTGGAGCCCAGCCATTGATACCCAAGACAACGTTCTGGTGAGATTTGACCGTAAAGCTGATGGTTACTTACAGCAGATAAAGGTACATCAGCAGTACTAGCCATAGCAAATCTATTGGACTGATTCTTCATCTCTTCTTTCTGTTTGATCAAAACCTGAAAATATTCAAGGATTTCATTTCATGTCACACATACCTCAAATCAAGTTCTCGACAATAAAATGAGGGTCATTATCACAGTTAGGCAAAATGTAGGTCAAGTCTGAAAACTGCAGGTCATATCAGCACTTTTCAAAGTCATCAAAATCAAAAGTATGGCATCTATACTATTAAAACTTGTCTTAAACTACCATGGTAGTATGTCTCTTCATAGGGCATTTCACTTCATATTTAAAGCTTTAACAAGGACTCAAACGCTCGTTTGTGTCAAAAAGGTCATTTTTACAGTTTCAATACTGGAATGAACAACGCAAATGAAGAAGATTCCAAAATCTAACTTCTTTTGAAAATTTTAGCATGACATGAAAGTCATTTGAAGACATACCGGTAGTGATCAAAATATATTGACAAAACAATAATGGAATTGTTGGCCAAAAGCTCAGGAATTGAAACAAAAACAAGTCTGAATACATTAAAGATTTATTTGGCCGCTAGGCCACTATTTATAATGTGTGTTTGCCTAAACCTGACCTAGGATTTAATAATTGGATAGGTAGGTGCGTGGGTGGGGAAAATATCTGATTTCATTTCACAAAGTCCTAAGGTAGAGCCATCGCCAAGGTGAGTAGTGGCGGATATGTAAGTTCCAGTGTCCTGTGCTTGGATATGAGAAAGTATGCAGGGCGATTGGAGAGTAAGGGCAAATCTAAAAGGGTACATCAATCGCAAAAAACTTGAGACAGGTTTATATTTTATTTCATAAATGTAATGTCACTTTTTTCACTGGTTTAATAAATCCTTAAAACTACATTTTGATTTAATGAATGATCTGAATATGATTGGTTTGGTTTAGGCAAACATTCAGTGCCCTAAAATATTGATAATAATATAAGCCATGGCCAATTTTCACTTTTAGTATCCCGTCTTATTTTCAAATCAGGCTTATTATCAAGATTTGAGTGTCTTTCATTTCATGAATACAAAAGTAATTTTTGTTTACCTTTTTTTGTCTCTTAATTCTCGGAGTCATATCTTGAAAATAGTCTGGTTCTGGTTCAGACAACTCATCGTGATCATGTGACAGTGACCTTGACCTGGAGTAATTGTGATTGAGTGACCTTGAATTACTGCTCTGATCTTGATCCCAATTCTCCCAAGATTGTAATTCAGGCTGAAACATAAAGATATAACAATGTTACAATGTTCTAAAGATTTTTTGACAATATGTTCAGGGGTGTTATTTGCTCGATGCTCCAGACAACCAGTAGTGCAAAAAAGGCCATTTGCTTGGGGCAAGTGTAATAGAATAGTTTCTTAAACTTGTTTATCTGAAAATCACTTTTATCTATAATAATGTTTACATGTTCAACAGTTATCTAGAAGGTGCCTATCCATTTTATCCTGGGAGCAGCTATTTCATATCCCTAAAACCTCATCAGGCCACAAACTAGATTTCCATCCAGAGTTGTCTTTCCTTACATCATATGCACCTCCAGATCAAGCATCAGTTGAGAGCTAAATGCCAGATTATTAGCCAAAACAAAATTTGACATATTTCAGTCATATCAATGCCAGGTCAACATGTCCATACACTTTTTGTGTACTAGTATCTGTAAATAGTTACAGCGATTATAATTCTCGTAATAATATTTGTGGGTATTTAATTTTGTGCAATCATTGACGAAAGCAAATTCTGTATTCACTAAATCATCCATCTAGCATTTAACAAACATATTAAGCATTCTATATCAAATTGAAACTTGTACCCATGGATATATACAGGCTTTTTTATGGGCAAATATTGGCCAGTTCCCCTCTCTAATTTTGGCATTATTTTACCCTCTTTCAGTTAAAAATTCACCCACTTGTAACAAATATACCACCACATGAATATCTGTCTTGGTTCCATTTTTCTATTAATTTTCCATCAGTTCCACAACTAAGTGATTTAAATTTCATTTTCCCTGTGTTGATGTTAATTGTCCCTGCTGATATTTTATAATCTTTTATGAACAATGAGAAACAAAATTACAGATGTGATACATGCCCCCCCTCTTGTACTCTCCCCCTGGATCCGGCCTGCAGCCCCTTGCTGGACGGGTCATGCACCTACAGTGCATATTTTTTCCTATTTCCCTATTTCAAAAAAGGGTACTAACTTTCTATTCCTGCATTAATCCCTGGTACCATATTTATCCTGCAATAAGCCCAGGGAGTAGACACATAATTTCTGACTCAAAATAGAGGGGTGGGCTTATTACAGGACAATGAAAAAATAGCACTGGTTGTCATATATATATATTGATCTGCAATGAGTGTGTCGGTTTAGTACCAGACATGGGCTTATTGCCAGTTAAATATGGTAACCAATTATAATAGAAACTAATTGCTTCAGTTAAGATGTCAAGACTCTAACCTGTTTTGGTGCACTCGGTGTTTGTGTGAAATCTTGTGGAATGCTGTAGTGATTTGTCAAAGGCAAAACAGTGTCAGATGTCCTTCTCTTCCTTCTGCAGAAAAGTCGTTTGAATGGAGAACATATCAGCAGCACAAAACCAAAAGTCTTCTTGATGATGTTCCATACGACCTTTATCATTTTGGCAGGAATTGCCTTTCCTGAAAAACAAATACAGTAGTTAAATGCTAATAATAGTCTTTATTATTTAAACTTAAAGCATACATATTTCAAATCTGGGATGTATATAATGCAGAAGGCTTGGGTGTCTACCTGTAATTCTGTTAGCCCGACGCCTTCAGATTTTATGAGAGCATTATCAATACTGAATATGAAAGTATACGTTGGACAAGTATTTTTTTCCCTAAATCGGTATGTTTTTAAAAAATGACACATACAAGGTAGAAAATTTCAGTTCCCAGAAACATTCAAATCATATGAAATATTTGTGTTTCATCATGTTACACTGACTTTTGCTTATATACATATATATATATACACACTGTTAAGTGTTTTAATTGCGTCTTACGACAATATGCAGTAGGACACAGTAGGCCTACAATGTATTCCTTACCTGAACCTGCAGGGTTTAACGACTTAATTAGATTTCATTTACATCCTACATTTGTATCTTTTATGTTATAATAAGGAACATTAAATCTGTCATGCCATTTTGCATGATGCTGTAAAGTGATGCCGGTTACACATCACGTGTCAAGTGACAGTGTACATGTCGTGCAATGCACCCTCCATACGAAAAACACCCATATACTGATTTGCTAAATTTGTACATACTCATTCGATTAACCAATAGTGAACTAGTTACCTGTTTTATACACAAATTATTTTCAAATTCTTCTTAACTACACCAGATATTGCATTTTATCTTTCACAATTTCTGCTCTCATCTGGAGGTTTCTTGTTTCTTCAACGTCAATTTGGTGTTTACTTCCTCCCATAGAAACAGACTCAGAGGCAAACTTTGCACCGACTTGGAGTTTTTGTTTCGATATGTGCCGACAGATGTCGCCAAAGTTGCTAGACAACAATAAACAGTATGGCGACTACCATGTAGGGACAGGAGATTTTATGAGGGTGTTGGTATTAGTTTCAACGGTTTAGGGGGATTTTTATTTTAGTGACGATAAAAAACACAAACATGCCGGTAAGTTAAAATGCAGAGTGAGTAATGGAAAGCATCGTAAATGTCCTGAATGATTGCCAGTTAAAACATACAAGGAAGTAAAATCAACTTGCTGTTATCCTTGTACGGCAATGTGCTTAAAGTCGCGCTATAATATATATGTAGCTAGTAGCCACACCCTGCACCTTTATTTTTTTGCATTTCCAAATTATACATTGACGTAAAGTTAGAGGGATGATAGCAGCTGGGTGATAGTTATAAAAGGTCTAGGATGTAGATGTCTGGGGCTAGAGCACATCGCTATATGAAAATTTGGAATTCTCAGATACCAAACGATGTGTTGCACTATAAAACGTAATCTGACTATACAGGACACCACTAGATCTGCAGGATTTGGTTGGTACAAGATAAGATACAAGATACTAGAAGGTTTATTTAAATTTGTACATGTTAAACAATAAACATTAGCTATGTAGAGCTATTTCTACGACAAAACATGAGTAAAAGGCATAGAAAATTACAAACAAAAACGAAGGATCACATCATGCATGTTAAATAAAAATAAAAACGTCTTAAGGGACTGAACAATACAAGTAAGAGTCTTGTACTCTCTGCTCGCTGTTTGCAGACTGATTGGTCTACCTATTGTGTATAGTCACTGCTATAACAAAATCTTTCGGTTGGTTTAAAAAAAAATCCCGATGAGTCTGTTTAAGACAGAGTTCACTGTATCCAGTGGCTTTTTTTTGCCTTTGTATGTAAATTGGGTAAGATATTGAACAATTTCCAGTGCAAATAGGGCATGATTTCATTATCAAGAAAGACCTCCAATTCCCTCTCAGTGAAAAACATTTTCAACTCTTAAAGTTTGGACACCATATTGTTAAGGGGCTGACTTCAGGGCTCCCCAACCCTGGTAGCCCATATCAAAATATTTATATATATATATACATCTGTGCTTGGAAACAGTATATATATCTACATATTTATGAAAAAAATGTCTGGGGGAATAAAATATTCGGAAAAAATAAATCTTCAAGTTAGTGATTGACTTACCAAAACTTGATCATACCTCAACCTAAGTTGATCATGATTTGCATAGGGCTGCAATTTCATGTCGTAATTAAATCATAATAAATTAAGACTAGAATATTTTTTTTAAATACCCAGTAAAGTCACTGGTATTGTAAGATACGGTTTGGAGTCAACTATAACCTCCTAATTGGGGCCCTGCAAATGAATGCTGGTGTAGTTATCACTTTGTTTACAAATCTAGTGTATGTAACACACATACATCCATAGATTTCTGATCATGTTTTACTTGTTTTTGTTACAAATCACAGGAAAATCTTCCACCAATCGATCGTGACAATAACGATCCAAATGGGAAATTCAAGGCAAGGAATTGGCAGAAAAAGGATGTAAAAAAGATGCATCCCCAACTAAGAAGTAAATACCTGGCAGTAAGTATTTAATATAAAGTTTAAGTATTAAGGATCCTTGTCCCACTGAAGGCGAAACACTGCCGAGTTTGTACATGCAGTAACTTCCCCTTGATTTTGACCGTAGCACTACTAAGCCAGGGTTACCATTAACTAGGGTTACATTCGTGTATCCCGATTGAAACAGTTCAGGTGGTGCAGAAATACTCCACGATAAACGAACGCACATGGACGGAACTGTAGGCAGAGTTAAAAAAATGCATAAATAACAATATACCAAGAATAATTTGTCCTTCTTTCATGCATCTTCTAAATTATATAATGCATCTTAAAATCTGCATCTGGATTGACATTGTTTTATTAAGAAATAACGCAAAATGGCAATAGTCTGCATTTTAGTTTTGGTCAGCGCGTCTGGACCCCTCAGTCTACACATGCTGAATATTCTAGAGGTCAGCCACGGTTCAGATCTGCGCCTGTCGTTTGTTTTCAGGTTCAACAGTTTCAGCTGCGAAAGGGATTTAGGTAGCTGAGATTGGTAGAGCTACACTATAATGATTTGTGGTCAAGGGTTAGAATCCAGCTCTGGCCCTGTTGTATATTTACACAAAAAATACTGTTGCTGATTTTTTTGTTTTTGTTTCATCTTTATAATTTTTCATAAAAGTTTCACAAAGACAGTATATAACCCCATGGGCGATGGCAACATATTTGATTTCTGGCAAATTAGACAGTATAGAGGTAAAAAAATCATAAAGACAACTTTAAGCAATTGAATACCGGTATAAACAAATATTTACTTTCATCATCATTTGGAGGCTACGTAATATTATGTACACTGTTTATGAATTCTGCAAGATGAAGTAACTTAACCGTTAACATTACATCTCCAGCATACACGCAGGCATCCACACATAGAATAAAGGCAAGGGTCAGATAGTGACCATTTAGACAGTGGTTAGTCAGAATGGTTGTCTTTTAAGAAATTATTTATCAGAACTGTAGTCATGTCGGAAAAACTTTCCAACACATGCCATAGTTACAGTTTTGGGTAGTCCCAGGTGTTACCAGGATCCTTAAATGATTTTGTTGGTGAATCAAATGTCCATGTTTCCATACCTGTAAATAATAAATTTGTTTCCAATTCACCATTTAAAAGTTTTAATCAATCAAAAGCTCGAAGTTTGAAAAAAGTTCTTGATTAGGAAATCAATCAATCAATAATGGTTTTAACCAGAAATATAAAGACATAAACAAAATTCTCATCAATTGAAATACTGGTACCTAATTATGAATTCATCTTTCCTTAACAGTACGAGGATCCAGCAAAGGAAATAACAGAAGCCCAGAGTGTAACAAACAAAAGGCTGTTGGATAGGAAACGCAATGAAATTAGGTACATCTACAATACCCAATTGTTAACTGGTAGGTGTAGCCCAGCAGCCAATGCTATCATGCCAGGGAAAATGGCTTGTGTACCATGATTTTGAGGTTTGAAAGATAAGCTGTTGATTTTCAAATAATCTATTTTGAAGTTTGTCCTCATAAGCTTGCTTGTACAGTGGTTAGGTTGAAATCTAAGAAATTAATCAGAAAAAAATATGTATGTATATTGACATTATGAAATATGCATTTAAAGTATATTTTCCCTACTCTTTCAATTTTCTTTTCATGAAGGTACCAATTTTATTATAAAAAAAAAATCATTGAAACATGTACTTCAGTCTTTTAAACTTGCGTGAACACTGCAGTGCACTGGAATTAACATTATTGTTCACTGGAGTTAACAATGTAGTGAACTGGAGTTAACAATGTAGTGAACTGGAGTGCACTACAAGGTGCACTAGGTACCAAGTTAAGTTTGCTCCCAACTTTAAATGTAGTTGTGCTGAAAAAAGTGTCGGCAGCAAGCTGTAGTAAGTGTTTCAACATTGGGTACTGGGCCTTAGCAGCCTGTTTGGTAAAAACTAATTGGTACTGTTAGTGTTCCTCACGACTCCAACATACACAAATTGCACCGACTCTCCCTTTAGATCTGGTGAAATTTAAAAGTGATTCTGTATACCAGGAATTTTTTTTCGCCCAGTCAAACTTTGGCCCTTCACCAGAATAATCCATATTCACCACAGTGCTAATTTCGCCTTCACATTTAATAACTAAATGTATCCATGTTATATTTTGTTTACTAATGTTCACTTTAGTGATAAATTCACCTTCATTGCGGCCGGCAAAACAGGTGAGAATTAAAGTGCAGCGAAAATTTCCCATGCTTGGGCTACAAATAATGTTAGCCCACCAGCTATGTGGCCATCGACCTCCTGTTATACTTTCAATTGTGTCCCACCAAAGCAAAGGTGGTATATAGGGATCGCTCTAATGGTATTGGCATTGGCAATCTGCATAAATGGTTTCCTTACCGTAACATTTGAAAGAATGCGTTAATTTCAGGGAACTTTCTATGAAGACATAGATACACATGTAATATCATTAACCAGTTTGTATTCTCGGCCAAATCTAAAAACCAGTATACTCACATTCATGGAATTCTTGTTCATTTGTATGAGTGGTTTATAGAATAAGAGCTTCTATGGTTTGAAAGTTGATTGTTAACCTTTTTCTTGCCAGGTTGAATGCTCCGCTGCCGGACGAGGAGTACGAGGAGCGAGAGAAACACGCTAAGCTAATTGGACAATTGAAGTAAGTCTTGAATAGTTTCAACAAAGTTTCTATACAAGTCTTTAAAATTTCATTGATCATGTTTTATAATATTTTAAATTTAATTCATTCACATTGTAACCTACTGACAGTGTTCTCCCCAGCTGGTTTTTGATCCGCTATGGCACCTATTTTTAACCCTTCCATCACAGTGAAAAATTGGAAAATGGAAATTATCACGTACAAATATATTCACATTTGACTTTTCAAATTATTCCTGGTGTATTGGCTCTACTACTGCCTTCATGATGTGTGTATTTGTTAACTATCTCAACACAAAATTTTCTGATTTCTGTTGTCTACGAAACTATGAAATTAATATGCAAATATAGATAAAAACAACAATATCTATGTTTTTGATATATATGCTTATGAATTAAGTATTAATCTTGTCCTAATTTAAAAAAAAAAAAATGGAGATTTTTTGCCTTACATCGTTGCTGTGTGAGAAATAAGTTGTTGTTTTAGACTTTGATTAATTGTTGCTGGACTCTGATGATTAATTGTTGCTGGACTCTGATGATTAATTGTTGCTGGACTCTGATGATTAATTGTTGCTGGACTCTGATGTTTAATTGTTGCTGGACTCTGATGTTTAATTGTTGTTGGACTCTGATGATAAATTGTTGCTGGATTCTGATGTTTAATTGTTGCTGGACTCTGATGATTAATTGTTGCTGGACTCTGATGTAACGTACATTGCAATTGTGAATACATGTAAAATGGACAACCATACAACAGCTATAGTTTCAAACACTGATAACTTCTAAAAATGAAATTGAAAGGCAGGAACAGGTTATGCTATACAAAGATTTCACAGCAAAATATCATAGGATCATTTAAACTAAGTGTTACTTTCTACATCCTATAATATTTTGGATAATTTTATTTCAGAGCCGCTGAATCAAGAAATAGATTAAGGATCATGAGATTACGGTACCAATCAAATAGGGTAAGATATCACGCCTACCGTATTTATCAGGCAATAAACCCATACCTGGTGATAAGCCCACTGATGGCTATTGCAGTTCAGTAGAAGAGCAAACAAATCATATTTCATTGTCCTGTAATAAGCCCACCCCTACGTACTTACATCATCCTCAAAATTCCAGGGGTTGCCTTCAACTACGTTCTCTGCAGCCCTGGAATATGGCATAGCGAAATCAAAGGCTTAATCTGTATGCACCACCTTGTGGAAGTTACAAGAGGTCACTTCATAGCTAGCATAACAGTAAAGTTGAGCGGCTTTGATGTCAGTTGACAGTCCTCAGTAATTTACAAAGAACAGGTATCAGCTTAACGATTGGTCAGGTTTTTATACTTGAAACCAAGAAAAAAATCAAAAAAATCTGGTGCTACTAAACTCATTCACCCCTGAAATACCATGATGAACTAGTCCAGCCTTTAAATTGGAAGAGCTCAAATGTGTCTTCAGGGGTGAATGAGAAAATGTGGCTTTTGAGAGCAATATTTGAGTGTTTCATTTATTCAATATTTAGGTGCTTTTTCACAGATTCCAAAACAAACAAAAACTTGATTGTTAGTATATGTCAGTTAACAACCTAGTACAATATCACTTCCAGTAAAAGTCATCACCTGATATTCTAAATTCTGAATACACAATATCTCAGTTGTTATGAAAATTCATGGTTTATTATCATGGACTGAAACAGTAAATCTGTTTATTTTTTTAAACAATTCCAACATTTCATCACTTTTTCTTAGCTCACATTTCGTAGTTTTGAGGAATTTTGATGTGCATACAACGCTTATTGGCTTACAACACAGCCACATTCTTGAACACTAATTTGAATTATGAAATAATAATACTGCAGCATGATTTTTATCTCATTTCATTACAACAGAGTCAAGAAATCAGTCATTTGATTGCGTGTCAGCCCACAGCTGCCAGGGCTGTACGGTTACAGGCTTTGGTTCCCTCGTACGCTGAACGCCGACAAAGGAAGGACACTCTGGATAAGTTATCGGTGAGTACATAGCATTGAAGTCTTGTCTGGGGCACTAAACTGCCAGGTGCTTTAAATTTCAGGAAATATATAATTTAAAACCTGAATTCATGTTTCATTAATTTGGGAACGATTTGTTCAAATAAAACTGTTAAGAAAAAATACAGAATTTGGCTGATTTGGTAATGTTTTTAAATGTTATCCAAATTTTCACTCTTTTGGTAAATGAAAAATTGCCAAGGTAGTGGTTGAGAAACAGTAAATTGTTTTATTGTTTTACAAATTGAGGACCTTCAGCTGTTGATTTAAATAGTAAGGAGGATGTTTACTTTTTAACATTTAAATAGTTTCAGAATAAACAAGCTAAATGTAAAATTGTTGCCAATTGGAACGATTTTGAAAGATTATATTGGTATATATATCTTGTATAGATGTAAGTGGTATTTGCAAAATTTATTTCTATTTGTTAATAAAATGCACTTTGTACTGATGTTGTTTTACAGAGGGAGCGCTGTGAAAGGTTGCTGGAAGATTCTCAGGGATTGCTCGTGAACAGAATGCACTGAGTCCTTCAATTATTTTTGAGTAATTTTCATATTATTTCATCATCATTTCATTTACTGTAGGATAAACTGACCAATGAGAATCAGAGTCACATGTGACCCAGTAAATATTCGGAGATGTATGTATAGTCAACTGGAAACACAATATATCTGACATATTTATATATCTTTCTATTGAAATTATCTTTTTGTTCTGATGAAATAAGATTTGTTTGATCATGTAGGTAATTTTAGACACAATGGTACTGGCTACACTTTTTGAAGTTGTACACTTCAGCAGATTGCCTGTTGTTAAACAAAAATAGAGTAGATTAAGATGGTAATCATGTAGATTTTTGGGAGCAGGAAGGGGGGGGGGCATGGTTTTAATTGATATACATATTTGAATTGTTTAAACATGTTTGACAGTACGTTTTTATGTAGATCTACACATATTCACAACTGTTTATACATAGTGTGATATCATTAAAAATTTCTGATTTAATATTTCATTCACATATTTTGTTGTACAGTGCTTTTATTTTTTTTTCATCTATATGTAATATTTTGTAAATATCTTTGTATATAAGTTTGTGTATACAATTGTGTGCTGTCAGTTATGTTTTGATATTTTCCGCAGTATTGGATGTTATATTTTGTATCATTTAGACAATATTTATACATATACATTGACCCTTTCTGTAATTAAACATGTTTTTATATACATTATATATACAACATCCACAAAGATTATTTGTTCCTTTTTGCTTACATTGTAACTCTATTCTGTAGATGCCATGCCCAAAAACGTGCTAAACAAAATTAATTTCGTAGTTCTTGGCAATTTTGAAAACTACAAACAAGGCTTATCTAATTCCGTGGTACAAACAAGCAGAATTATTTTACAAAAGTTTATGCAATTTTGATCAAATATGATGATGGAGATTTTTTTTATGGAAATCTGGCTGGATTCAGGAGTTGCTTCCCTTATTTCATATTGAGGGCTTCTGTATGCCCTATGTATCTACCTGAAACCTAGAAGACAAAAACCTAACATTCCTCTACAGTTACTGGACATTGGTAAAGCTCTTAACTCCTGAATTATAAATAAAAAGTCAGAATATTCATTAAATTATAGATATTGGTAAGAATACCAGCTTGTATTACTGCTGTTAATTGAAAGAAATACAATTCTTAATCAACAAAACATTTATTTGTACATGTATGTAAAAAAAAATCCTAGAAGTTTTCGAAAAGTAAAGGAAGTATTATATAGATCACCTTTATAAGAAAAATATACCTGTTTCTCATCCTCACTAGAATTCCCATCCCCCTTAACCCCACCATTTCATGTTTTCAAAATGTTCATACTTACTGTAGTTTATAGAACCATATATACAAAAGCTAAATTTAACTTCAAAATGATCAGATATATAGACCTGGGCCTGTATTCATTAAACCTTTCCTATGCTCAAGCATGAAGTCTGTGCTCAAGCCAACTTCGTTTCTAGTTACTTGCTTATATCATGTTACATGGTCCTAAAGGCAAGTGTAAACATTGAAAACAGGATTTGGCTTTACGTCTCTCAAAATGCTTCCATTACATGGACAAAATGTAATTTTATTATTAATTTATGACAGTAAAAAGATATTGGACTTGCGCACAGAAACAGGGTTTGAGCATGAGAACGGTTTCATGAATACGGGCCCAGTATATGTGAATAGTCACTAAATCCGTCCAGGAATGCTGCAATATTAATGAAAATGATTTCTTAAACTCCAAAGGGGACATGCTAAACACCAGGCCCCAGTTACTTGAAGGTTGGTTAGAGTTATACAACTGGTTAACTCATTCACCCCTGAAAACACATTTGAACCCTTCCAATCCAAAGGTTGGAATAGTTCATTATGAAATTTCAGGGATAAATTAGTTTCAACTTAAAAAAAAAATAAAATTGTGTTACAACTTGAGTAATCACAAAAGAGCAAGCTTATGTTTTTGACACATGCTTATTTGTTTAATACATGTATGTTGTATTAATTTCAACATCAAAGCAATTAAGTAAAACGAACTAGACAAATTGGCAGCGACTTTATGACATTTACAGTTTACATAAGGTATTTCAGAAATCATTTTCACTTTTGGGGGGCTTGTGCAAAGACTGCAGGCCATGGTGCATATAGGCTAATTCTGTACATAGTTAAATAACACAGACGTCCCATTTAGGACTTACCTGTGTAGAAAGTAGTCGAGATTTGTAGCTAGAATTATATAACCTTCCATTGTTATATTATTTACCTTGCTATATCTTACTATAACAAAGTGAATATTTTATATGTGTAATTTAAAGTACCCTACATACATGTACTGCATACTTTCCAACCCTCCCTATTTAGGAGGGAGACTCCCGATTTTGGACCCTTAAATTTAGTATTTTCAACCAGTGAATTTGCTAAACTGTTCCTATATTCTAAGATCTAATGATTTCATCTGAAAGAGCAACTCAAAATATGTCATTTTAAAGGGTTCTTTTGTATCTATTAGGGATGCATACACACATTTTATTTATGTTTTTATTTTGAGCATGCAGAATCTCCCCCATGGAAATTTAAACAAGTTGGCAAGTATGGTACTGTTTAAATTTTCGACCATGTATGTTAAAGGCAGATACACATACGATTAATGTGTACAGATTACTGCATTTCGGAAAATTATTTATGTCATTTGCATAGAAAATCGTGTTGATTATACTGCAGTGAAATGAACTCTATATACAGTACAAATTATGCAAGTACCCATTAAGGTAGAGTCTCACCACTTTTCTATGTTATACAGGAAAGAATAGTTATTTTCATGTTATTTTCTCAATATTCATAGAAAATCATTTGTACAATGTGTCATTGTATTCAGGGTTTTTTAGGAGTTAAAAAAAATTGAAACAATTCCCAGTAATCGGAATAAGACATTTAAGGTAATACTGAACTCGACCAAGGTATAAACAGATCTTGGACCAAGATTTGAGTGTTTTTTGTGTGTTTTACATGTATACAGATAATTCTTTTTCATCATGATGTCATTAGAAATTGTACATTTATGTTTACATGATGACTATATGTTTTGGAGTTTGTAGACAAATATTGTAGATCAAATTGTTTTGTTATTTAGGAACTGTGTTATTACTACTAATTAAAAAAAAGTGGAAAAATGTATCATAGAGATCATCATCATATAATTATAGTATGATATATATTATTATATTATGTTACGTTACATGGCATTATATAATTAACTGGGTATATCTATGTGATCTTATAAAAATATCATAATCTATAATTGCCTAGGTGTTTTCAAGTGCTAAATTAACTCATTCACCCCTGAAGTTTCATAATGAGCTATTTCAAACTTTGAATAGGAGGAGTTCAAATGTGTATTCAGGGGTATATGAGTTAAGCTTTCACCTAGATCATGTGAAGACTGGTAGATATCAAGCTACAATGTACATATCCCGTCTTTTCGTATTACAGAGTTATCTGCTCCTGTGAGCAGTTATTGAATGTTACGTTATTTGTATGTGAGAGTAACATCATGGATTTTTGAGAAAACGAAATAATTTTCTCGATGATGTAACAATCAATAACTGCTCACAAGAGCAGATACCTCTGCAATACGAAAAGACGGAATACCGATAGTAGATTTGTTTTTGATTGTGCGGCGTGACTGTTATGGAATTTGTTTTACCTGCTATAAAAGAAACATTTTTTTGGATTTTTTTTTTACATATGTATATATATAATTTCACTGTTGAAATATATCAGTTAGCATAGTGTTTAGATATTTGAAGTCTGTTTAAGGGAGGTTCACTTTGTATTGATAGTTGAATACTTTTTCTATACAGACTTACCTTCCCACAGTGTAATTATAGCATGTCATATCATAATACTTTGTTTCGTATGTTAACATTGTTGTATTTCATCATTAACTCATTTACCCCTGAAATTTCATAATGAACTCTTCAAACCTTTGAATTGGAAGGGTTCAAATGTGTCTCTAGGGGTGAATGAGTTAACTCACAATCATTAGAAGATATGTATTATTAAGGTTTTAGATAATTGCTGTGATCAGTTTCTCTGGGTGATAGCTATATAGAAATTGTAGGGACATTATAATATAATCATGAGGATAGTTTGATCAACATGTATTGTAAATTTATTGTGATATTCTCTAATATATATCGTACACTGCCATTACATGCATTGTACACACTACTCCATAGTGATACAAATAAATGAATGTCTAGCTTCTCTTTGACTAAATCAACCTTGATTACATGTTTGCTTAAGAAAATATGTATATTTTTAATAGAAGGAGCAGTCTGAATATCCTATGTAGACTTTTTGTTAAGTAATAGCTACATTTTAAAACAAGGAAAATAAACATAATGCAAAGGTCAATGCTGATCAGGAAACAGGAAAATGTTCATGTACTAAATGGGATGTTAATTGGTCCCAATCTGCCATAAAATTGAGCTGAAATACAATACATGTACATGTACTTACATTATTAGGTGAGCGACTGAAGCTTAAACTATGGGATCATGCAAAACCATTGTAAATTTGACAATGTTTTTGCAATTTTCCATTTGCATGCAAAATAACCCAGGACATTTACATTTGCACCTACATATGTTGTAATACTTTATAGAACATGTAGTCAATAATTTGTTTGACAAAATAAAAGTATCACATATCTTTTCTTTGTTATTATATTTCCCTGTTTAATTACTTGGGAGTACAAATATTTAACTGTAATTCAATGCACGTTTGATTAAGCTCGCCTACCCGTGGTACAGCATCCCTTGTACATCCCTCTGCTCTTCCTCAATGGACATTTACTTTAACTCATTCAACCCTGAAATTTTATAATAAACTCTCCCAACCTCTGAAATGGAAGAGTTCAGATGTGTCTTCAGGGGTGACTGAGTTAAGCAACATATTTTAAAGAACCAAAAGGCCTATTGTCATGTTATTAGGCATGTAGTTTCCTGGAATGGTGTCTATGAAAGTCTGCCAATCAACTTACCTTGAACTACTGTCAGTGTCACAGGAGTCAAATATGTAAAAAAAAAAAACTTCAAACGGCTTCTTTTGAAGAACCAAAAGGCCCAGAATCATGATGACAGAACAAAGTTTGAGAATATTACGTTGGGGCTTCCTAAGATTGAGTCAAACACATCCACCGTTTATACAACATTGAATCCCCTTGGTCTAAGGATGCTTCAGACCAAATTGGGACGAAATCCCTTAATCCCTATGGTAGAAGAAGGATTTCAAAGGCTTACCTCTATTTCCCCTATTCGGCCCCATCCTTCTGCCCCCAGTGGGGCCACACGGTTTATACAATATTGAGTCCCCTACCCCCAAGGATGATCCAGACCATATTAGGATAAAAAAAAAACCCCTAATTCCTACAGTAGAAGAAGGATTTTACAGGTTTTACCTCTATTTCCCCTATTGGGCCCCACCTACCTGCCCCAAGGGGGCCACACCCACCGTTTATACAAAATTGAGTCCCCTTGGCCTAAGGATGCTCCAGACCAAATTTAGTCCTAATCTAATTGGCCGTTCCGGACAAGTAACGTTTTAAAGGAAAAGTTGACGGACGGACGACAGACGCTGCGCCATGGCATAACCTCACTTGGCCTTCGGCCAGGTGAGCTAAAAATGACCTCGACCGACTTTTAATGCCACAGGGGTGAAATAAGTAATAAATTTCAAACCATTTCTTTTGAAGAACCAAAAGGCATAAAGTCATGATAAGCTAGACAAAGATAGAGAACTGCTTGGATCTACCTTTTAGGTCACAGAGGTCAAACGTCCTAAATTTTAGGAAGAACAGAACAGCCTAGAATTATTTTAGACAAGAATCTTGCCCAACAAAGTTTAGGAATAAAAAATACCTTGATCAACTTTCAAAGTCACAATAGTCAAATATATCAAAAACTTAAAATGACATCTTCTGAAGAACCAAAAGGCCTACGATTATGATATTTTGCTGGTTGCTTTCTTTGATGGAGCCCAACAAAGGTTACAAATGAAACTGCCTTTAAAGGTCACAGGGGTCAAATACTTTGAAAACGTCAAACAACTTCTGATAAACGGAAATGCCTAGGGTGATTATATTAGGGCCGTAGCATGCTTTATAAATTATGTCTGTCAAATTTTTGGTGACACATTTTCATGTTTACAGAGGTCAAATGTTTTTGACATTTTCAAGTATCCCTACAACGCACAGGATCCATTGTTTTGGGATCACACGATTGTGCAAGTGAGTTGTTGCTATTGGTCTTTACATTTTCAACATCTTCTTCAGAACCAAATAACTGATTGACTTCAAATTTCAATTAGTTTACATTCCTTATGGTGTCCCAATCAATTGGTCTTTTTTTTCTCAAGCATATCCGATTGGCTGAATCATTTTGACTCCCTCTCAAGAATGGCTTTCTCGACTGACTACATTTGGTACACATGACCACCATTGCGTCTGATTTGCGGAGACATTTTCAAATTCTTCTCAAGAGCGGTTGTATCGATTGACGCAAGATTTGGTACAAATAATATTACTTGCATTTCCGATCCGAAACATCAATATGCTTAATATTGTCTCCTATTTAATTGCTGAGGCATTTTCGATTAGGACTCCTGTGAGGATTAATGCCCATTCTGGCGCCTTAATTGTTTCTTTTTTCGAGTGCATAGAGTTTGAAGCACATTCTAATGTCAGATTTCTAAACATCAACTTACAGATAAATAAGTGTTTTAACTTTAGTAATTTTTTATGTTCTGCCTAGGAGGTAGAATTTTGAGAATGTCGTTTCAGAACTAAGCACGGAGTGCAAATATGCGAGACCGATCTAACGGGAGTACTAGTGCTCCACACTGGGAACATGAAGAGGTGAAAGAAAAATATGGCATGTACACTTACGTTAACATTGATCAAATATTTTATTAAGAAACTACTAATGTCGAAAACACTTACTGAATGACCCTGGGTCAAACAAAATCGACTTTTTTTGTTGTGTTTATCAGATGTGACATGTATGTCAATATTCTATTTTTAATTGGAAATGAAACTGCGACATGCGTATCTTTTTCATTACAATCAATATAATACTGCGCATGCGTGTTTCACAATTTACACGTGTTCATGATGTGTATCTGTACTCGTCTTAACGAAACACAAAGGTAAGTGGAAACATATTTCGATTACACGGCGTCAGAGCGAAACTTACCGGCTTAAAAAACGTTACCTGCAGATAGGATTACAAAACTTAACAATGAAACGACTGTTTATTTATGCAATTCTCTCTTAATTATTTGCGCTATAATTTAATAATTAATCATTGACATGTCGTTTAGATTATAGGTATGTTTCTTATAAATTGATTTGTTATAACCATATATTAGATCAAAGATCGTGTACATGTAGTTTCAAATTGTAGAAAATAGCAGAAGAAAACATATGTCAGGGGATACACTAGAATGAGAGAAGCTTTGTAGTCAAAAATAGTCGAGCAAGTGAATGATAAATATCTCAAGTTAACATCGAATGGTATGGGGTACGTACTGGGGGTAGAACGCCATATCTGCTTTGTGAATTATAATCTCTGCTGGCCTTCTTTGCGTTGACCCCCATTCAATAGAAGACGGGTCGTGCAAAGGCCTATGATTAATAGCAAATGCAGGATATTTGACGTCCCTTCCACTAGATGAGAAACCTTTTAACATTAGTGTACACGTAAACGAATGTAAGCGCAATTCGTATTTTCTGCACCCCCCCCCCACACANCTGCCACACACAAACGCCTTCTGTTTCATCCCCGAAGAGTCCTAGAAGAGCGAAACAGATTCATTATGCAGTGTAAATCATTTCTGACATACTGTATGTACTTCTATATTTTAAAGGTACGTTAATCTTTTAACATATTGAACTGCTAAGTTTTAGAATGAATTTTGTGAGTCACCATACGTGATTTGACAAATTGAATTATCACTGATGTAAGTCTGTTCAACAGTGGCATACAATTTTTATCTTAAACATTCCAGGTGTTTTTCGACCCCAGCAACACGATTTAAGACCTCATTTTAAATAACAATTTATGTGACAAACATTTTAATAATCTAAACATGTTTTAAAATGTAAACGATTTGCTTTGTATTGAAAGAATACAATATGCTAGCGACACGAGACTTATTTAAATGTAGCATGTTCTAGCTTACTTTTGCGTACCTGTTCATTTCCTTTCTATACCAGAACACAAGGTATGCAGTTTTACCTGTATATATTACGTAGTCATGCTACGTCAGATCCGGGTAACGCTGTTCTCGAACCACTTAAGTAACAGGTGTCTTTGTGTTCTCGGCAATATCATTTTATCACAGTGAATCAGTGGAAATGAGACTTCAATATTGACCGCGGTACTACTAGGTGTAATACTGTTAAGAAATTGGATATTTACATATATTGATTAGGACATATAAACGCCAGCTGGTGCATTGAACAATAAAACTACACGATGGCGTCTTATTGTTTTTTTACAAGTAATAGCTACAGCAACATTGATTTTGATAATCCTGAATTTATGTTGTTAACGTGTGCTCAGTACTTATCTGCAGCTATATTTAACAGCGACATAAGTCAGCTCTGCTTGGACGCCATACTGTCGACATCATCAACTAAGACTCGAGAAAGCTCTTTCGCTGATATACAGCTACTGAAAAGCCGTGAGAACTTAATTATTCCGTAAATTTATTATGTAAATATGTTGGTTCCAATATTTACTTCATCCACTTCATGTAAAATCAATGTTTATCTTCGACTTATTTCAGAAACAAAATGAACTGAAACAGATTATCTAAGATGTCGGACCAAATTGATGAATCTCCGCACCCCAATGGTGACCAAGAATCTGGCGAGGTCACAAAGTCTTCACCAGATAAGGATTTGGGATCCGAAGAACCAGACATGGAGAAAGATAGTTTAGATGGTGATTCAAATGATTTGAAATATTATCAACCCGAGGCACAAGAGACTAATTACGACGGAGAAGCTTTGGATAAAAAGAATCCATTTCATGGCGCAACCGGATATGACGATGCATACAAACATTCGCCCCATTCTCAATCTGACTCTTTTGACTCGCTTAGCCAATCAAATTCAAGCACAAACGAAAATTCTGAATTAACAGCTCTTTTGCCTTCAACAGAATCGCAAGAGGCACACACCGGAAGAAACAAAAATGAGTCAAAATCACGACTTCCGGTGAAAAGTGCGTCGGGATTAATTCGAAAATCGTCATTGCCAAAACAAAAGATAACAAGAGACATCAAAGTTTCAAAAAACATGACAAGGAGTAAAACAGTTGATTTAGCAAAGGGTGTTCTTTACCATGAAGACAGGAAAAAGCTTCCTCGCGGAGAATCGCAGACATGTTTAAACGATAATCACGGTGTGCGTGAGACTGTTACGAGTCGTATGCGTTTTGAAAAACGTCACATTCCACACGAACAAGAGTGTGACGGTGATGATTATATGACGCCAACACAGAGAAGGGACCAGTTGCTTAAGGACTTAAAAGTTCAGGTCAAGGAATTAACGAGTGAGATAGAGGCTCGAGATCAGCAGATAGAAAGACTGAAGCAGGATATAGATGAAGAAGCACGTAAGATAATTGAACAGAAGAATGAGGAGGCAAGGCTGCTTCAATCCAACCTCAACAGCCTGAAGACTGAACATGATGATCTGAAGATGTCTTATCAGAAATCCTTATGTAGCATTGTCGATTTGGAAGAAACCCTTTCCCAACTCAATGTAAGTACATGCATTTCGAGAGTTGAGAAGAGCAAGGGTATGACATGTCATTGCCTGTACTGAATGGATTGATTGCAGCATCTTTTATTACCCACGTCAAGAAATGACTGTTAATATTGAGTCAGTGTTCAACGAAGTCATTGTGTCCATTTTATGCGATGTTACAATCCAGGATCATCTTGTACGGGGTTAAACAATGCTCAAACAAGACAGGCGTGCGCGTGTCCTCTTTTTAAATCATGGGCATTTATCTCCCGTTTATTCATTTTTAGATGTTTTCTCGTCTCAAATCTCAAAAATCAGTGAAATCTCGTTAATCTGTCGGCAGCTTTAGATATTGACTCTTGTTATTCAGTCCAGAAAAAGTTTCAATTACGTTCCCAATATAATTTATATTGGGAATGAATTATCAACCGATTTACACAATTCTTGTAACACTTTAAAGTGATCTTTCTTAAAGATAACGAAAACAAATACATCTCTAATAAAAGTGCATTTGAGTAAAATCCTACTATTTCTAGTAAAATTCTAAAACATGACGTCAACCACAATGTTGACAAGTGACCCAGCTGTGAACGTAGTGTATTTTTATTTTTTTCAAAAAACATTTTTTTCGAGAGTACTTTATAACAACATAAGGTACGATAATAAGTCTGAATATTTTTTTGGCAATCCTCAATATAAATGAACCAAATTGACTAAACGTGATTACGTGCTGTAATGATGATCTGTATTAAATATCATATTATATAGAAAGTATTCGAAAGTCGAACTAGAGAGTTAAAAGCTCAGCAGTAATGAACATTAAACAAGTGTCAATATGTTTCCATACTATTTGTGCAGTTCAGTTTTTATCGTTCAATACATGCTCCATATCAGTTAATACGTGCATGCGAATCAATCCTATTCCCGAGAGTTAAGGGTGTGGTCATTTAAATGCATGTTTTTATCACTTTAAATCTGGGTCGATCTAATCACCTTGTTTCAGGAACGTATTGCGAGCCAGGAGAAACGGAATGAGCAGATTTACTTAGAAATGTATAAAAAGGGCCAGGAATCTTCCCAGTTCGAGCGGAATGTTGAAGTAAGTAAAACATAATAATTACTACATAGGGCACATATGTAAATTGAATTTTTCATACTAATTGCATGTAAATAGTACGACTCCATGTAAATAGTAGGACTCAATGTAAATAGTGGAATCCGTGCAAACTAAACAATATTGTTTTTCTGAATTATTGATCTGATATCTCTATTTTTATGGATACATACCACCAAGAGATAAAGAAACCATGTACAATACACAATACGCTTACACGAGTATGTTATATATCACAGTAGGTAAATATTGATCTGGTCCATTGACTATAACACCATTAACTGGTTAGCTTAACATCAATTTATCAAAATTTAGTTAAAAAACAAATTACCACTAACGTTTTTATGTATTATGATTCAAAATGCCAATCCTTAGAAAAAAGGTATACACAAATATTGGTAACTTATATTCAATAGTATTTTGAAAATTTACTCTTAACAGTTTGTTAAGCAAACAAGACTTGAACGACCGTGCTCAGGTAACACGTGCAGTATATCTATAGACAACCCAAACAAAACGTGATGTTTGTTCTCCATCTGGGTTTAGTATTGATGGCATTATACAATGACAATCTAGTCTTGGCCTCGAACTACTCGGTAGTGAAACAGACGTAAAACCAATCAATTAATCAGTTGGCCTCGGTTTCCTGAGCGTTCCTTAGCTAAAGTTACGATTTCCCCTTAATAAAAGCAATTCTTTCCCAATATATATAGAGAAATTTACGTCAAAGAAACAACCTGTATCGATCTGTTTTGTTAAACCCAAGCGTAGTGGTTTAAAGTATTGTTATCGCGCTACAACTTTGGGAGCCGGCATAACGATTGCGTTGCAGTCGATATTGCATGGTTATTGAAATTCAAATTATAATAAATTACTTTATTAAGAAAATAAATAAAAAAGTTTTACTGGTGACAATACATATGTGTGGCGATAAAGCGTTCATTCAGGTATTTAGTTTGCAATTATATTATTGATCTGTATTCAGGACTATAAGATGTATATCCGAATACCGTACACGTGAATGCTACAGTGGAAACGAGATTTATGCGATTTTCGAATTATTATTCTGTATTATGTCGTAACTGACTAACTGGATATTGTAAAATTTATCAGTTTATCGTATGCAGCAAATTATGATAATAGTAGAATATGGTATAGGTGAATCCCTTTGCTTCGTTAACAACGCATGTAGACCATTCTCGAGAATACTTGAACTCGTGATTTAGCGAAAACAATTTCTATATTAATAGTAATTATTCTTGGAATTAATTTGTGCTGAAAATTTCCATTCGCGTAAGAGTGTCCTCGAATGCTTGCATTCGTGATATAGAGGAGGCTATTTCTTATTGAAATCTTCCGCACAAATTAATTCCAAGAATCCGCGAAAATTAATGCGTACATTAGTATCTCAGCAGAGTGATTTATAGTGTCACAGCTGTATGATACAATGAAGCTACGATCGAAGTCCGACATTGTGGACGATACGCTAATATATAGCTACGCTTACGGTATTAAGATGCAAGCACCCGGCATTTAAACGATCTAGTTGTGGTTTTAAATTGGGATGATGTCACTTCTGAAAGTGAAATATGATATAAAATTCGATTTTGATAATATGATATCCAACAACTCATCGTAAACCCATATACTAATATTCCCATTTCGCTGTATTTCTATATTAGTTTCGAAACAATCCAGACTTTAATTTTCTCCTTTTACCTCTATACCTCTGATGATTCGTTATGAATGCGAAGGCTATGCCCATATGGTACAGTGAAATGCTATTTACTGACTTTCTGCATCAACCAAAGAAGTTCTTAAATACAGTAAAACCTCGTTATACTGCCACCATTTGTACCAGATAAAATTTGGCGTTTGGCGATAAATTGAGAAAAATGTGTAAAGGAATTCTTAAGGAAACGAGAAAAGGGACATTGACATATATTGACGGTAAACGAGGTGGCAGATGAAACTGGGGGCATATTATATCGATGTTTCACTCTAAGTGTTTCGTTACTTAGTTATTTCTAGTGCTTAAACAAATTCATAAAGACTGACGTAGAATTATTGTTCTCTTCTGTCTAGCTGGAGCGTCTCGCTGTAAATGCTGAAAGTTCCAGTATGACAATGAATGAACTCATTAGAAAACTGGTGGTCACGGAATCCGAGCTGGCGAAATGGCAGTCTATTCGACGTCATGAGTCGTACGAGTCGGCAGAGAAACCGGAAACACAAGCGGATGTGACGTTGAGGTTCCTCAAAGACTCGTTCTTTCATTACCTAACAGATGTGAAGGAGTCCGATCACCATCTTCGAGCCATGATCAGAATATTTAGCTTTACTGACGTACAGAGGAGGAAGATATCGGCATGCGTTACAGAAAAGCAGAACAAAAGTGCATGATCCTCCTAACTTGTTGAATTCTTTTGTTTTTGATATTTCGTCTTTTCGTATTGCAGAGTTATCTGCTCTTGATAGCAGGTATTGATTGTTACGTCATTTGTTTTTGAGAGTAACGTCATCATTTTTTGAGAAAACGACGTAATTGTCTCACACAAACTAATGACGTAACAATCAATACATGCTTACAAGAGCAATTAACTCTGCAGTACGAAAAGACGTAAGAATCAATACATGCTCACAAGAGCAGATAACTCTGCAATACGAAAAGACGGAATAGTCACTTCTAATTTGAAACAATGAACACGCACCTTTCAATACAACTGAATGCACTTCTTTTACTCACCGATTGTTTGGTAAATCCTGGTATTTATATCACGGTACATAACATTACAAGGCCTCGGGATCATGCGTTGAAATGTTGTGTAATGTCTCAGCTAGGTATCAAAATGCTATTTGATACACAGGTACTACTGTATTGTAAATATGGATATTTTCACCATTATATCATGAAAAGGAGAATTGCTTTAATTGAAATTTGACTTAAACCTAGCACTTATTTTTGATCCCAGGGCTAAAACGTAATAATATTCTATCACACCAGAACTCCAATCTCTGCTTTCTAGAGTACCACTTGTTCTATAGCATATATGTTCTCGTTTTCTACATTTGTGTGTTATCTTCAATTATTGTTCTTTTCCTTAATTCAAAAATTAATGATGTTTCTCGTCCTTCTTGTTAGCAGCCCCATTACGCGTTTCCATCAATTAATCCATTAATTTCTTTATAACGCTAGTATTTCACCTGATTACTGATGGCAGTGTAACGAAATTTTAATGCATTTCGTTTTTGTTTTATGCAGGGGTCGACAAAGTCTTTATATCTTTTTACATATCTCCGATTTCCGATGATTGCTTCGCATCTGCCTACTGTTTATATTTTGTCCTTGCGTTTTTAGCTCACCTGGTCCGAAGGACCATGGTGAACTATATGCCATACCGTAGCGTCCGTCGTCCGTCCGTCCGTCCATCAGCTTTTCCTTTAAAACGCTACTAGTCATGAACGACTGAGCAGACTCTGACTAAATTTGGTCAGAAGCATCCTTGCGGGATAGGGAACAAATTTTGTATAAATGGTAGGTGTGGCCCCCCTCGGGACTGAGGGGCGGGGCCCAATAGGGGAAATATAACAATGTCTATAAAATCCTTCTTCTGTAGGAATGAAAGGATTTTTTTATCATATTTGGTCAGAAGCATCCTTGGGTGAAGGGGAACACATTTTGTATAAACGGTGGGTCTGGCCCCCATGGGGGCTGAGGGGCGGGGCCCAATAGGGGAAATATAACAATGTCTTTAAAATCCTTCTTCTTCTGTAGGAATGAAAGGATTTGGTCCATACTTGGTGTGGAGCATCCTTGGGTAAAGGGGAAATAATATTGTATAAACGGTGGGTCTGGCCCCCATGGGGGCTGAGGGGCGGGGCCCAATAGGGGGAAAATAACAATGTCTTTAAAATCCTTCTTCCTCTGTAGGAATGAAAGGATTTTTTTATCATATTTGGTCAGAAGCATCCTTGGGTGAAGGGGAACACATTTTGTATAAACGGTGGGTCTGGTCCCCATGGGGGCTGAGGGGCGTGGCCCAATAGGAGAAATATACCAAATTATTCTTTAAAATCCTTCTTCAGTAGGAATGAAAGGATTTGTTCCATATTTGGTCTGAAGTATCTTTGGGTGAAGGGGAACCAATTTTGTATAAACGGTATGTCTGACCCCCCTGGATGCAGTGATGCGGGGCCCAATAGGGGAAATAGAAAAGTCTTCTTCTACCATAGGGATTAAGGGATTTTATCCTAGTTTAGTCTGAAGCATCCTTGGGCCAAGGGGACTCAATTTGGTATAAACAGTTGGTATGGTCTCCCAGGGGGCAGAAGGGCGGGGCTAAATAGGAAAAATAGAGGAATAACCTTTAAAATCCTTCTTCTTCTGCAGGAATGAAAGGATTTGGTCCGTACTTGGTGTGGAGCATCCTTGGGTAAAGGGGAAAAAATTTTGTATAAACGGTGGGTCTGGTCCCCATGGGGGCTGAGGGGCGGGGCCCAATAGGGGAAATAGAGGTAAAACCTTTATAATCCTTCTTCTCCCATAGGGTTAAGGGATTTTATCCCGATTTAGTCTGGAGCATCTTTGGGCAAAAGGGACTCAATTTTGTATAAACAGCGAGTGTGGCCCCCCTGGGGACAGAAGGGAGGAGCACAATAGGGGAAACAGCAAATTCTTCAAAATTCTTCTTCTTCTGTAGGAATGACAAGATTTGTCCAAATTTGGAATGAAGCATCCTTGGGTGAAGGGGAACCAATTTTGTAAAAACGGTGTGTCTGACCCCCCTGGAGGCAGAGATGCGGGGCCAAATAGGGGGAATAGAAAATTCTTCTTCTACCATAGGGATTAAGGGATTTTTTCCCAGTTTAGTCTGAAGCATCCTTGGGCCAAGAAGACTCAATTTGGTATAAGCAGAGGGTGTGGTATCCCAGGGGTAAAAGGGCGGGCCCAATAGGAAAAACAGAGGTAAAACCTTTAAAACCCTTCTTCGGCCATTCGGATTAAGGGAGTTTATCCTTTTTTTAGTCTGGAGCATCCTTGGGCCGAGGGGACTCAATTTTGTATAAACGGTGGGTATGACCCCCTTAGGGGCATAGGGGAGGGGCTCTGTTTGAAGTTTGTTCTCGCTATATCTCAAGTACTGGATGGATCTTTCTGAAATTTCATATGTACTTACAGCACCTACCATGGAGTGCTATATCTATATATACTTCGTTCCGATTATTTTAAACATATTCAGGTGAGCGATACAGGCCCTCTTGTTGTTCTCTCTTCTTCATTGAGAAAATGACAAAAAAAAAATGTAAAATAGTTTTGTTTTATACAAGCGTTATGTATTCCTATGACGTATGTCACGAGCACTATTTAAGTATGCAAGTCTGGTTTTATTCAAAGATCAGCAATCAAAAGGGAGCAGGGGCTACAGGATAATGTGTTTTAAATGTTTAATCATTATATTTCAGATATTTTCAAGGAAGGATAATCTTGATATGTTCTTGAAATTTTTTAATTGTGAAATATGAAACTTTGATGATGATCAAACCCGTATGCTTTTGTTCTGTTATTTTTAATCATTTGCACAATAGTTTCTTTACAAATTAATATAATCACATTGATATATCGTATCACTTTATAACTTACTTGTCTGTTGGTTTGAGTTGTGCTACTCCTGCTTAAATACTTTGAAAATTAAAATAGAATCTAAGACCGTCATTGTTGTTTTATCTATAAAAATAGGCCACATAAACCTGTTGCTTTTAAGCCATTTAGTATTTTTTTAGTTTGAAGTTTGTTTTTGAATTAATTTGGAATGAAGTGTAATAATAAATTAAACTAATATGGGCACAGAAGAATGAAATCAGACGGAGTAGGAACATTTTGCATAATTAAGTAACAGATCGCCTCATAGGTTCATCCGTCAACTCATACCAGGAAACGGGGTAGGAGTGTACGACGCATACGTTATCCATACACCCTGTTCTAGTGGGCACTTTTATTCAGAGACCGTCTGTGTTAAGGCACGGACTTAGATATATCTAATCTAATTCCGTGGTTAAGGGAACACTTTTTGGAGTCCACGGCGATGGTCTCTGAACATTGGTTCGACTGTAGTTTATGTTAACGTAAATGGCTGCTATATTCCTCTCATTTAATCCGTATTCCATGACACCATAATATACCGAGAAATTTAAACTATGGTATTACCAATCATTTAGACATTCACAAATGAATTCATAAATAAAATTGCATTCCATAAACGACGGTTGCATCACGAATGACTGCATGCTAATTTTAATAGCAATTTGATGTTACAACGGCCGTGGAAAGTTGATATCATGAGCCTCCTTACTCTATTCAGGAACCTGGTTTCACATTCCAATTGGTTTGAGGGCTAATGATTGTGATGTCTTTCATTGGGAATTTATGTCTCCTAAATTATTGACCTCATTTCAAATGACATAAAGAAAGGATGTCTTCTGTGACATAAATAATTATTGCATTTAATCTCAACAACAAATTACATACACCAATGAAATTCGCCGACTTGTGCAACATTATTTCGGCGTGTTCGATTATGCTCATTGGTGTGTCTCATGGTTTCATTGCCATTACCCCGGTACCCTCCTCGAGAACGTTACATAATTTGGATTTGACTTAAGATTTCTGGCGAACTTCGTCTGATAAATTTGTTTTTGACATTTTTTCAAGAACTCCCGTGTCATTTTTTCCTTCATTTATATTTTACTCTGTCAATCTGAAATGTAGATTTTTAAAAACAACAACACAATACAGCGTTCTCATATTTTAACTCTTCATCAGCTAACATTACAATATAGCAATGCAATATACCAACGGCAAATAGAATCAAACAACAAAAAACACGTGCTTACTTGCATATACGACCAATGGATAATGATAAACATACTGCCAATTATATTTATCAAATTAACCCAACAACATCCAACACATGTAACGTTGGATCACGACACAGGTATGGTTTCGGTGTATGCTCGAAATTGACGATCTACCAGACAACATGTTGACATATCAGGTCTTTTACTGTAGTCCACTAAAACTGATCATACTTTTCAGCTTTCAAAATTCTGATTAGATTAAAACTAGCGACAAAATAAAATGTATAAGCCTGTCATTATGGGGAATCCGACCGATTAGAATGTTTAAGTCTGCAATTATGGGGTATCCGAGCTACTCTAATGCTTAAATAATGTTAGCCTGCAATGTTTGGGGTAGTCGACAGATTAGAATTTTTAAGCCTGCAATTATGATCAGTTCTTGCGGATTACCGTTACTTTAGTCGTACGGATGAGTAACTGTAACATTTCATACATTGAACATGTCTTAAATATTGCACATCACAATACAAAATGTAAATGAAAATGTACACATCCATTGCATCGCTGAAAAATAGCCCAATAATAAATAATGCAGCCTGAAGCTAAATGAATTTTAAATTAAAAAGGAAAATAATGAAAATAAGAATAAATCTTAACCATGAGGTTTTTTTTATATTACAATTCGTGGTTTTTTTAAATAAAATAAAATAAAAGACAGATAACATACTGAAAACGTAAATAATTTAGCGGTGATGTTATTTTAGCGATTTTTCTCTTAAAAAATTGCTCTTTATTATGACTGCACTAATTGAAGTTTCAGTACATTTGTATATTGCTTACTATACATAAGTAATTTTTGACATTTGTTTTGACTATTGTCCAAGTCTTTTCGTGATTATAGAACATGTTATTGAAACTATTAAATAAAACAAAACAGTTAGTTTACATGCTTCAAGAGTGGCCTAATACAATCAGCTGTATCCACACCAGAACAGGAAACATGGAAAATACGGTAAATAAGCTCCCAACATTTGTCGATCAATAAATTTTTATTTAACACAAATGTTATCCATAGTGTATAATATGCTATAACTCTATAACGACACTTTACGAAAATTGCGTAATGCAAACGAAAATTTCAATATAATATTTGGGTAACAATTAAAACAATACCAATCATGAAAATCAAACAATAGCCCATCGTAGCACTACTGGTGCTAATATAACTTACTAATATATAAAATAGCGTACACAACTGGTGTATAAATAGAAATGAAACTTATATAGATATATATATATATATATTTAAATACTTTATGTGATATTTCAAATCGGCAACATAAATTTGTTTTCTGCTACTTATCAATGATTTATATATAGAAGACTGTTGTCTTTAAAAGAAAGTTTATCACAAATATTTTGCATTCATTTGATAAGTGCTTGGTGTAGAAACTGTTGTTTTTTTAATTCGTGCAATTAAAACGTAGACATTTTCGTGTTTATTTGATACACTGCAGAAAAAAATAAAAATAAACGACAAAAATATAACGAACAAATTGGAGGACATTTTAACTGGAAATTCATGAGCATCGACACCGTTTCAAAAATATTTCAGTATTTGTCGCGTCTTTAAAAATAAGGAATAAAGCTAACGACTAACTATTAAGGACCCAATGAATGCAGTGCCGTTTTTCACTCCAACAGAATAACTAAGATGATAACGAATTAGTTTCGTATTTAGTACATAATTCATATTGAGCATTAATGAGTTTTAAATACGAAATATCGTATGAATATAATGTTCTCGTTGACATTATTTAGGTAAGTTACAAACCATTTGATATCTTAAATTTAAAATAGTCTTAATATTTCATTTTATGGAAAACAAACATTGCATTAACTGATTCAGACAAATGCGAAAGGAATACAAGAAATTTATGGAACTTCAAGTTTCCGTCATTGACCGTTTCAATGGTTCTTGCTTCGAATCCTTGCAATGCATGCGTGTACAAATGCAGATCATCAAAACTTGCAACATTAACTCTTCTCAGACGTGTTAAATAAAATATTAAGAAATTAAATTCCAACTCGCTTGCACTAATAAATAAAACTGAAATCATACGTCTATATCTGCTAAATAATAGTTAGCTTATATATGTACTACTTATCTATAAAACATGTTTACACGACATAAATTCTTGGTTAAATGTAATATAATTATAATCTCTTCAATGATAACAAATAAGGTCAAGGTCACTCAGTATTGCAAAGGTCAAATATGTGTTTAGTTCTAAGCATGAGTCAAATAAAATGTCGTGTTGATTTCTGACTTCAACAAACAAGTATTCCAAGACTGAATTCAATCTGATTTTTCTCTAACCTGAAATGTCAGAAAATGGTAGATGTGTACATGCAGACTACAATGAACATTATCAACACATGTACATCTTCTAGTCACACAAACAATCGTCAGGTATGACAATTGCATTGTGACCCATAGAGCAATATCTATATAACGAACTTCTGACCTTAGCTATACTGAGTGCCCTTGAGATAATCTTATAACAATAAATTATGACAACATACATAACATTCAACACAGCACAACCAGTGCAGATACAACTCAAAACACATCTGGAGACCAAATAACAAACGCTATAGCTTGCATCCACTCCGCTCCCCATATAATATTACTGTATACCTGGAACTGATCCAGAAATGTTGTAAGGGGTACTTATCACCTTTTATTCTATTTTTACCTATTTGGATTACAAACATCCTGTATAAGAATAAATTTTAAAGTGAGTGATGAAATAAAAAATGAATATTGATGGAAAAAATGTAGTAAGTTTCAATGTTTATGGGTAAATAACCATTTTAGTGTCTATGCCGTTTCATTTCTTTCATTTTTATTCATTTATTTATTTTAATAAATGTATGGAAGTATGAAGCTGTACCCAAGACCCCAAGGTCCCTCCCACTAGATCCAACTCTGTTTAGCAAATTAATATACAATGCAACTTTGTAATAAAAAAAAATCCCTAGTCCAAACCATTATTACTTCTAATTAATAGGGCCGTCAGGTTTACCGTCAATAAGCCAATAAGCCCAGTGGTAGATACCATTATTTCGCCCTAATTGTTGCCATTTACCACGTAACTGTATGCACATGAGGGCCATTTGATCTGGGGGGTAAATGCGAGGAGTCACTTGAATAAATGCCTTCAGATATACCTAGATGAATAGGGAATTTAACTACAAACGAGGCCCCTACAACAATTTTGAGGTAGTCATTTGTTGCCACAGGACAATAGCCGAAATATCCTCCTGGAATTAATACTACCCATGAATGATTGAACGATTACATGGAGTTAACAGCTCTGGAAAGGTAGTCTTTAACCCTTTCACCACTGTAGACCATAATGGACTCATCCATATCAATGCATGGTAACTAGAGTCTACTCAAATTACATAGGGGTGAAAGGGTTAAAATATTCAATTTGGCATGTGTATTGTCCTCGTCTCCGAAATCAACAACTTTCAATCAATCCTCACCCAGATGTGCTGTTCCTTATACTCACTTACACTGTAAATATTACACTGTAAATATTACACTGTAATGTAAATATTACACTGTAAATATTTACAGTGTAAGCCAGTGTAAGGAACAACAACTCTGGGTGGCGACTGTTCTTTATTCCACTTGCATGGACAAATTATAAACATTATAAACAGTATTTTATTTAATCCATTGGTGATTACCAGGAAGTGTTAATGTTTAACTTTCTTTGTTTTAATGTATATCAAAATATTTCTCAAGTTTGTATGCATTATGTCATTAATTAAACTCATTCACACCTCGATTTTAACAATAGACTGTCCAATTCATTGTCTTGGAAGAGTTTATGTGTGACTTTAGGGGTCAATGGATTAAAATATACCGTGGCTACCATTTTAACAAACAAATTACTAACAACAGCTCAAACAAACACCATCATTCATGTAGGTGAAATGCAAATACTCTAACAATGTTTTTTTTATTTCAAAGATTCTTTGCAATGTTTAAGTTATTTTAATTCTTTAACAAGTAAGATTTTACTAATGGCAAACACCATCAATGTTGTAAGTTAAATGTTCGCCATGCATACACATTGTCTACATTTACAAACATCTGATCTTTTTCAACTTCTAAAAATTTAACAAATACTTTTGTATCAGGTACATTTTTTTATTTCAAAGTTCTTTGCGATGTTTAAGTTGACTTAATTCCTTAATAAATAAGATTTTACCAATGAATTTCAAATTTGTTTAATTATATACACCAGTTCTCATAAACTGGCAATACCTGAACCAGTCTCTTATACTGTTTACCGAGTTGGATCCATGTACCACATAGCTGTTGTTCTTACTCCTACTAAACAATACAAAAGCTTTAAAAACATTTTTTGATGATAAGTGTGAAGGGATGAAGTTGATGAAACATGCATTTTTGAAAAATTATTTCAATTAATAAGATTGTAAAGAAGAATGCATATGAACAACCCTTACAGAATAGGATATTTTTTTCTATGGAATTTAGTTTTCATGATTTGTGTTCAGCTTTCTCCATTATTTCAATAACATTATCAACATGTTATTATCTAAACTTACCATAGACAGAAATTATCATTATCATGACAATAATGATAATAAAATATGAAACTATAAGCACATCAACAGAGCTATCTGCATTCAAACTTTATGAGCTAATAAGTTAGTGAGGTAAAACATATCTTCACTTTCTAATACATTTTACGCAAACTATTTTGTTTTTAAAGTAACTTTTCCATGAATATACACATATAAAAGAAAATAACTGTTTTTAATTTTAATGCAGAATAGGATGATAAAACAACAATTCAATTTTGTATTTGCGGTGTTTCACATTGTAAATCCCATCATTAGAATACAAAAGTACCTTTGTGAGTGCTGTGTATTTATATAACAATGTTGAACAAAATTAAATTCCTGCGAAACTGTTTTGGGTTGTATCCAGCCCTTGTTTGGCGTGGATTCATTAATTAAGGAGTGGGTCAAGGGCTGGACTTGATAGGGACACAAGCTTCAGGGGTTGCAAAAAGCAAAAGTATTTTCATGTTTCAAACTTTAGTGGATACCGGCGTACGAAAGTATAGGCAGCTATCCATCTGTTTTGATAAAGACAACCCTGAAATATACATGATGTAGTCCCCCCCCCCCCAACTAAACAACTATACAGTACCTCCTTCAAATTCCCAGAAAAAATGAGTCAAATTCAGTTTTTAGAAAAGACTTAATGGGAAAAGAAATGAATGGTAATAGAATAAGAAACTTTTTTTTTCTTTTCATTTGGTCGTATGAAGGAAAAAAACAACTTCTAACATTGATGCAAATTAAATTAGCAGAACAATCGACCGCTGTGTGAAACAGTTAGGAAACACAGACAAAAATATCACTAATTCTGTAACTGGCAAACACGAAGGAATATTTAGCTATACATAGGTTTTTATAAATTAAACAAAGAATATCTTTCTTATCACAAAGAAAATCACACCAATAGATATTTTGAGCAAATAATACTGAACATAAATAAATAATTTAAATATCTTTAACACCGAACGTGATTAAATTTTCAAAACGTGAACTTTGTGTGTCAGAGTAAACACAACAGACACGTATACGTAAGAACTATGAGAATTATCACAAGAAAATATTACACAATGACTAAAAATATATGCACTATTGTTAGGGAAAATAACAGGTATGGAATAACCATAAACATGTATATATATAGGTTGTTTTTGAAACTTAAAGTTAAACAATAAACACTCTGTATAAAATGAAATATTTGTGGGTATTACGGTTTGTAGTTTCACGTTTACAAACCATTTTGTAGAGGGATTTATAAGTGATTTAAATTATTCACTCCCTACGACACATTTGAACTCTTCCAACTCAAAGGTTGAAATATATATAGTTCATTATGATATTTCAGGGGTGAATGAGTTTAGTAAGTCCATGAGTGTAAAGTTAGTTAACCCTTCTCCCGATGTAAATTTAGTAGATTATATTCTACCATGCATTGATCTGGATGTGTCCATTATGGTCTACATTGGTGAAAGGGTTAATTTTTACACATATTTGTAAAACCATAATTTTGTTATTTCCCTGTATCGGCAAAACTCAGGAATGAATGTAAATAAATACGAATATTTCAGATTATACAGCATGAGTTCGCAAAAACAACCTGCTCAATAGTTGAAAAATACATGAATATCTGAATTTATATATTAGATCAAGATGACCTTCTCATGAGTATTCCTCATTTAACCATCCATGGTAGGTTCGAGGTGCCACACTAAATGTGCCGTGAACTCGAGGCGATTCCCAAGCTTCTTCAAGCATTTCCTACAGGTGAAGGGATCCGATTCATCCGCGGAGTGAAGGGAATTGTGCAACAAACTCATGGCATAATCCTCAAACCATATACAGCAATGCTCGCACCGCATCATCTTTTTCACCTGAGTTCCTGCAGGTACTTTGTTGACCGTACTTGGACCCGCTGGAAGTGTTGTCAGGGTGCTACCCCAGGCTGTTCGAGTGGAATTTACCAGTTTTGTTACATTAGAACTATTTTCTGTAACGCCTGTGGTTATTCCGGGGCTAGAACTGACAGCGTTGATGGTAGAAATTGGAACGTACGACTTTAATTTGGCTCGTAACTTCTGTTGCATGGCTGCCTTGTAGCTTGCTGGTCCAATAACTTTAAATTTCATCTTCTTCACCCCGGTGGATGAGCGAGGCCCCACCACCACTTCCTGAAGCTTTGGGGTCGTAGAATCATTATTTTGAACTTTAGAATTTGAAATTTCTTGTTCATTTGTCTTTGATACTGATTTTTCTTCATTTTTATCGTTTATCTTACTGCCGTTGTTTTTAGATTTCTCACCCTCGTCCGATTCGTCATCATCATCATCCATAGTTTGACATTCCTTACTTAAGTCACTTGACGTCCCGTTACCTGCAGCATCCACAGGTACTTCAATCTCATCAGCATCTTTTGGTTCCTGTTTGATTTTTTTCAGGTCTGACGGTAAAATAAACATGTTCATATCATCAGTGAAAGTAGTCGTGGACTGATATTCATTGTATCCGTCGCCATTGTTTGCTTCGCTCGCATTATTCTCACCAAAAGATTCTACTTCCTTCTTCTCTGAATCCCCACCTCCATATGAAGAGAGTTCCATCTCATTCTGCACAGCGTTTGAAATGGCATCTTTGATGATGCTCTCCATAGCAATATCTTCACTGAGTTGGAAATCGGCTGGTAGACCATTGGCTTTTTCATCTTTAGCTGCGATGCGGTGAACATTATTCTGAGGCACTGTATCCCGTTTTCCAGAGAAATCTTCGGGAACTTGGGGCTGGGGGCCCAAACTAAATTTAGCAAGGCCAGTGACAGGATTTTCATCATCTTCTGGTATACTGGGCTCTTTTTTGATGATCACACCATTTTCTGTGACCTCAGTTGTCGGGGGATACAAAGACAGATGACTTTCCTTATGAGTATGAAGCTGCGTGATCAAGTCGAACGCCTCGCCGCATCGGTGACAAGTAAACACTGTTGAGACTCCATGACTCTGCTGCAGGTGGGAGTGTAAGGTTTGACGGCGCAGAAACTTCATGTCACAGAGGCGACAAACATTTCTTTGTTTCTGAGGCATATGAACCTTCAGATGTTGTTTGACGTGATCGGAGCGAGTAAATCTGCGACCACAGATATTGCACGCGTACGGCCGTTCTCCGCTATGTACTCTAACATGGCGTTGTAATTTTGACGGTGTCGAGTAAGTTTTCCCACAAACATAACAAGAATGCGATGTTGACTTACCCCTCGAGTGTGTCGCTATGTGGTTCTGCATTTCGACTGGCGTATCAAACTGCCGTGCACAAAATCTGCACATAAATTTCGTGACTACCTGTACTGTATACTTGTCTTTATTGGAAGGTGTGGCCGTCGCAGTAATCATCGACTTCTCCACACTTGACCTTGTCCAAACACTGGATCGCGTGGCAACAGACGATGTTGACGCCTCCCCATTCATTGACTGATCATCCTCCTTGACCTCTTTCTTAATTGCTTCAGGGTCAAGGTTACCTGTTGTGGCCTCTCCATTCATTGGTTGATATATATAGTAAGCTTTCAGGTAGTGGATTTTAAATCTTCATCTGAAAAGTGAAAAAAATGACTTTTTTAACATTTTGAACATGTATATATGAATGACAAATTCTTTCTCACAAATCTGAACCTCTTTAAGATTCTAGTAGCACTGTTTTAGTCACGCTATTTACAGGGGAGGAAACAGGGGCCTGGATTCCCCCGTTCTAGATATTCCGGGGGTTTCTCTCAATTATGTTCTCTGCACCCCTGGAATGTCATAGCAAAAGCACACAACTAGCTATTTGATTGGTGAAAAAACCTGACCAATCAATAGGCTGATACCGGGTCCTTTGAGGATTACAGAGGAGCGACCCCTGACTTCAAAGACAGTCAAAGAGCTATGGCGGAAAACTGCCCGTATTTCCCTAAGTCGGCATTTTTGAAAACGGAAAAAAATATTGATGAGTTAATAATCTTTAGTAGCAAAAATGCATGGAATAGATATAAAACCAATTGAATATGAAATTTTGAACTGTTGAGATATTCGATATTGTTAAATATAATACTACAAATATAGCCATATTCACTATATCTATGAAAGTGAAGGGGTTTCCTAGACTTAAAAAAATATTTTCAATACTTTCCCATCCTGGGACCAACTTTTGAATAAACTTTTTGATTCCGTGATGTAAAATGCAAAATTAAATTGTATGACGGAAAAGTGGTCCTCCTTATTATCACAAAGATATAACCAAACATGCGGGAAAATTCATCGTCGAGGACAGTTTCATTTGTTTTAAATGCAGGAAGACTGCAGCACAAAGTTAGGAGCGCAATACACGTGTAAGACATGCTATTCGAAAACTGTATGTAATTTTATCATTCCAAGGTAAAGGAAGAACAAAATCAAAATGTGTGTTTTTAAGAAAACAGGTAACGGCATGAAGTAGGCAGTAGTAATGACAAGAGGGCCTGTATCGCTCACCTGAATATATTTAAGCAGTCATAGCAAAATATTCTCATTAAATATTATATTGCATTAAAAATATTTCCCTCGCAAACTTTGTTGGCTCCATCTGTTGAAACTACCAGCAAAATATTATTATAAGATTCTATGCTTTTTTATTCTTCTTCAGAAGTTGCTTGACATATTTTTCCCTGTGACCTTGTAAGTAGGTCAAGTCATTTTCCTTCTCAAATTGGTTAGCTCTATTACTTAAAGCTACCAGCCAAATCTTATGAATCCATTCCTTTTAGTTCTGAAATACAAATCCTTTAAAATGTTGTTGACCTATCTGTGACCTCTAAAACAGGTTGAGGTCATTTTCATTCGCAAACTTTGGTGAGCTCTATCCCAGGAAGTCACCAGCCAAATATTATAATTTTATGCCTTTTAATTCTTCAGAAGAAGTAGTTTGAACTATTTGACATATTTGACCCCTGTGACCTTGAAAGTAGGTCAAGGTAATTTTCATTCTCAAACTTTGTTGGGCTCTATCCCAGGAAGCCACCAGCCAAATAAAAAGATTCTATACCTTTTAGTTCTTCAGAAGAAGTCATTTAAAGTGTTTGACATGTTTGACCCCTGTGACCTTGAAAGTAGATCAATGTCATTTTCATTCTCAAACTTTGTTAAGCTCCATCCCAGGAAGCCATCAGCCAAATATAAAGATTCTATACCTTTTAGTTCTTCAAAAGAAGTCGTTTTAAGTTTTTGACATATTTGACCCCTGTGACCTTGAAAGTAGGTCAAGGTCATTTTCGTTCTCAAACTTTGTAGGGTTCTTACCAACAAAGCTTTCAGCCAAATATCATGACTCTAGGCCTGTCCGTTCTTCAGAAGAAGTTGTTTAAAGGAAAAGTTGAAGGACGAGGACAGACGGACAGACAGTCGACGGACGCCGCACCATCACATAAGCTCACTTGCCCTTCGGGCAGGTGAGCTAAAAACTAAATCCTTTCAAACGTGTTGGTAAGGATTGTACAATCTTGTGTTTTATACAGCATAACGCGAAATAGGCATTTTGTTGAGTCTTTATCGTGAAACGCATGTATTAGGAGCCATGGCCTTGAATTCGTCTGTTTACAATAATCTATTCTTAGACAAGGGATTCCGATAGAGCTACCTGTATAGAAATACCTGAGAATGCATCATAACAGTGCACGGTTGGAAGCGCGCACTATAGCTTTGGGGAAATAGGCATAGCAACTCGCCATAGCTCTTTATCATTACAGGACAGCAAAATGCTTTTGATGTACAATCAAAGGATCAAACTGGTCTTCTTGTCTCATCCTCAAAGGACCCGCAAACTGATCCTTCGATTTTGTCATTTACATATCCAAGGTGTGCAGAGAGCGAAAGTGAGTTAACCCATGGATATCGAGGATGGGATTTCCCAACCTTGTCTTCTTGTAGCATTATTAACTCATTCACCCCTACTGAAGACACATTTGACCTCTTCCAATTCAAAGGTTGGTATAGTTCATTATGAATTTTCAAGAGTGAATGAGTTAAAATAAAAACAAACTGAGCTCTGAGGCTAACAAAGAAATACCACCCTCCATGCATCCCCCACTCTTTGCCAATGACCTTTGACCCTTTAACCTTGACTGATGACCAACAAAATCTAAACAGGTGTAGAATCTAATTTTACCACACTATGGTGTAAAAATAAACTTACATTTGTTTAGGGGTTCATGAGATGTCTGGTACACAACTTGGTTTGGTTTAATTTTGTTAAACGTCCTATTAACAGCTAAGGTCATTTAAAGACGTGCCTCCTTATGTGAGTGTATGCCTTCTTACGTGAGTGTATGTAGGAGACAGAGTATGTTGGTGTGTTTGTCTCCTTGTGATAGCGCGGATTTGGTGCCGACTTTAAAGTGCTATCTCACTGAAATGCCATACCGAAGGCACCAAGCACAGCGTTCCGCCCGGTCACATTATACTGACAACAGGTTAACCAGTTGTTGACATTCCCCTTAATGCTGAACGTTAGCAGAGAATAACAAAGTTCTACCATTTTTAAGGACTTTGGTATGTCCCTTCTTGGGGACAGAACCCACTGCCTTCCTCACCTGGGCGAACGCTCAACATTCAAGCCAAAAGTAAGGTGTTGTCAAACAAGGCGCTAGGAAATAATAGGTAGGGAGCAGCAGATTTATTTTGGTCGCTATTGTGTCCCCAAATAGAGGACACCAAAGCAAATCCCCCATTCTGCAGGGGGTACAAACTTTTTACTTCAACAGCGGAAAAGTGATGATTGACTGTGACCTTTGACCTTGAACCTTGACAAATGACCAGCAAATTCATTTAATTGTTTCCTATCAGTGGCAGAAATCTATTGCCAAAGTTTGCAACTGACATCAGCTCACAGAAATAGTCATAGCAGACAAATCTGGTTTTTTTCCCCATTGTTGTTTGAATTATTTAAGCAAAACTATTAGTAACCACGTCATATGTTTTTCCATTCTTTTGGGATATATTCTTGGTAAATAATTTGTACCCTTTCTAAAATATCTACATTACGTCTTGTTATATTTGCAATATCGGAATCAAATTTTCGTAAAAATCTGTATTAGAAGTTGGAGGAAAAGATTTAATCATTCTGTACAGTTGGTATGGGGAGGGTCATCCTGGATATCCAGGGGCTATGTTCACTTTTGCACTCTGCACCCCTAGAATATGTCATAGCAAAATTGAAGGCAAAAAGATAGCTGTTTGATTGGTCTCAGGTAAAAAAAAACTGACCAATCGCTAGGCTGATACCTGTCCTTTGAAGATTACAAAAGAGACCGCCCGACTTCAAAGCCTGTCAGTTTTTACCATTTTGATGTACATCAAAGGATCGAACTAGTCTTCTTGTCTCATCAACAAGGTGGCAAAAACCAGCCTCCAATTTTGCTGACATATTTCAGGGGTGCAAAGAGCGAAAGTGAGCAAGTGAGCGTAACCCCTGGATATCGAGGATGGGGAAGGTTATGGAAATTCTAATTAATTCAGGTTCATAACTCCAAGCTGCAAGCCTAAGATTTGACAGGGTTAATAAAAAAAATTATATTTAAAAAATACTAAACTAATTTAAATTTATTTTTTGAATATAATTAAAATTAAGTACTAATGATATACAATAATTCAAAATCAAATTTTTAGAAATCATGTTTATCCTAATTTAAAACCATAATATTTGATTGAAAAAGTTAATTAATAACAGAAATAAGTATTTTAATAGTTATCTTAAAAATCTATTTCATAAACTGAAATCAAAAAGTGATCCATGCAGATGAAATATACATTATTTTTCTCTTATTCTGAATAATTTTCATATATTTTCCCTCCGCGGCCCCCTTTCTGGACTTTATACAACAATGGGCTATAAATAGATACACTGTATATTCGGGGATTTTAGCTCGTTACCTCGACGAAGGAAATAAACATGATCCGGAAATAAATGGACCGATTTCGATGCAAGAAAACAAGTGCTCTATCTAACTTTACATATTTTAATTTAATTAAGATATTCCGAGCTAAATTTTAGCCCTATTTTCCATAGTTTTGCAGTCTATTTCCGCAAACTTGTATATATATTCAATACACATACGCACACAGCTACATATACCAGTGACCTCACTTTGCCCTAGGGGCCAACTACACAGCGCCACCTATCGTGGGTCACGGAAATAATTTATGCGCTATGTTTATCCCCGTAATGACCGTAGCAAACTGCCCTTTTTATTCTAGAACACAATGAAACTCAAAACTAGAAATTGACCCAACACACGTTTAAAAACAAGCTTGGCATTTCTGTGATAGATATCAGCTGATATGCATAACATGTGTAAGGTCTGTCGCCGTCAAAATGAAACCGAACCACAGCCCCTAGTAGGCTTATGCACTGCGTCTGACAGCAGTGTGTCATGGCGTCGAGAAGGGACCCGACCCTTTCTCAACATTTGCTTACGTTTTCAATGAAAATAAGACAATTTTGTAACTAAACGTATATACAAGTATCAATATTGTGTACTTACGCTGACGGAGAGGCCGTCTAGGGGGCGAATCCACGACCCGGTGTATGCATGGACCCTGATTTACCTACGGTAGCCACAGGTCCCTGCCTGTTTGCGAGCCAGCTAGTAAACCTGTGAAGCCAGCTCGCTACCAACTAGGGATTAATAAGGGAGACCAGTCAGCTCGCTCAGCCGGGATCTATTTCCAGGATGGGGTCTTGCAGGGGGGAAAGGTATCGGAATACTTCAGGGGCTAAATAGAATAAAACCCAGCTACATGTAATAATTATTTTACTTTTAAACGTACATGTTGTGATGCAAAAAGGCACGAATCTGGATTGAACGTTAATTACAAAATATATCATATTAGATAATTGCAATTTTATATTGCAAAAAATGTATAATAATATACAATCAAGTTTTTTGTTTTCTAAAACATCACCCATGAATTCAGCCAAGAAGTTTTCCAATGAATTAAATATGTTTTAAATAAAATATATACATATCAATACTTTTTAAATGACTAAATATTGGAGTCACAGAAAAATGTATGTTTAAATGGCGAATATAAATTCAGTTATTATAGACATTTTAAAATTGTTTAAAGATTATATTAATATCCTAAAAATGTCCAGAGGTTCACCTCCCTGAGCTAATATTGCTCCCGTATGCAAGTCCTTCCTTCCGCCCACACATGCAACCAGTGATACATGCGTACCCTCGCGTGGAAAAACCCGCTTTCTATTCTCACTGAAACCATCTATCCTTCTGTACATACGATACCCTTCATCCACACGCACATACCCTCACACACATGCATATTCCTGCTGCCCTCATGCATATTAATCTGTCACCCCATCTCTCGTGCTATCCTTCATACAGGTATACATACACATCTTAATTGTTTCCCCCTCCTTCATACACACGCGCATACCCTCTTCCAATATACACTGATTCACACATGTGCGTTCGCAGTCATACTTTCTGTATGTCACATACGTGCATGCACACGTCATTCACATGCACGCGGATCACATACATACATACGTACGCATACTGCTTTCCTTTCACACACGTAGATACCCCCAACCTAAACACGCGGATCACATATGGTGTTCTGGTATATATACACTTATACTGCCTTTCCTTCACACACGTGCAAAATTGCCTCATCGTATAGACCACAAACATTTATTCGATCTCCGTTTCACACACATGTGTACACACTTTTGTATTACTCCTATCCCCATTGAAAGTCCATAGTCCGCATTAAGATTACCCTCACTCGTCAAAATAACCCCCATTGTAGACCCTCTCACACGCTTATGTAAGCATAAGAATGTTCTCATTTCCACACGAATCCACACATGCACGCATTTCTCCCTCACACTCACGTCACCCTCACTAACCCTCTCATTGACGTCTAACGTAAAACGTTCGTTTGCCCGCAGACCTTGAAACCTTCCCACCCATCCCTGATATATATGTACATATGGAAGCTTTGGCCAGTGTCCAGCTGGCGATCATAATCACTGGTGTCCGGTTAACATATCCTATAGACCTATATATACATGTACGTTATGTCCACGTGGTCTGTACAAGATATGACGTATATCTGGCTATTTAGAATAATAAAATCATCATCTTAGTTTAAATAAAACGGCGTTTTATTCAATATTCAATCATATTTGTTTATATTCTATATACAAGTCTAGAACTTATATATGTCAATTCTTCTCCCAAAACATTTGATTAATTTGTTTTTGGGGAAGAGTTGGGGTTGGGTAGGCGTTCACATAAACATCAACAGTTCAACAGAAAATCTGCGCTCAATGATAAAACATTAAAAATATTACCCTCACTTGTATAAGAGTTTCAGTTTCTTATTCAACTTATGATAGAGTTTGTTTTATTTTACACTGTTCAGTTAAATTGTAATGAGATTATTAATGAATACTAATATTACCAGACCATGAAAATAGAGAGGAAATTGTCGCATAACAATGTTTGAGAGCATTATGATTTTCACAAAAATGAATAACCTTTTGTATTAATATGTTATCGCTTCCTACCGACTCAGCTAAGGAGAACTCATCTCAGCTTTTTCTCTGTTAAAAGCTAAAGCTAACTGGTCCTCGGACACTTACTTATCAATAAAATGATGGAGCGTAGCGGAGTTACCCGAGGTTTGCCGATTGAGTAAACCAGAGGTCCCGGGACCGACTTATAGAAAAAAAAATAGTTACCTCTGTGACAAAAAAACTCGGCGATACTTTCAAAGGAATCGCTATGACCCCTGGAAAACTCGGGACGATTTCTTTCCTAGCTAGAGGGGAGTTTGTCACCCTTGTAAAATACTAGCTGTTTCCTACCGACCCACTTGGAGAGAATTTCTCTTTAGCTCTTTCGGTAGAAAGTAATTTGAACCAGTGGTTCAGGGCGGAGCCATTGATTTTTTTTACCTGAAGTAAAGCTTCAGAATGGATTAAAGAGTACATAGTTTTAAAAAAAACCCACCTCTGCCGGAAAAAAACCACACCCATGATTTGGAGGGGCGTGGTTGATATATTGGAAGACCAAACATTCAACAAACCAATAATGGAGTTGATATGGTTAAAGAACATTAATAGAGGTATGGAGAGACCTAACTGGCGTCGTGATGGACTGAAATAAACCCGTCCTCGTCACTTCTGATACGATTTAAAAATGGTCGCCATCAAAATTGAAACTTGCGAGATGTGGCATTAAGGAAGACATTTCATATTTGTTGATGTTTTTCAAATATGTTTTTTTTTTCATCCCTGAAATATCCACAGTTTAGTTATTTGAATATTGTGTTAAAATTACAGTTTACTGTCCGATTTACATGCACGTACATAAGAGTTATTTCCCTTTTTTTGTTTCGTTGCTGGTATATTTGAACATTAATTATAGCTAATGGCCACGAGAAAACTTTTTAGGCTTTGCAAGTCTTTGCTATTATTGAGCACGAGGAGCACTTCATCCAAAAGTTTACAGAGAAGAACCAGCTAAATCATTCTGAGTATCGAGGAATCCAAAATGAATTTTCATGTGGTCCTACGAATCCACAGTCGACGTGTAATGGTGATCTAGGAATCCAGAGGACATGTATCCGAAACCAGAAATCCTAGTAATCCGCAATGAACCTTTTCCTGGACAAAGAAATCCAATGTGGACCTAGTAATCCGCAATGATCCTATTCCTGGACATAGAAATCCACTGTGGACCTAGTAATCCGCAATGATCCTATTCCTGGACATAGAAATCCACTGTGGACCTAGTAATCCACAATGATCCTATCCCTGGACATAGAAATCCACTGTGGACCTAGTAATCCGCAATTATCCTATTCCTGGACATAGAAATCCACTATGGACCTAGTAATCCGCAATGATCCTATTCCTGGACATAGAAATCCACTGTGGACCTAGTAATCCGCAATGATCCTATTCCTGGACATAGAAATCCACTATGGACCTAGTTATCCGCAATGATCCTATTCCTGGACATAGAAATCCACTGTGGACCTAGTAATCGACAATGATCCTATTTCTGGACCTAAAACTCAACAGTGGACCTAGGATCCTAGATCCACAATACACCTATTCTCTGGACCCAGAAATCCACTATGGACCTAGTAATCCAAAATGCTCCTTTTCCTGGACATAGAAATCCACTGTGGACCTAGTAATCCGCAATGATCCTATTCCTGGACCTAAAAATCAACAGTGGACCTAGGATCCTAGATCCACAATAAACCTATTCCCTGGACCCAGAAATCCACTGTGGACCTAGGGTCCTAGATCCACAATAAACCTTTTCCCTGGACCCAGAAATCCACTGTGGACCTAGTTATCCGCAATGATCCTGTTCCTGGACCTAAAATCAACAGTGGACCTAGGATCCTTGATCCACAATAAAACTATTCCCTGGACCCAGAAATCCACTTTGGATCTAGGCATTTTACCGAGACCCAGAAATCCCAGTAAGCCTAGAAATATGCAATAAACATTTTCCAAGGACTAAAACAAATCTACAGTGGACCCAGGAATCTATAATGAAACCATTCCTGATTATAAAACTCCAGGTAGATCTCGGGACCCGGGGGTATAGTTGGATCCACGACTTCGTACGTATCCACAGAGGAACCATTTTTAGTCTGCCTTTGTAATTAAGATGATAATTTGTTTGAAACTTAATTCCTTTCTGTTTCTAGACCCCTGACCGACCTAATAGTAGCCCGAGTTTTCTGAATTATGGTTAAGACCCTTCCATCTGTAAAGAGGATTTGATTCTGCCATATCTGGATCTTGAAAAGAAGATTTTTTTAAAATGTTAGTCAATTTGACCCTTTTTGGCTCCGCCCTTCAGCCTCCTGGGGGCTTGGGACTATATACTTCTCAATTTAGCTATAGTAAAGTTTACACCCTCCCCAGGGGGAAACGTGACACCCCAGGGTTATGAAATTCACAATTTTGGTAAAGCACCTTCAGACCCTTCCATCTATGAAGAGTATTTGATTCTACCATATCTGGGTGTTGAGGAGAAGAGTTATGAAATCTCAGTCAATTCGACCCTTTCTGGCCCCATCCATCAACCCCTGGGGGTCAGTCTACAGGGCTAATATGTGCCTATCATGAAACTGCTATCCAATACTGATAATGCTAACCAAGTTTAAATGAATTCCGATGAAAATTAACCAAATGCTGGTCCAAAATATGATAATAAGAGCTGGTTTAGATAAATAAATAATTTATTTATGTGAGGTATGTGTTATGTCATAGTAGATTTTTGTTGTCAGCACCTCATAACTCTCCGAGACCAAACAGTGTCTGAGAATTCCACGTTTTAATAAAGTAGTGCGCTCTGGCCCACACCAGACATATATGTCAAAATGTCTAAGTCTGGTGTTAGGGCCAGAGAAAACTCGGGCTAGCCTAACAGGTGACGTCACACAATTCCGCTGAATATGGTCTTTGTAACACAGGAACCCGAAACTAAAGGTTTGTTTGGTGACACATGGACCCGACATAATATATATATAGAGAGAGAGCCGACTGGGTACCCTATATATTCACATTGAAGCACGTACATGAATTTCTATTCAAACTCTACCTCAAATATGTTTCATGTTCATTTTAAGTTGCATGTAAATTTGGGATTTGAGTATATAGGTTGTGAGGTTATTTGGATATTAAGGGTACATTTACACGCTACCTAGATATGATTGATGCGAGGAATTCCTCTTAAGCAGCCCTGTCCCACTGCAGATAAACCACTGATATTTCAAACTATAGTAATCCCCCCTTAATTTCGTTTTAGATATAACTGAAGCGAGACTGGATCAGGAAACTGCTGCTGATCACGTATGTGTAGATCAGTGAGTAAGAACGACAGTGCGAGTTCCGAAATATATGTGCGTCTCTTTTCAGAAAGGAATTTTAAAGCGGTTTCCATGCCACTTATAACTTTCAAAGTTATTGGCAGCGGTACAATAATCCTTCATTTAACTTTTTTTTTTTTTTTTTTATCAAAATTCGATCATTTGTTAATTTATGTACTTTTCAAGTAGGGCATCGATTATGACGTCGGTAAATATAATTTCATTAACTCTTTTAGGAAAGAAATTATATGCGATATGTGACATTAATTAAGGTTGTATGTCTGTTCCTTCGCTCTGTGACTACATGTACCCGTGTCTGACATTGGACCATTTATATTAAGGCTGTATGTTACCTTACTGTGGAATAAATCTCCCTTCAAAAAGAGTAACACAAAAAAGAGACAAGAAAATATCAACATGTTTGCGTTGATAAGTCTTCGGTTATTCTGAAATAGTCGATCATACCAATTACATTTTTTCAATTAACGCAAAGTGCAGGGTTATTTTGATATAGTATAATATCATTGACAAATCTCAATAGAAACCGTGAAAATTGTTTTCGTTTATTCAAAAACGAGTTAACGTATAGAGAAAACACCTTCCTAACGGAATCTTAAATAAATAGGTACAGGAAACAAGTTTCGCGTTTCAAGCGAAGACTAAATTAATATACAGTGCGAACTATCTCTGAAAATATCGTCCAGATTTTTTTAATTTTTTTTTTAAAGATTGCTCCTTGTTCTTGTTCAAGGGTTATACTCTTCTTTTATAAACGAGCAGAAATGATATATCAGCTAGAAAATCTTGTTTATATATATCATATAATGCATAGTATAATGTTGATGATAGTCATATATGTAAATATAATAGAAATTTAAAGTATTGGTCAATCGTGTGTTTTACTACTTTATGTTTTTCTGACTTTTAAACAATTTGGAAGGGAATTCCCATTCGAACATTTTGTTGGTATTTTCACATGGCACGAGTTTGATGACATCCTTCTTCCCGGAACCAACGTCATTAGAAACTTGCGAGGCACATTTAGAACTTACACCGTCAGTATACACGAGTAACTTCCCTTTCAAGGCCCACTTTCCACTTTCAGCCGTGCACGGCGCCACAACTAAAAGATCCTTTTCGACTTTGATGCATTTCCCAACCGTCATTAAACCACCATTTTCCAGCAAGGCGACACATCTGGCCTGATAGTAAAAGAAACAATCACACGAAACTAGTAAAGGGTATGTATTAAGAACAGCAGATTCTTCAGGCCCAAAACAATTCATGGAACCCGTGTTGCGCATGTGTCCAAAATATACAGTTCCTTCCGGTGGAACTTCTAGTTCCGGGTATACATTTTTCAGAAGCCAGTTGAAGTCTTTACATTTGTAATTCCTTTTGACTGTATCCATTATATCGAACCTTTCTGAAGACCCTGGCGGTTTGGCAAATCCATCGTTGAAAGAATAGAAGTATTTCCTGTAATCCCCAAGCCACATCTCTGCTGTTCGTCTATTGTTGTAAACAAGATCGGAGTAAGCCATTTTGAACGGGTGTCCTTTTTTGAAAATGTGGGCAACGTGAGAGCATGGCGCTATTTTCATACTTCCGCCACAAAGCCAAACTCTAATGGAGAGCTCAACATCTTCCCCGCCCCATGTGCGCATGCCCGTGTCCAGTCCTCCGACATCAATAAAGTACTTCCGGTTTACTGCAAATGCACATCCTACAATGGCAGGGGTGTCGAATGCTTTAGTAGGTTGCGATTCAATTTTAGATTTTTGCATTGGTGGAACCGGAACAAATTCGAACGCCATACTCCATTTAAAATGACCCCGGATATTGTTCCGGAAGTAACTTCTGTATTCAAAAGTTTGCGGGTCAACGATGTCAATGGACGGCTGGACGATTGCCGTGCGATTTTGACCTATTTCGTGCATTAGGGGTTCCAACCATCCAATGTTAACCTCAGTATGAGAATCAAGGAAAACCAACACGTCCCCTTTGGCCAGCTTGGCACCAACGACTCTAGATTTCATTGTTCCCAGTCTTTCATGTGCTCTGTGTACCCGTATGAAATCGTACTGTTCCACATACTTATCCAAGGGGGCTCCCAAATGTTCCAAATCACTCATATCGTCTATTATAATGATTTCGTGTATGAGCAATCGGGGCGAGTGCTTGAGAATGCCGTTTATAAGTCTCTCGAATGTGGACCATGGTTCGTTATGGAGTGGTATAACAATGGACGCCGTCGGAAGTAACTTGATAGCATAGTTTTCAAATGCGCACTCACGATGACGATAATCCGGTTTCTCACGATTCACTGAAATCTTGTGAGTTCTGTTGACGTTGATATGGAAACGGCTTGGATCTGTATCCTTATATAAGGAAATGCCGAAATCTTTAATTATGGAGGAAAACCTGCGTGGATTGACAGGCTTTTTTTCTTTGTCGATGTGCTTAATTTTACCAGGGACCACGTATTTCTGAGAAGTGAGATTTCTAAATGGCGCTTTGCTCAATACAAACTTATCACCGCGGAGCGGCGGTCGGAGTTCCTTGGCGGACCACGTCACCATGGTAGCCCAACAGATCACCAGTGCTAACAGGAGAAGGACTCCAATTGTTCTCGGGAAACATTTCCTCGGACGTGCTACCAACATAGTTGTTATCGTTGTTAACTCCTGTCGAACTGTGACACGGTGTCGCTGACTGGCATACTAAGTATGGAAGATCAAAACCGCAAACAGACAGAAAGGAATAAAGATATAAATACATTACGTGAAACCTCATTAAAGCGATCTCTGGTTATAAAAAAAACCCTTCAATGTCTGAAGGTTAATGAAGCAAATGAATAAATTATCGCTGGCCAGTTATGTCGTGATGTCAAACTCAATATTTGACCCCCGAATGGTTTCCGATTGAGTTCACATTTACAATATAGCATGGTAATACCGAGTTCTACGGATGATTAAATTGCGGTCGTCACCGGTCAAGACTAAAGGGTCAAAGTTCACTTTACCACTTTTGATGTAGATAGATGTGTTAAGAAATAAACTTGTGTGTCATATGTCCCCAAAAACCTATTCTGAAGGATGCATAATGGAATATGCAAGTAAACAATTTGGTTTTAAACCATCGTAAATATTTATGATTTGCAATTTAATACTTCATCATAAAGCATGCACTCATTACGTAAACCTACCATTGAAATCTAAAAGACTGACATGGGTGCATGAGCTAGCATGTTACAACTGATCTGACGGCAGGTTCGGGTTCGATTCCTGTCGCCATTTCTCTACACGTGAGGCGAGTACACGTACGTGGTTGAAAATGAGGCCAGTACGTGCTGCCGTACGCAATCACCTGTCAGTAATATATCGAACACGTGTATCTCGGGTAAGCTGACTTTCGAGTGCCCGTGCGTGTTATACAGTTGTTCTTTATAGGTGTTTTTCGCTACGCTCGAATACATAATTGAATAATATAAAAAAAAAAACAACATTTTATTGTTCATAAACTGTACACCATACAATCCATTATCATGTAAGTCATTCTATTTTGTATTCAATAATTATACGCTTTTTTAAAATACACTTCAGTGACATCAGACCGTCGTTCTCCATACGTATATAATTGATATATATTGAGGCTGTTTTTGAAAGAAAAACCCACATTGAAATATACTTAACCGTGATTTCTTTTTAAATCATGAATCATATCGGCACACTATAACTGGTCAAGTCGGGAAGGGAATACGCTTATTATTACAATACAGATCGATATGAAAAATAAACTTCTACAGTTGACAGTGAAAAATATGTTCATTAATACTTTAAATTTGAAAAGAATACAGTGAACTGTCTATCAGAAAATAAATATATTGTTTTTTTATACGATCATCATCCTCGATACTCCGAGGGTTTCGCTCACATTCGCTCTTTGAACCCCTGGAACACGTCAGAGCAAAATTGGAGGCTCAGTGTGGATGAGACAAGAAGACTAGTTCGATCTTTTGAGATACATAATTAATGGAAACAATCTCGCGGTCGCGTAGCGGTAAAAAATACTGACTTTGAAGTCAGGTGTCGCCCCTCTGTTATCTTCAAAGGACAGGAATCGGCCTAGCGATTTGTCATTTTTTTTACCTGAGACCAATCAAACAGCTATTGTTGTGCCTTCAATTTCGCTATCACATATTCAGAGAGCGAAGTGAGAGTAACCCCTACACCTCACTCTACTCCGACATTGGTATGAACTTAACGTTTACCCAGGAGATCGAATATCTATCAATATATCGTTTACAGTATATATCTGATTCTAATACCCTATACTCCATACCCTTTACCCTCTATTCAATGATTAAATATAAACTTAATGGTATATTTTACAACAATTAGAAACCAAGTTATTTCAACTTATATAAAACGCTCTTGTTCGCCCAGATGTTATCACGCGCAGGTCTTACTGTGGGAGGAAACTGGAGTACCCGGAGAAAAACCCAAGAGTTTGGACAGGTGACCCCCTACCTTTTCACGTCCGATCAGGGAATACACCTCTACTCTTTACCCTCCACTCTGTACCGTCTACCCCCACCCCCTACCTTATACCCTTTACTCCCTACCCTGTATTCCCTGCCTTTTATCCTTATCCATGTACCGTGTACCCTCTACATGTAAGTCCTACCCTGTACCATGTACCACAAACCCTTTACTTCATATACTGTACCCATTGTACTTTAGCCTCTACATTCCACCATGCACCCTGTACCATATACCCCTACTCTTTGTCCTGTCCTCTCCACCCTGTACCCTTCATCCTGTACCATGTACCCCTACTCTTTACCATGTACTCTCCACCCTGTACCATTCATCCTGTACCATGTACCCCTATTTACCCTCTATTCTCTACCCTGTACGTTGTACTCCATGTCATTTACCCTCTGATTTTTACTATGTTTCATCTACCCTCTACTTCCTACCCTATAATTTGGTCCATGTAAAATGTCCCCCTACCTTTTACCCTCTATTCCTTACCCTGTATATTGTACCCCCTGTCCCTTACCCTGTATATTGTCCCCCCTGTCCTACCCTGTATATTGTACCCCCTGTTCCTTACCCTGTATATTGTACCCCCTGTCCCTTCCACTGTACCTTGTACCCCCTGTCCCTTTCCCTGTATATTGTACCCCCTGTCCCTTACCCTATATATTGTACCCCCTGTCCCTTACCCTGTACCTTGTACCCCCTGTCCCCTACCCTGTATATTGTACCCCCTGCCCCTTACCCTGTATATTGTACCCCCTGTCCCTTCCCCTATATATTGTACCCCCTGTCCCTTACCCTGTACCTTGTACCCCCTGTCCCTTACCCTGTATATTGTCCCCCCTGTCCTACCCTGTATATTGTACCCCCTGTCCCTTACCCTGTATATTGTACCCCCTGTCCTACCCTGTATATTGTACCCCCTGTCCCTTACCCTTTAAGGTTTACTACTGTATGTTTCCTGTACCTTCTACTTGTACCATGTACTCTGTACCTTGGACCCTGAACCATGTCCATTGTTTCTCCTTCCTTTTACCCTCTACTATCCAGCTTGTACTCTGTACCTTGGACCATGTACCCTGTACCTTGTTCCTCCTTCCTTTTACCCTCTACTATCCAGCTTGTACTCTGTACCTTGGACCCTGTACCTTTTACCCCCTATCCTATACCATATACCCTGTACCTTTACTTCAAAATCTGTGCCCTGTATCATATACCGCCTGTAATTTAACCTTTACTTTCCATCCTGTTCCGTGTGTCCTCTTCTTCCTACCCTGTACATGTACCATGTACCCCTACCCTTTCTCTCTACTCCGTATTATGTCCACTAGAGACTACCCGATACCCCTTTGCTTCACGCTCTATACTATAAACCCTGTACTTTCTACCCATTACCCGCCACCTGGTGTTGGGAATTGTTTTAAAATTCATGATTAATCATTTCTATTTCTGAAACAATTGATTATTAATCATTGATCGTTCATAAAATGAAGGAAAAAATAAATGGTGAAACATTAACTAAAATGGATTAAAAGTGGCGGATTCTTTTTAAATATACACGTATAGTTATACACTGAAATGCTGCTGAAATGCAGTTTAAAGCAAAATCGCGAGTACAATTGTGACAGTAGAGGGAACATTGTACAGAAAAGAGGACTGAGAGTAAACAATCGGGCTGTAGAGGGTAAATGATCGGGCTGTAGAGGGTAAGTGATCGGACTGTAGAGGGTAAGTGATCGGACTGTAGAGGGTAAGTGATCGGGCTGTAGAGGGTAAGTGATCGGGCTGTAGAGGGTAAGTGATCTGGCTGTAGAGGGTAAGTGATCGGGCTGTAGAGGGGAAGTGATCGGGCTGTAGAGGGTAAGTGATCGGACTGTAGAGGGGAAGTGATCGGGCTGTAGAGGGTAAGTGATCGGGCTGTAGAGGGGAAGTGATCGGGCTGTAGAGGGTAAGTGATCGGACTGTAGAGTGTAAGTGATCGGACTGTAGAGGGTAAGTGATCGGGCTGTAGAGGGGAAGTGATCGGGCTGTAGAGGGTAAGTGATCGGACTGTAGAGGGTAAGTGATCGGACTGTAGAGGGGAAGTGATCGGGCTGTAGAGGGTAAGTGATCGGACTGTAGAGGGGAAGTGATCGGGCTGTAGAGGGTAAGTGATCGGACTGTAGAGTGTAAGTGATCGGACTGTAGAGGGTAAGTGATCGGGCTGTAGAGGGGAAGTGATCGGGCTGTAGAGGGTAAGTGATCGGGCTGTAGAGGGTAAGTGATCGGGCTGTAGAGGGTAAATGATCGGGCTGTAGAGTGTAAATGATCGGGCTGTAGAGGGTAAATGATCGGACTGTAGAGAGTAAATGATCGGGCTGTAGAGGGTAAATGATTGGGCTGTAGAGGATAAATAATCGGGCTGTAGAGGGGAAATGATCGGGCTGAAGAGGGTAAATGATCGGGCTGTAGAGGATAAATAATCGGGCTGTAGAGGGGAAATGATCGGGCTGAAGAGGGTAAATGATCGGGCTGTAGAGGATAAATGATCGGGCTGTAGAGGGTAAATGATCGGGCTGTAGAGGGTAAATGATCGGACTGTAGAGGATAAATGATCGGTATACTTGACGGTAGATTGTAGATGTACATGGTAGGGGTAAGACGATGGAGTGTAAAGGGTACAGGCTACATGATCGAGGTTAAAGGTAGAGGGGTAGAGGGCTGAGGGTAGAGAGTATATTATAAGGAAGGGGTAGACAGTAAAGGGTATGGGTAAAGAGTAAATGGGTACAAGGTAGAGAGTAGGGTTTACAAGGTAAATAGTAGGAGGTACAAGGTAGAGAGTTGGGATACAAGACAGAGAGTAGGGTTACACGATAGAGAGTAGGGGGTACAATGTAGAGAGTAAGGGTGACAAGGTAGAGAGGAGGGGGTAGAAGGTAGAGAGTAGGGGTTACAAGGTAGAGTGTAGGGGTTACAAGGTAGAGAGTAAGGGTACAAGGGAAAGGGTAGGGGTCACAAGGGAAACGGTAGGGGGTACAAGGTAGAGAGTAGGGGGAAGGTAGACAGTAAGAATGACAAGGCAGAGAGGAGGGGTACAAGATAGAGAGTAGGAGTACAAGGTAGAGAGTATGGATACAAGGTAGAGATTAGGGGGTACAAGATAGAAAGTAGGGGTATAATTCAGAGAGTAGGGGTACAAAACAGAGAGAAAAGGTACAAGGTAAATAGTAAGGGAACAAGGTAGAGAGTAGGGTTACCAGATAGAGAGTAGGGGTACAAGGTAGAGAGAAGAGGTACAAGGTAGAGAGTAATGGTACAAGAAAGAGAGTAGGGGTAGAGGTAGAGAGTAAGAGTGACACGGTAGATAGTAGGGGTACAAGGTAGAGCGTCGGGGGTATAAGGTAGAGAATATGGCGTATAAGGTAGAGAGTAGGGATGACAAGGTAGAGAGTTGGAGTAAAAGGTAGAGAGTAGGGGTACAAGGTAGAGAGAAGGAATGACAAGGTAGAGAGTAGGGGGTATAAGGTAGACAATTAGGATGACAAGGTAGAAAGTAGGAGTACAAGGTAGAGAGAAGGGATACAAGGTAGAGAGTAGTGGAACAAGGAAGAGAGAAGGGGGAACGAGGTAGAAAGTAGGGGTGACAAGGTAGAGAGTAAAGGTGACAAGGTAGAGAGTAGGGGTACAAGGTAGAGAGTATGGATATAAGGTAGAGAGTAGTGGTAAAAGGTAGAGAGTAGTGGAACAAGGTAGAGAGTAGGGGGTACGAGGTAGAGATAAGGGGTACAAGGCAGAGAGTGGGAGGTATAAGGTAGAGATTAGGGAATACAAGGTAGAGATAAAGGATACAAGGAAGAGAGTATGGAGTACAAGGTAGAGAATAGGATACAAGGAAGAGAGTAGGGAGTAGAAGGTAGAGAGTAGGGTATATGGTAGACATTATAGGAACAAGGTAGAGTGTAGGGGGTACAAGGTAGAGAGTAGAGGGAATAAGGTAGACAGTAAGGATGACAAGGTAGAGAGGAGGGGTACAAGATAGAGAGTAGGAGTACAAGGTAGAGAGTATGGATACAAGGTAGAGATTAGGGGGTACAAGATAGAAAGTAGGGGTTTAATTCAGAGAATAGGGGTACAAAGCAGAGAGAAATGGTACAAAGTAGAGAGTAAGGGTACAAGGTAGAGAGTAGTGGAACAAGGAAGAGAGTATGAGTTATAAGGTCGATAGTAAGGTTGCAGGGAAGACAGTAATGGTGACAAGGTAGAGAGTAGGGGTACAAGGTAGAGAGTAGGGGGTACAAGGTAGAGTGTAAGGGTACAGGGAAGACAGTAGGGGTACAAGGTTGAGAGTAAGAGTGACATGGTTGATAGTAAAGGTACAAGGTAGAGGGGTAGGGATACAAGGTAGAGAGTAGGGGTTACAACGTAAAGAGTTGGAGCAAAAGGTAGAGAGTAGGGGTAACAAAGTAGAGAGAAGGAGTACAAGGTAGAAAGTAGGGGTGACCAGGTAGAAAGTAAGGGTGACAAGGTAGAGAGTAGAGGTACAAGGTAGAGAGTATGGGTATAAGGTAGAGAGTAGTGGTAAAAGGTAGAGAGTAGTGGAACAAGGTAGAGAGTAGGGGTACAAGGCAGATAGTGGAAGGTATAAGGTAGATAGATGAGGTTCAAGGTAGAGAGTAGGGGTACAAGATAGAGAGAAGATGTAAAAGGTACAGAGTATTACAAGGAAGAGAGTAGGGAATACAAGGTAGAGAGTAAGGGTACAAGGAAGAGAGTATGGAGTACAAGATAGAGAATAGGGTACAATGAAGAGAGTAGGGAGTACAAGTTAGAATATAAGAGGTACAAGGAAGAGAGAAGGGGGTATAAGGTATAGAGAAGGGGGTATAAGGTAGAGAGTAAGGGGTACAAGGTAGAGAGTAATTGAACAAGGTAGAGAATAGGGGGTACGAGGTAAGGAGTAGGGGTGCAAGGTAGATTGTAGGGGGTATAAGGTAGAGGGACAGGGGTACAAGGTAGAGAGTAGGGGTTACAACGTAAAGAGTTGGAGCAAAAGATAGAGAGTAGAGGTAACAAAGTAGAGAGAAGGAGTACAAGGTAGAAAGTAGGGGTTACAAGGCTAGAGAGTAGGGTTACAAAGTAGAGAATATGGGTATAAGGTAGAGAGTAGGGGTATAAGGTAGAGAGTAGGGGTATAAGGTAGAGAGAAGGGGGTATAAGGTAAAGAGTAGTGGAACAAGGTAGAGAATAGGGTGTACGAGGTAGGTGGTTGGGTGTACAAGATAGAGATGAGGGGTACAAGGCAGAGAGTAGGAGGTGTAAGTTAGATAGAAGAGGTACAAGGTAGAGAGTATAGGGGGTACAAGGAAGAGAGTAAGGGTGACAAGGTAGAGAGTAGGGGTACACGGTAGAGAGTAAGGTTGCGAGGAAGAGAGTAGGGGGTACAAGGTAGAGAGTAAGGATGACAAGGTAGAGAGTAGGGGTACAAGGTAGCGGGAAGAGGTAAAAGGTACAACGTAAGGGTACAAGGAAGAAAGTAGGGGGTACAAGGTAGAGAGTAAGAGTGACACGGTTGATAGTAAAGGTACAAGGTAGAAAGTAGGGGTTACAACATAAAGAGTTGGAGCAAAAGGTAGAGAGTAGGGGTAACAAAGTAGGGAGAATGAGTACAAGGTAGAAAGTAGGGGTGACAAGGTAGAGAGTAAGGGTGACAAGGTAGAGAGTAGGGGTACAAGGTAGAGAGTAGGGGTACAAGGTAGAGAGTATGGGTATAAGGTAGAGAGAAGGAGGTATAAGGTAGAGAGTAGTGGAACAAGGAAGAGAGTATGGGGTACGAGGTAGGGAGTAGGAGTGAAAGGTAGAGAGCAGGGGGTACAAGATAGAGTGTAGGGTGACAAGGTAGAGAGTAGGAGTTATAAGGTAGAGAGTAGAGGTACAAGGTCGAGAGTAAGGTTGCAGGGAAGACAGTAATGGTGACAAGGGAGAGAGCAGGGGTACAAGGTAGAGAGTAGGGGTACAAGGTAGAGAGTAAGGGTACAAGGAAGAGAGTAAGGGGTTCAAGGTAGAGAGAAAGGGTACAAGGAAGAGAATAGGGTGTTCAAGGTAGAGAGTAAGAGGGACAAGGTAGATTGTAGGGGGTATAAGGTAGAGAGTAATGGAACAAGGAAGAGAGTATGAGTTATAAGGTCGATAGTAAGGTTGCAGGGAAGACAGTAATGGTGACAAGGTAGAGAGTAGGGGGTACAAGGTAGAGAGAAGAGGAACAAGGTAGAGTGTAAGGGTACAAGGAAGACAGTAGGGGTACAAGGTAGAGAGAAGGGGGTATAAGGTAAAGAGTAGTGAAACAAGGTAGAGAGCAGGGGGTACGAGGTAGAGATTAGGGGTACAAGGTAGAGAGTAAGAGGGACAAGGTAGATAGTAGGAGTATAAGGTAAAAGGAAGAGGTACAAAGTAGCGAGTAAGGGGTTCAAGGTAGAGAGTAAGGGTACAAGGAAGAGAGTAAGGGGTTCAAGGTAGAGAGTAAGGGTACAAGAAAGAGAGTAAGGGGTTCAAGGTAGAGAGGAAGGGTACAAGGAAGAAGAGAGTAGGGGAATAAGGTAGAGAGCAGGGGGTACAAGATAGAGTGTAGGATGACAAGGTAGAGAGTTGGAATAAAAAGTAGATAGTAGGGGTACAAGGTTTAGAGTATGGGAATAAGGTAGAGAGTAGGGGTGACCAGGTAGAGAGTAGGGGTACGAGATGTACAAGGTAGAGAGTAGGGGGTACAAGGTAGAGTGTAAGGGTACAAGGAAGACAGTAGGGGGTTCAAGGTAGAGAGTAGGGGTACAAGGAAGATAGTAAGGGTGACAAGGTAGAGAGGTAGGGGTATAAGGTAGAGAGAAGGGGGTATAAGGTAGAGAGTAGTGGAACAAGGTAGAGAGTAGGGGTACAAGGTAGAAAGTAGGGGTTACAACGTATAAAGTTGGAGTAAAAGGTAGAGAGTAGTGGGTACAACGGAGAGAGTAAGGGTGACAAGGTAGAGAGTAAGGGGTATAAGGCAGAGAGAAGGGGTACAAGGAAGAGAGTAAGGTTGCAAAGAGGAGAGTAGGGAGTACAAGGTAGAGAGTAGGGGTACAAGGTAGAGAGTAGAGATGACAAGGTAGAGAGTTGGAATAAAAAGTAGATAGTAGGGGTACAAGGTTTAGAGTATGGGTATAAGGTAGAGAGAAGGGGGTATAAGGTAGAGAGCAGGGGGTACAAGATAGAGTGTAGGGTGACAAGGTAGATAGTTGGAATAAAATGTAGATAGTAGGGGTACAAGGTAGGGTGTAAGAGTTACAAGGTATAGAGTAAGAGGGACAAGGTAGATAGTTGGAATAAAATGTAGATAGTAGGGGGTACAAGGTAGAGAGTATGGGTATAAGGTAGAGAGCAGGGGGTACAAGATAGAGTGAAGGATGACAAGGTAGATAGTAGGAGTACAAGGTATAGAGTAGTAGATAGTAGGGGTACAATGTTTAGAGTATGGGTATAAGGTAGAGAGGAAGGGTGACAAGGTAGAGAGTAGGGGTATAAGGTAGAGAGTAAGGGTGACAAGGTAGAGAGTAGGGGTGACAAGGTAGAGAGCAGGGGGTACAAGATAGAGTGTAGGATGACAAGGTAGATAGTTGGAATAAAATGTAGATAGTAGGGGTACAATGTTTAGAGTATGGGTATAAGGTAGAGAGAAGGGGGTATAAGGTAGAGAGTAAGGGTGACAGGGTGAAGAGTAAGGGGGACAAGGTAGATAGTAGGGGTACAAGGTTTAGAGTATGGGTATAAGGTAGAGAGAAGGGGGTATAAGGTAGAGAGTAAGGGGGACAAGGTAGATAGTAGGGGTACAATGTTTAGAGTATGGGTATAAGGTAGAGAGAAGGGGGTATAAGGTAGAGAGATGTGGGTACAAGGTAGGGTGTAAGAGTTACAAGGTATAGAGTAGGGGTACAAGGGAGATAGGAAGGGGGACAAGGTAGAGAGTAGGGGGGATGAGGGAGAGAGTAGGGGGTACAAGGTAGAGAGAAAGGGTGACAAGGTAGAGAGGAAGGGGGACAAGGGAGAGAGTAGGAGTACAAGGTAGAGAGGAGGGGTACAAGGTAGAGAGAAAGGGTGACAAGGTAGAGAGAGGGGGAACAAGGTAGAGAGTAAGGGAGACAAGGTAGAGAGGAGTGGGTACAAGTTATATAGGAGTAGATAATAGGGGTACAAGGTAGAAAGTAGGGGGTACGAGGTAGGGAGTAAGAGTGAAAGGTAGAGAGCAGGGGGTACAAGATGTAGGGTTACCAGATAGAGAGTAGGGGCACAAGGTAGAGAGAAGAGGTACAAGGTAGAGAGTATAGGGGGAACAAGGAAGAGAGTAGGGAGTACAAGGTAGAACGTAGGGGTACAAGGTATAGAGTAAGAGGGACAAGGAAGATAGTAGGAGTACAAGGCGAAGAGAAGATGTACAAGGTAGAGAGTAATGGAACAAGATAAAGAATAATGGTACAAGGAAGAGAGTAGTGTACTAGAGAGAAGAGGTACAAGGTAGAGAGTAAGGGAGACAAGGTAGAGAGTAAGGGTGACAAGGTAGAGAGTAGGGGTACAAGGTAGCGGGAAGAGGTAAAAGGTACAGAATAAGGGAACAAGGAAGAGAGTAGGGAGTACAAGGTAGAAAGTAGGGGTACAAGGTATAGAGTAAGAGGGACAAGGTAGATAGTAGGAGTACAAGGTGAAGAGAAGATGTACAAGGTAGAGAGTAATGGAACAAGATAAAGAATAATGGTACAAGGAAGAGAGTAGGGGGTTCAAGGTAGATAGTAGGGTACAAGGTAAAGAGAAGGGGTACAAGGTAGGGACTAAGGGTACAAGGTAGAGAGTAGGGTTACAAGATAGAGAGTAAGGGTCCAAGGAAGAGAATAGGGGGTTCAAGGTAGAGAGCAAGAAGGACAAGGTAGATTGTAGGGGGTATAAGGTAGGGAATTGTGGGTACAAGGTAGATAGTAGGGGTACAAGGTAGAGAGTAGGGGTAAAGGTAGATAATAGGGGTACAAGGTAGAAAGTAGGGATAAAAGGTAGAGAGTTGTGGGCACAAGGTAGAGAGTAGGGGGTATAAGGTAGAGAATAGGGGGTATAAGGTAGATAGTTGTGGGTACAATGTAGAGAATATTGGGTACAAGGTAAAGAGTAGGGGTACAAGGTAGAGAGTAGTGTACAAAGTAGAGTGTAGGGTACAAGGTAGAGAATAGGGTACAAGGTAGAGAATAGGGGGTACACGGTAGAGAGTAGGGGTACATAGTAGATAATAGGGTCCATGGTAGAGATAATAGTGCAAGGTAAAGAGAAGGGTACAAGGTACAGAGTAGGATACACGGTATAAGGTAGGGGTTCGAGGTAGGGAGTAGGGGTTTCAAGGTAGAGAGTATGGGTACAGGGTAGGGAGTACATGATAGAGAGAAGGGATACAAGGTAGAGAGGAGTGGGTACAAGTTATATAGGAGTGGGTACAAGGTAGAGAGTAGGAGGTACAAGTTAGAGAGTATGGATTACAAGGTAGAGAGTAGGGGAACAAGGTAGAAAGTAGGGGGTACGAGGTAGGGAGTAGGGGTTTCAAGGTAGAGAGTATGGGTACAGGGTAGGGAGTACATGATAAAGAGAAGGGATACAAGGTATAGAGGAGTGGGTACAAGGTAGAGAGGAGGTGGTTCAAGGTAGAGAGTAGGGGGTACAAGTTAGAGAGTATGGATTAGCTTCGCAATATTTTTCAGATTTTCAATGAAAAATATATTGAAATGCAAGAAATAAATATCATTTGGCTAGGACTTTACATGTACGCATTAAGCTGCTGGTCTAGGCGTACACTTTTATTTAACGGAAGGTATAAGATCATGCGATGTATTTTCGACACCTAAAGAGTCACTATCAATGGACCGCTGCGAAATGTACACAATTAAATCGAGCACATAGGCCGACAGGAGATAACTCGAGATCGAATAAACTTTAATTTCTTCAATTCTGCATTTGATTAGAACATCCTTTACGCCAGAAAATAAACAAGTCACATGTTACATTTGTAGTTTTATTACTTTATGTTTTTCTGACTTTTAAACAATTTGGTAGGAAATTCCCACTTAAACATCTTGTTGATATTTTCACATGACACGAGTTTGATGACATCCTGCTTCCCGAAACCAACTTCATTAGAAACTTGCGAGGCACATTTAGAACTTACACCGTCAGTATACACGAGTAGCTTCCCTTTCAAGGCCCACTTTCCACTTTCAGCCGTGCACGGCGCCACAACTAAAAGATCCTTTTCGACTTTGATGCATTTCCCCACCGTCATTAAACCACCATTTTCCAGCAAGGCGACATTCCTGGCCTGATAGTAAAAGAAGCAATCACACGAAACTAGTAAAGGGTATGTATTAAGAACAGCAGAATCTCCAGGCCCAAAACAATCTCGGGAACCCGTGTTGCGCATGTGTCCAAAATATACAGTTCCTTCCGGTGGAACTTCTAGTTCCGGGTATACATTTTTCAGAAGCCAGTTGAAGTCTTTACATTTGTAATTCCTTTTGACTGTATCCATTATATCGAACCTTTCTGAAGACCCTGGCGGTTTGGCAAATCCATTGTTGAAAAAATAGAAGTATTTCCTGTAATCCCCAAGCCACATCTCTGCTGTTCGTCTATTGTTGTAAACAAGATCGGAGTAAGCCATTTTGAACGTGTGTCCTTTCTTGAAAATGTGGGCAACGTGAGAGCATGGCGCTATTTTCATACTTCCGCCACAAAGCCAAACTCTAATGGAGAGCTCAACATCTTCCCCGCCCCATGTGCGCATGCCCGTGTCCATCCCCCCGACATCAAGAAAGTACTTCCGGTTTACTGCAAATGCACAGCCTACAATGGCAGGGGTGTCGAATGCTTTAGTTGGTTGCGATTCAATTTCAGATTTTTGCATTGGTGGAACCGGAACAAATTCGAACGCCATATTCCATTTAAAATGACCCCGTATATTGTTCCGAAAGTAACTTCTGTATTCAAACGTTTGTGGGTGAACGCTGTCAATGGACGGCTGGACGATTGCCGTGTCATTTTGGCTTATTTCGTACAATAAGGGTTCCAACCATCCAACGTTAACCTCAGTATGAGAATCAAGAAAAACAACCACGTCCCCTTTGGCCAGCTTGGCACCAACGACTCTAGATTTCATTGTTCCCAGTCTTTCATGTGCTCTGTGTACCCGTATGAAATCGAACTGTTCCACATACTTATCCAAGGGGGCTCCCAAATGTTCCAAATCACTCATATCGTCTATTATAATGATTTCGTGTATGAGCAATCGGGGCGAGTGCCTGAGAATGCCGTTTATAAGTCTCTCGAATGTGGACCATGGTTCGTTATAGAGTGGTATTACAATGGACGCCACCGGAAGTAACCTGATAGTATAGTTTTCAAATGCGCACTCACGAGGACGATACTCCGGTTTCTCACGATTCACTGAAATCATGTGAGTTCTGTTGACGTTGATATGGAAACGCTTTGGATCTGTATCCTTATATAAGGAAATGCCGAAATCTTTAATTATGGAGGAAAACCTTCGTGGATTGACAGGCTTTTTCTCTTTGACGATGTGCTTAATTTTACCAGGGGCACCGTGTTTCTTAGAAGCGGGGAGTTCCTTGGACGACCACCTCACCATGGTAGACAAGTAGATCATCAGTATCAACAGGAGAAATACCCGGATTGTTTTCGGGAAACATTTCCTCGGAGGTGTTACCAACATGGTTGTTGCCGTTGTTAACTCCTGTCGAACTGTGACACGGTGTCGCTGACTGGCATACTAAGTATGGAAGATCAAAACCGCAAACAGAGAGAAAGGAATAAAGATATAAAAACATTACGTGAAACCTCATTAAAGCGATCTCTGGTTATAAAAAAACCTTCAATGTCTGAAGGTTAATGAAGCAAATGAATCAATTATCGCTGGCCAGTTTTGTCATGAAGTCAAACTCAATATTTGACCCCCGAATGGTGTCCGATTGAGTTCACATTTACAATATAACATGGTAATACCGAGTTCTACGGATGATTACATTTCGGTCGTCACCGGTCAAGACTAAAGGGTCAAAGTTCACTTTACCACTTTTGAAGTAGATAGATGTGTTAAGAATTAAAAACTTGTGTGTCATATGTCCGCAACAACCTATCCTTAAAGATGCATAATGGAATATGCAAGTAAACAATTTGGTTTTAAACCATCGTCAATATTTATGATTTGCAATTTAGTACTTCATCATATAGCATGCACTCATTACGTAAACCTACCATTGAAATCTAAAAGACTGACATTTGTATATGAGCTAGCATGTTACAATTGATCTGACAGCAGATCCGGGTTCGATTCCTCTCGCCATTTCTCTACACGTTAGGCGAGTACACGTACGTGGTTGAAAATGAGGCCAGTACGTGCTGCCGTACGCAATCACCTGTCAGTAATCTATCGAACACGTGCATCTCAGGTGAGCCGACTTTTGAGTGCCCGTGCGTGTTATACAGTTGTTCTTTATAGGTGTTTTTCGCTACGCTCGAATACATAAATGAATAATTTAAAAGAAAACATTTTATTGTTCATAAACTGTACACCATACAATACATTATCATGTAAGTCATTTTATTTTCAATAATTATACGCTTTTTTAAATATACTTCAGTGACATCAGACCGTCGTTCTCCATACGTATATAATTGATATATATTGAGGCGAGGCTGTATTTGAAAAAAAATGACATTGTAATATACTTAACCGTGATTTCTTTTTAAATCATGAAGCATATATCGGCACAATATACAGCAAACTGGTCAAGCCGTATAGGAGTACAGGTAGAAAGAAGGGTACAATGTAGAGAGTAGAGGGTACAGGGTAGACGGTAGGGACACAATGTATAGAGTAGGGGGGACAATGTAGAGAGTAGGGGGGACAATGTAGAGAGTAGGGGTTACAAGGTAGAGAGTAGGGGTACAAGGTAGAGAGTAGGGGGTATGAGGTAGAGAGTAGGGGTAGAAGGGAGAGAGGAGGGGGTACAAGGTAGCAAGTAGGGGGGACAAGGAAGGGGGAGGGGGGACAAGGGAGAGAGTAGGAGTACATTGTAGAGAGTAGGAGTGCAAGGTAGAGAGTAGTGGGCACAAGGTAGAGAGTAGTGGGTACAAGGTAGAGAGTAGGGGGTACAATGTAGAGAGTAGGAGTACAATGTAGAGAGTAGGAGTACAAGGTAGAGAGTAGTGGGTACAAGGTAGAGAGTAGTGGGTACAAGGTAGAGAGTAGGGGTTACAAGGTAGCAAGTAGGGAGTACAAGGCATATAGTAGGGGTTACAAAGTAGGGGTACAATGTAGAGAGTTGGGGTACAAGGTAGAGAGTAGGGGTACAATGTAGAGAGTAGGGGTACAAGGCAGAGAGTAGTGGGTACAAGGTAGCAAGTAGGGAGTACAAGGCATATAGTTAGGGTTACAAAGTAGGGGTACAAGGTAGAGAGTAGGGGGTAAACTGTAGAGTGAAGGGGGTACAATATAAAGGGTAGGGTACAAGGTAGAGAGTTGGGTACAATGTAGAGGATCGGGGATGGAGGTACCTGGTAGAGAGTACATGTCATTTGGTAGGGCCATATGGGATTAAGGGTAGAAGGGAGATCGTGGAGAATATGGGGTTGGGGACAAAAGGACGAGCATTTCGTTGTTCTTGTATTTAATTAACACATGCTTAGCTCGAGTTATCACCTTATAAAGTGACCAAATGGATAAAAAAAATCCTGAACTAGAACATTAACGATCACCAGGCGTTCATTGTAACATATGGAAAACCGCTCAACGAAAACAACTACAAGTATTGTGAGATAATGCAGATAATTTCCTTACACGGGGCTAACGTTTTGTTTCTGTAGCTTTGCAATTGATTTCAGATATTCACTGAAAAATATGTTGAAATTCAAGAAATATAAATGAAATAGTACACGTGCGCCCTTTAATTTGGCTAATACCCGGGCCAACAAGAGTGATTAATATAAGTTGAAATAACTTGTTTTATAATTGTTGTAAACAAAAATAGTTTGTTTTTATTTTATAGTTTGGTTAGGACTTTACATGTACGCATTTAGCTGCTGGTCTAGGCGTACATTTTTATTCACAGTAAGTATGAAATCATGCAATGCGCTAAAGAGTTCATAAGCTAAAGAGTTCAGACCGCTGCGAAATGTACACCATGAAATCGAGTACATAAGCCGACGGGAGATAACTCGCATAAACTGTCATTCCTTCCATTCCGCATTTTCTTCATTCGGTCTTTATCTCGATGCAATGTATACCGCTCCAGATCGTATATTTCATGTGGTTTTCCGTGTTCATTGTGCTCTACACCGTGTTTTGAAATACAGACAGATACGTAACGGGCGTACAAACTGATACATAACTGACGTAAAAACAAGTAACAGACGAACAATTACGTATCAGACATACAGACAGATACATAACAGACATACAGACAGATATATAACAGACGTACAGACTGATACACAGAGACAGACACGCAACAGACTACAATCATGTAACAGACATACAGACAGATACACAACAAACGTACAAACAGATACACAACAGACGATCACACGTAACAGGCATACATACAGATACACAACAGACGTACATTTATGAAAAAGACGTACAAATAGATACACAACAGACGTATAGACATGTAAAAGACGAACAAACATGTATCAGACATACAGACAGATACATATATAACAGACGTACAGGCAGATAATGCTACAATCCGTTTATTTGCAGACGACACTATTGCATATCTAGTTATCAAGTCAAACAGTGATGCTAAAACACTTCAAAAAGATCTTGACAAACTAGCGCTCTGGGAAAATACATGGAAAATGATCTTCCACCAAAACAAATGCAATGTGTTGTCGGTGACTAAAAACAAAACTCCAATAGTCCATAATTATACTTTACATGGACACATACTGGAACATCTTAGTCAGGCCAAGTATCTGGGTGTAACACTATCATCTGACCTTAAATGGGATTCACATATAAATACTATCTGCCCAAAAGCAAATTCTACGCTAGGCTTTTTAAGACGAAATCTTAAAATTGGCTCAACATCAGCCAAAGTACAGGCATACAAATCATTAGTTCGACCATCACTTGAGTATGCCTGTACAGTATGGGACCCTCACACCCAAACAAATATTGACAAGTTGGAAATGGTCCAGCGAAGGGCAGCGCGCTATGTGCTCAATAAGCACAGGTACAACCATCGTACCTCCAGTGTGTCAGAAATGTTGGACCACCTAAAGCTGCGCCCTCTAGCAGATAGACGTAGAGATGCTCGTCTGACCATGCTTCATAACATTGTAAACCAGAAAGTCGCTATCGTAAAATCAGACAGATTAATCCCTACAGTTAGAAAATCCCGAACAAACCACCAGTTTTCGTATCAAATTCCCCACTCAAAAACCCAGACCAGAAAGGCATCATTCTTCCCTCGAACTATACCCGAGTGGAATAAACTCCCACCTGACATTATTTCGAGCCCCACAACGGAATTATTCAAATCAGCCCTCTACCGTCACCTTTCAAACGCAAATTAGACCATCTCGTATCTTTTAAAAACAATCTCTTTCCATGTTTCACTCCTCGTCTGACATTTCATCTTCAAATTGTTGAAGTTGGTCAGTACCATTTAGAAGTAGAAGATACACAACAGACAGATACGCATGCAATGGACGTGCAAACATGTACCAGACACAGAGACAGATAAACAAGTGATGTACAGACAGATATGTCACAGACATACAGTGAACTACATAACAGAACTACAGACATATACCTAACAGACGTACAGACATTGTATAACAGACGTACAGGCAGATACACAACAGACAGATACGCATGCAATGGACTTGCAAACATGTACCAGACACAGAGACAGATACACAGAAGATGTACAGACAGATATGTCACAGACAGACAGTGAACTACATAACAGAACTACAGACATTAACCTAACAGACGTACAGACATTTTATAACAGACGTACAGGCAGATACACAACAGACAGATGCGCATGCAATGGACGTGCAAACATGTACCAGACACAGGTATCAGACATACAGACAGATACATAACAGACATACAGACAGATATGGAACAGACATACAGAAAGCCACGCAGCAGACATACAGACAGATATGTTACAGACATACTGTGAACCATATCACAGAACTACAGACATATACCTAACAGACGTACAGACATTGTATAACAGTCGTACAGGCAGATACACAACAGACAGATGCGCATGCAATGGACGTGCAAACATGTACCAGACACAGAGACAGATACACAGAAGATGTACAGACAGATATGTCACAGACAGACAGTGAACTACATAACAGAACTACAGACATCTACGTAGCAGACATACAGACAGACACGAAACAGACATAGAGACAGCCATAGATCAGAGAAACATACAGCCACACAACAGACATACAGATACATATATAACAGACATACAGACGGATATGTAACAGACATACACACAGATATGTTACAGACATACAGACAGATATATAACAGATGTACAGACTGATACACAGAGACAGACACGCAACAGACTACAAGCATGTAACAGACATACAGACCGCCACACAGCAGACATACAGACAGATATATAACAGATGTACAGACTGATACACAGAGACAGACACGCAACAGACTACAAGCATGTAACAGACATACAGACCGCCACACAGCAGACATACAGATACATATATAACAGACATACAGACGGATATGTAACAGACATACAGACCGCCACACAGCAGACATACAGATACATATATAACAGACATACAGACAGATATATAACAGATGTACAGACTGATACACAGAGACAGACACGCAACAGACTACAAGCATGTAACAGACATACAGACATATAAATGTACGTAACAGACATACATACAGACACGAAACAGACATACAAACAGCCATTCATACAGATATGTAACAGACATACGGACAGATATGTTACAGACATACTGTGAACCATATCACAGAACTACAGACATATACGTAACAGACGTACAGACATATATATAACAGACGTACAGGCAGATATACAACAGACGTACAAATATACAACAGACGTACAGATACACAACAGACTTACAAACAGATACACAACAGACGATCACACGTAACATGCATACACACAACAGACTTAGAGACATGTAACAGACGAACAAAATGTATCAGACATACAGACAGATACGCAACAGACATAAAACCGACATACATTAAAGATAAACAAGTGATGTACAGACAGATATGTTACAGACATACAGACAGATATGTAACAGACATACAGACAGATATGTTACAGACATACAGACAGATATGTAACAGACATACAGACAGATACGCAACAGACATAAAACCGACATACATTAACCTTACGTATAGATAAGCAGAAAAATAGAGTAAATCTACATTCTCCGCTTCATTTCAGTTTCTATTTCCACAGAGCAGTTCAGACAATTCAGAGGAAAGCACCGAGTGGACTAAGTTTAGTAGAGAATACGCACTGCACTATCGAACAATTTACAAAAGTAAGGTCAATTGTTTTCAAAACCATTTCTCTGATATTGAATGATGTTTTAAAATGTACAGAAAATAGAAGAAACAGTGCCTGCGAATCTTTGTACCCACGACTCTAATGTATAATGTTCTTGTACAGGAGATTTGTGATCTATAGAGACCTGGAAACCATCGGTAACCGTCGCTTCAAAATTTGTGAGGGAAGTAAAAAAAGGAACGATCAATCCTACTTAGATAAGAATTTTGATGAAATCAAAATACAGCAACAGTGAATTATATTGGCACATTGGCATTATAAAGAGGTTTGGCGATCAAATGAGGAAAACGTACAATCCATTTTGTTAGAAAAATAGAAAGAGCAGCCTTGAAATTTGTTGGCGGTTAGCGAGGAGCATTATATCGAGGTTTTACTGTACACAGAAATAAGCTTTTATTAAGGAGAAAAACTATGCAAAATATCACAATATTCAGTGAAAATTCAAATTTTTCTAATTTATGCAAATTTGAACTTGTTACCATGGCAACAATAATTAGAAATATAAATAAATGTTTTCATAATAGTATTTGGGAAGTGTTCAAAATTAAAGAAACAGTCATTTCAAAGTTCATTTAAAGGTTTTGAATTTTGATGCATTTGGGGGCCAAAACAGGCCCAAACCATACATAGTCCTTTATATTGTGTGTAATATAAAGACAAAATGTTAATTAGTGAAGTTATTATTTAGTATTATCGTTCACAATATCTAGGTATTAGTTTCAATGTTGTGTATTATAGCTAAACATGGAACGTGTTCTTCTAAAACAAGACTCCTTAATTAATTCAATGACAAATTGTAATCATTAATGTATATTCTTCTTTTATTAATTACATTATTTTCCAACGTAATTTTACTTATTGTAAATTATAATGATTATCAACATCACATTAGTAGAACGAGTCTATCTGTAGATCTCGAATATAAGTATTTCTTTCCTTCGCTCACTTAACCTTCTATCTGTCAATATCAATGTCGTTCTTTACCTCGCTCACTTACACATATATCTGTCAAAATCCAATATAAATATTATCTCTCTTCGCTCAATTACACATCTATCTGTCAATCTCCAATATAAATCTTACCCCAACTCGTTCACTTACACATTTATATGTCAATCTTCAATAAATATCTTATCTCGATTCGCTCACTTACGCATCTATCAATCTTCAATATAAATCTTATCTCGCTTCGCTCAATTACACATTTATCTGTGAATCTCTAATATTAATCTGATCTGGCTTTGCTCAATAACACATCTATCTGTCAATCTCCAATATAAATCTTCTCTCTTTTCTCTCACTTCCACATTTATTTGTCAATCCTCAATATAAATCTTATCTTTATTCGCTCAATTACACATCTATATGTCAACCTCCAATATTAATCTCATCTCTCTTCGCTCAATTACACATGTATCTGTCAATCTCCAATATAAATCTTATCTCTCCTCGCTCACTTACATATCTATCTGTCAACCTCCAATATTAATCTGATCTCTCTTCGATCAATTACATATCTATCTGTAAATCTCCAATATAAATCTTATCTCGCTTTTCTCATTTACACATCTATCTGTCAATCTCCAATATAAATCTTATCTCTCCTCGCTCACTTACATATCTATCTGTCAACCTTTAATATCAATCTTATCTCTTCTCGCTCACTTACATATCTATCTGTCAACCTCCAATGTAAATCTTATCTCTCCTCGCTCACTTACATATCTATCTGTCAATCTCCAATATAAATCTTATCTCTCCTCGCTCACTTACATATCTATCTGTCAACCTCCAATATCAATCTTATCTCTCCTCGCTCACTTACGCATCTATCTGTCAACCTCCAATATAAATCTTATCTCTCCTCGCTCACTTACACATCTATCTGTCAATCTCCAATATCAATCTTATCTCTCCTCGCTCACTTACGCATCTATCTGTCAACCTCCAATATAAATCTTATCTCTCCTCGCTCACTTACACATCTATCTGTCAATCTCCAATATAAATCTTATCTCTCCTCGCTCAATTACGCATCTATCTGTCAACCTCCAATATCAATCTTATCTCTCCTCGCTCAATTACGCATCTATCTGTCAATCTCCAATATAAATCTTATCTTTCCTCGCTCACTTACATATCTATCTGTCAACCTCCAATATCAATCTGATCTCTCCTCGCTCACTTACACAGCTATCTGTCAACCTCCAATATTATACACATTTATCTGTCAATTTCCACTATAAATCTTATCTCTCCTCGCTCAATTACGCATCTATCTGTCAACCTCCAATATAAATCTTATCTCTCCTCGCTCACTTACATATCTATCTGTCAATCTCCAATATCAATCTTATCTCTCCTCGCGCACTTACGCATCTATCTGTCAACCTCCAATATAAATCTTATCTCTCCTCGCTCACTTACATATCTATCTGTCAATCTCCAATATCAATCTTATCTCTCCTCGCGCACTTACGCATCTATCTGTCAACCTCCAATATAAATCTTATCTCTCCTCGCTCACTTACACATCTATCTGTCAATCTCCAATATCAATCTTATCTCTCCTCGCTCACTTACATATCTATCTGTCAATCTCCAATATCAAACTTATCTCTCCTCGCGCACTTACGCATCTATCTGTCAACCTCCAATATAAATCTTATCTCTCCTCGCTCACTTACACATCTATCTGTCAATCTCCAATATCAATCTTATCTCTCCTCGCTCACTTACATATCTATCTGTCAATCTCCAATATCAAACTTATCTCTCCTCGCGCACTTACGCATCTATCTGTCAACCTCCAATATAAATCTTATCTCTCCTCGCTCACTTACACATCTATCTGTCAATCTCCAATATCAATCTTATCTCTCCTCGCTCATTTATATATCTATCTGTCAACCTCCAATATAAATCTTATCTCTCCTCGCTCACTTACATATCTATCTGTCAATCTCCAATATCAATCTTATCTCGCTACGCTCATTTACACATCTACCTGTGAAATTCCAATAGAAGTCCTACCCCACCTTGTTCCCTTACTTATTTACCTGTGAATCTTCATTATTAATCCTACCTCGCTTTGCTCAGTTGCACATCTTCAACAAAATTTCCCTCTCTCAACTGATGGTGCCCTTTACTATTGTACAACACAATCTGGTGGGATATATTCACCTCCTTCCGTCCAGCGTTAAGATTTCACATTCTCGGACAAAAGATGCAAGTAGTTAAACCACAGTATTCAATATTTCTACCTTCTATCGCTAATCAGTAAATGATGTCATAACTCTTCAATGTTTACATATACATTGATGCAAGTTTAAGTTATCGCATGGCATTCGGGTAATAATGGACTTATCAACCCGACTGAAGCGAGGTTATATATATAATTACCAACTTACTGTATGCTTGCACCCAGCTTTTAAAATAGATAAACCAAAGTGAGTGAGTGCAAAAGTAAAAAAAAAGTCACTTTTACAGGTGAATGTTAATAAAACATGTAATTTAACACCTCTCTCTGGAAATGGGTTACAAGATACAAGATACGAAAATATATATGTAACGTCGCATTACGCAAACGAACAAACATTAGCTCGGTAGAGCTATTTTTGCGACAAACAAGAGTAGAAAAAAATGTTATGCAAATAAAGGTTGGCCTACATGGATAAAATATAGGTGAGCTAAATTAAGTACACTATATAGTCATATCAGATAAGTTGGTGTTAATATATCCATATATATATACAGGCAACAGCAATAAAGGTTAAATGAGATCTGAGTGTGTCACAGGACAGGTGGTTGGGCCAGTCCCTACCTACCTAGCCCTGTAACACCAATGACAGGTGGTTGAGCCAGTCCCTACCTACCTAGCCCTGTAACACCAAGGACAGGTGGTTGGGCCAGTCCCTACCTACCTAGCCCTGTAACACCAAGGACAGGTGGTTGTGCAAGTCCCTACCTACCCAGCCATGTAACACCAAGGACAGGTGGTTGAGCCAGTCCCTACCTACCCAGCCATGTAACACCAAGGACAGGTGGTTGAGCCAGTCCCTACCTACCTAGTCCTGTAACACCAAGGACAGGTGGTTGTGCCAGTCCCTGCCTACCTAGCCAGGTAACACCAAGGACAGGTGGTTGGGCCAGTCCCTACCTACCTAGCCCTGTAACACCAATGGCAGGTGGTTGTGCCAGTCCCTGCCTACCTAGCCAGGTAACACCAAGGACAGGTGGTTGGGCCAGTCCCTACCTACCTAGCGCTGTAACACCAATGGCAGGTGGTTGTGCCAGTCCCTGCCTACCTAGCCAGGTAACACCAAGGACAGGTGGTTGAGCCAGTCCCTACCTACCTAGCCAGGTAACACCAAGGACAGGTGGTTGGGCCAGTCCCTACCTACCTAGCGCTGTAACACCAATGGCAGGTGGTTGTGCCAGTCCCTGCCTACCTAGCCAGGTAACACCAAGGACAGGTGGTTGAGCCAGTCCCTACCTACCTAGCCAGGTAACACCAAGGACAGGTGGTTGGGCCAGTCCCTACCTACCTAGCCCTGTAAAACCAAGGACAGGTGGTTGAGCCAGTCCCTACCTACCTAGCCCTGTAACACCAATGGCAGGTGGTTGTGCCAGTCCCTGACTACCTAGCCTTATAACACCAATACAGGTGGTTGTGTCAGTCCCTACCTATCTAGCCTTGTACCACCAAGGACAGGTGGTTGTGTCAGTCCCTACCTACCTAGCCCTGTAACACCAAAGATAGGTGGTTGAGCCAGTCCCTACCTACCTAGCCCTGTAACACCAAGGACAGGTGGTTGGACCAGCCCCTACATACCTAGCCCTGTAACACCAATGGCAGGTGGTTGTGCCAGTCCCTACCTACCTAGCCCTGTAACACCAAGGACAGGTGGTTGGGCCAGTCCCTACCTACCTAGCCATGTAACACCAAGGACAGGTGGTTGAGCCAGTTCCTACCTACCTAGCCCTGTAACACCATGGACAGGTGGTTAGGTCAGTCCCTACCTACCTAGCCCTGTATCACGTTTATCAAACGTATTGTGTCAAAAAAGTAAAGCAAGACATCGATATTATACGATAAATACGTTTTGAATGGTCGTGTCAAATTCATTTTCCTTTTTCCTTTGAATAACATTGTGTGAAGAATGCAGTGATTAGTTGTTTTTGAGGGTATACAGGAACGTCACACGTCAGATTACATAAATAAGCATCGATCGGTAACCTTGAGATGTTCGGTTCATGTACGTATGTACTCATTTAAACATAAATTATCTTGTGCATCCTGGCTGAACTAAATGCAAAAGGAAAACAACTAATACTATACAGACACGCGTCCAGTAAATAGATGTGGACAGATGTTTTCAGTAAATACCTGTTTAGACAAAAGCTATAGAGTATCATTCATATACCCGCACAGCTAATCTAGTAACGTAACGGACTGGTGAAGAGGTAGGGTCCAGATTATCAAAACATTGCCCTCTTTTCAGCTATATACATTATATTTGCCTGTAATGAACACATGAAGTCAAAAGGGATCACAAATAATGTTACACAACTTTCAGAGTTTTTTTTTATTTCGATCATTTCAGCATATTTGCTTGTCTGAGGCACATTACAGATAGTCAAAAGTATTATATTCGCATAATACAAACTTTCACTTCATTTAACTACCACTTTTTTTTTCAATGGCATCGATTTGCAAAGGTTTTTAGTCGATTTATCTTATTAAAACATAATTTATTAATATAACCAACATAATTATAACATAAGTCATTCAGATGTATACATGTACTCCTGCATCCCCGAAATCCACGCCGATCACCCTCGATACACATATCTTCTCTCCACTACTTGAGTATATCAATAAAAATTGAAGTCCTTTTTTTGTACCCGACACCTTGTTGATAATGCAAGTAGACTAGTAGCTGTCCGACATCTTTGAATCGAGCGGCACGTAACGGTAAAATAAGCAGTCTTTAATTTTGGGTGTTGTTCTTCTGTTATCGTCAAGGACAGGTACTTTCGACTGGCCTAGTTCTTTTTGCAATGAACCAATAAAATAGCTTTATTTCTGGGAGAGGGCCTAAAAAGTTGAAAGAACTTGTACCCAATCCCTTTGACTGTTTAATGTCAATCAAATGTGTTTGAATGAATGAATCAAATAGCTTATCACAAGCCTTCTATTTTGTCATGACATATTCCAGGATTGCAGAAAGAGAAATATGTATGTATTGTGCACAGAACCCATGGATTTCGAGGATTGCCTTCTAATAGAACTGATTTTAGAGTTCATGAAGTCACTGATTAATCAGCCATTTTCTTACATGTTCAAAACTGTTAAAATAGAAATATCAAATACTCACAATGCATCAGAGCAAATGGTTTAAAAAAATGGAGAACCCCTTATTTCACAAATTTGTGATATAGCTCAATATAAATGACCTATTCGAACTTCATTGGAGGGTGCCTCTGCCTCCACAAAAGTCCGAAGCATGTTGATCTCACTCTAAACGGACATGAAAGGAACACATCTGTACAACGGATCACCCTCGGACTGTTTCCAAATCAAACGTGTTCCCTGTTCCTTGTCCTATGCTTTGCTGATGTTGCGACCCTTGCTATCTACAGAGAGGATGCATTTCAGAGACCGGAAAACCTTTTTGACGACACTTGCAAATAATTCGGGCTCATTGTAAATCATGTCAGCGTACAAGATGTATAACTTTTACCTTCATCAAAGTTAACATGGCAGTTAAGGGTATCGTTTCTAACCTGGGACTGATATTCAGCAACAGTGTTTCAATCGACGTCGACCTGGCTTGGGCAATCAAACACAATAAGGGATATATAGTGACGTAGAGATTGTTGCATGGTTTTGTGCTGAAAAGATTCTTCCTGGTCTGTGTTCTCAGCACCTTACTCTACAGAAGTGAAACATGGACGATAATACATGTAGTAGGAATGACAGTTTGATGCCTTCTAATGCGAAACCTCAAGCATATACACAGAGCCAATGAGTTAAACTCAGTAACATCCTGCAGTTAGCCTCGTTTGTCATCAAGTATTACCTACTGAGCTAACTTCACTTTCCATACGTCCAGCAGACATGTACAGGCTTACGGCTACTGACAACAACCGAGTCGGTCGCTCCTCATTCTGATTCCATGAAGCTTGGAAGAGGGACATGACATCATGAAACATCTCTCCCGACAGCTGGGACTTTCAGGCCAATTTTGAAATGCTTGGCGTCAAACTGTCCGCAATGATATTGCAAATGCAGATGTCTATGAAGTTAAGCTTGATGTAACTAGTGCAAAGCCGGTACAGCCACAGTTAACAGAGTAAAGACCATAAAACAGACAACTCTTCACAGGTGCATCAAATAAGATCTCTCGAAACTGAGCTTTGAATTATAATGAAATCGGATTTCTTAATAAGTTAGGAAAATGAATTTATTACGATTGCGTTTTGCGTGAATCAATGGTCGATGTAACCGGTAAGCTAAACCTCTGGGTACAACCAAGATGTTGTCTGGAATATCTTACACGGACGGAACAAAAGTCGAACTGTTCGTCCGAGGGAAGAGGTGCAGCCAAAACTGTAACATAATCAATATGGCGTAATGTGTTCCAACTAAGAATATTCCGTATTCCGTTGTGCTTCCGTTTAGTAAAATTTGATTAAAAACCGCTGACATTTTAAAGGATAATATTGAAATATATACAATGTATAAACATTTATCACAAAAATTGTACAATGGGCACATTCTTCTTCTTCTTCTTCTTCTTCTTCTTCTTCTTCTTCAGATTCTTCCTCTTCTTCTTCTTCTTTATCTTCTTCTTCTTCTTCTTCATTTCTTCTTCTTCTTCTTCTTCTTCTTCTTCTTCTTCTTCTTCTTCTTCTTCTTCTTCTTCTTCTTCTTCTACTTCTTCTTCTTCTTCTAAATCTTAAGGTGTTTTTGGTTTTCATTTAATACTTTTAATTTTCAAAAACCTTCAAACATTGATGATGAAATGTTTTAATAAAAAAATCTTGACCGATCCTTTTATATGGTATGTTTTTGTGTTTTGTAGCTACACCTAGTTACTAGAGTTGCTGTTGATGGACCATACGTTCCCTCATGAACCTAGTCATCATTATAAGAATAACCACTAGAAATTCGAGGTAAGGAAGATACGTTTAAACACTGTGTTATACAAACAAAGTAAACCTTTTTTCTTCCATTTCGTCAATTTACGATTCATCACCGTTCATGAAATATGTTTGAAGAGAATGTATTGCTTACAATCATAATTGTAACAATACATTTCAATGCATAAGTGACATTTTCTAATGAAAACACCCTTGTCAATTTTTTTTCACTAATTTTTATTATGTTCAGCTTTAAACAATATTTCTTCAAGACCTATTTCAGATTTTGCTGTTATGATTCTTTTTATATTGTTCATCTTCTTACATTTGGTTACTCCATATTATTTCTATTTTTGTGTATCATTGATTAGAAAAATAAATAAACACGCCTTAATATGCAAATATAGAAAATGACGTACAGGTGCACAATGCCACACATGGCCTATTCAACTTTTCAATATTCATCCATGTGAACGAATTGTTGGAAGCGTTCGAAACATACGGGTAAAAATAATTGTGTATGCTTCATGTTTTTAAGGAATAACCAGGATTAATTTTGGAGTTATAAGGTATATACCGAAAACGATGTGTGCACTTTACATAAACCCGCACATAACCACGTGACCATGTGAAGTAGGGAGTGTGGTGCTGTTTTCTTTTGAAGCGGTAAATGACATAAATACTGAACACATCGTTTAAATGTATATCTAGACACACTATATCTGTTACGACAATCGACTACATAATGTTGTATTATTGCATATGGCGGACGCCATAAGACGATCTAACTGAATACAGCCACCTTCTAATATCGCACGGTAATAATAGCAATCTGATGTATTTTATTATTAGGCCCAGAGCATATTTATATTGAGGGTTGTTTACATAAATGTTACGTGAAAAAGAAAGTGGGGAAATCCGGTTACGGATTTAGAGGAAACTCACCGACTTCCTGGTCTGTCGTGTGTTTACTTTGGGTAAAGATTGACCTGATCGCCGTTGTACAAACTCGGTACGCACATACCAGGGGCACAATGTGTATGTGATGATTCGTAAAGAAAACGATGCCTTTTGCCTCTGAGAACGTAACGGGATGTAAACGTTGCAGGAAGAGGCAAAAAGCTTCACGGATTTCGGAAGGAAGTCAAATTAATATTTTCAATAAGATTCTTCAGTGTGGAAATATGTGATATCAACGTTTTACTTCCTACACAAACAATGTACGTACTAAACGTGTCGAATAGTCAAATTAACTTTGAACATGCAAACATTGTCAGCATAGATCAAACAACCGATCAGGAAGAACGATCAATAAGCAGTCAAATTTCGGAATACAGAAACCTAGCAGACATTATCCAGAACAATGTGTATAACTCTGTCCAATCGCCACCAAGTGATGCATGTCTCACAGAATGTAAAGAATTCATCGCCTACAGACTCCCTAAATCACAATATAACGTTAAGTTCGCAATATATGAAGGTCAGGCAGACACACTGAGGACCTCTAAGTGTCTCGACGAAGACTTATGCAATCATCATATTTATAAATGTCTGGAACTTCTTGCGCCCTACACGTCCTTTCCATGCATTGCCCTGATGATAACAAGATTCAGGTAAGAGCAATAGATAGAGCATCTTACATGAGTGTCCATGTCATATTGAGTTTATCAAATTATTAAAGGAGTTTAATACATTCAACATGACATGGATACGAATGTAAGAATATATTTATCACATAGCATTCATAATTTGAAAGAAAATCTTCAAACGCAATTTTGTGTTCTAAGCTGACTCTATATATGTCAAAAAATTGATGAGATGGCCGTATGACACAGTAAAATGGGTCAGTTCTGTGATTAATGAATGTTTGCAGAACGTAGTGTGTATCTATATTTAGTGAGGTATTTCTCATTTTTTTTCTTTTCTTTTTCATTTTTAGAAAACAATGTTCGCACGAAATATTATACACGTGTAATTATTATTTAGTATATAAATTAATTGGAAATTGCAATGTCGGATAATAATAAAAAATTGCTCTAGATGCGATATTTATCAAAAACAAACATCTTTTCAAGCTTTTCTTAGTTAAACAGTGGAAAGTACAGCAATAATCATATTTTTTTAACATCCTGAGACAAATAAATCAACTTATATTGATAACAAATTAGAGAACATACAAACAGCTAAAACTAAAACCTCAGATATTCTCTACAGGTATGCAGGCGCCTTCGCAGTTTGCAGACGAGTTGAGGATGCTATCAGAAAGGCTGAAAAGGGAATGGAGATACTGCGAGCGTTCTTAAATAAGACAAGCATGGCTCGAGTCAACGCAAGTTGTTTGTATGGATATATCAATGTGCAGTTAGCAGGTTTCTGTGTAAGATCAGATGTGCAACAGAAAGAAAGCATCCTGGAGTGGATCGAGAAGGGACTGGAACAAGGGAAAGCTATCACAGAGAGTGAAGTGTCCAATATGTGGATGAGAATGTTTCTGGTAAAGAAAACATGTTGTCTGCTGAGAATCGGTCTCTCAGGTGAAGATATCGACCCAGATAAGGACGATATCAGCCGTGAGGACAGAGAAAGAGCTAGACAGTGTCTGGAAGAAGCTGAAGAATACCATTGGACAAATACAGATAAGAGGAGGCGTATGTTGTGTAAACGGGCCAAGGCGAAGCTCCACTTTCTTGATGGGTACAAAATGGCAGCGCAGGAATATTTAAGACAAGCAATACGCCTTGCAAAGGGATTTAAACGCGAGGAAAAAAGCTACTTGTTTGTTCTTCAAAAATGGACCACATGACAGTCATATATCTTCGCGATAATCATTGACTTGTAAACTGGCGGAGAAAAACTTCAGCTAAACTGTGCAAAATTGTGTTCTTGTGTCTAGAGATATTCACTGATCTAAATTTGATGAGAAATATTTCCAGCATACTCCTCAGACTTGATCCATGTGTAAATCTTCCTATCTGTGATATTTATCCTTTTTCTTTTTTTAAACTGATTTTTTTTTTAACTTATTCTTTTTAAACATTGGTTAAATATTTTGGTCTGTGATACAGACATGGTTTTACATTTTAAATTATTAAATTATTCTATCTGGTTGTTTAGTCGAAGAAATCACTACATCAGCATGTTGTATTTTCACAAACTAGTCACATTTTTATTATTGCAAATTATATTTGATGATGATTGAAATTTAACTCTTATGTCGAGTTCATATCATTGAAAAATTAGAAAAATATTGCTGAAGCAACTGTTGTATTGCAGTTCGTCAGTGTATTATTATGATTCGTTCGAAATTGCACACCAGTTCGCCTTAGGAATTAAAAATTCAAACATATACCACGGTGGATTCTTTTAACATAGTTATCTTCTTCACATACTTCTAGAAATAAGGAGAAATATTTAAGTGGATTCAATACATACATTTTATGTATGTTTAAAATTATCGCGTGTAAGTTTTGTTTCTGGTGTCCTGTGCTGGTTACTGAATGGAAAAGGTTGAGAAATAGTCCAAACTATCTTTAAAGACTTCAAAGTATCCAATACCAAAGAATGCCTAAGGTATTTCAGAAGGTGTTTCAAGATTTGAGAAGACCATTAAAATTGAAGGTGTGTTTGTTCATAATACTATGAGATAATTAGTATCTGTAGTGAATATGAGCTTTCTAGATCCAAATGTATATTAACCCTGATCAATTATTTATATTATAAGAAGAATGTAATTAAGACCAAACAGTAGCTATTCGCTATACTCTACTTATGTTTTATGATGGTACAGAATACATCTCCAGCACACAGGAAGGCATACACACATATGGAATTATTACCCAGGTGCCCTATGACTATTAGTAACCGCCTGATAAGGCAGCTCCTGCAAATTCCTGAAAATTGTATTGATTAATGTTATTTACTGTATATGTTAATTGTATTGATTGTATAACTTGTACATATGTGTACTGTTAAGCGCTTTGGGGATGCTTATCTAGCTAGATAGGGCGTTTTGTCAAATTTCGTATATTAATTTCTTCATTAGATAAACTGCAGCGTCACATTTTGTATCTATTTTTATACTGGTGTATTCATAAGTGATTGCATTCTTTGTTTGTAGCATACACTACTTGTAGTTGTTATTTATTGGGATACATATCTGTGAGATCTAGCCTCATGATTTTCTTATTGGACTTGCCCAAATGTTGAAAGCTAGTTATTTATCTAGGTAATTGGTCTCATCTACGTTTTGTAAATAAGGTTCAGGAGTCACTAGAAAACAATAAACCCTACAAAAAAAATCACGAAGTATAGAAAACAAACAGCGCGTGACGCAGACGTGCTTGTACACTAATGACATATATAATGCACAGCTTATTTCACTAGATTATACAATGCTTGGCAAGGCGAAGGTTACCTAAAATAGAAGAAAGTTATTACTTTACAAAAGGGAACAAAAAAGCTTAAATGAATAGGTGTGCTATATATCTGTATCTACAATTTACATTTCTGACTATATGATACCATCCTTTTTTGCTGCGAAATATAAGTGTTTTGCAAAAAATGTAGTTGTAACTAACGAAATAATAGCATGGAAATTTAGCACTTACAGATAAATGTACTTAGTTATAAATGTTTATTTTTAGAACGGATTTGTAAAATCGATGCATCTAAAACTTGTTTAACATAAGTTGAGTCTTAGTGTCCAAGATGTTACATTTCACAATCAAAACTTCAAACTTTATTGATATGTTTTGTTTGTTTCGGTTTTAAATCATTATGATGAAAACACATACTGTTTGAGTTATAAATATGATGTCAAGTGGACAATGCTTATACAACTGATTTCGATAGTTTGTTATGTTGTAAGCCGTCATGTTTATAAACAGTTATTGCAGTTGGAATACCACGTGATTACGAGATCAGTGTTTTCATTAAATTAAATCTGGGTCGCAGTACAAACACACACTAACACGATCCAATATATGTGTATTTTCTTTGACATTGACAAACGTAATCACACTGTAGATAATTTTATAACCTGACGTAGTTATACGCTGTGTATGAGGGCTTATAAATAGACTTATTGCCACACATTGCTCTGGAACATTGCCAGCTGGCTAGTAAAACCTAGTTCTGGTGTGTAGTTTTGTCGCAGCGTGTCATTAACTTGGAGTAGCAAGATTTGACTGATAACTGTATGAATGGCAGATATTTGTGTGTCTTTTATTAAAGACTTTCTTTTCATATCATTTATTTATATGCAAGAGAATAATAAAATAAACACAAAAAGACTAATTCTCTGTCTTTATTACACATGGGTGGTCGGGTGGCCCAGTGGATAGCGCGTGTGTCTTTCACCAAGGCGATCGGGGTTCGATCCCCCGATCCCCCAATACCCCGATCGGACGTGAAAAGATAAGGGGTCACCTGCCCGACCACATGGGTGTTCTCCGGGTAATCCGGTTTTCTTCAACATAAAGACCCCCAGCGAGCTAACATCCGGGGCAAAAATAGTGATTAATATAAGTTGTAAAGTTTGTGTTTATAATGATATTACACCTATATATCGATTTTTAAATAGGTTTATTTTTATACTTTATGACTGAACATATCTGTATTGTTTTTTTAATCTTTACAAACGATTATTTAGTGGTAAGTAGCAGATTCTGGGGGAAAGTCCTGGATAACAAGAAAACTACCTGGTAATGGTTTTCTATCATTTCTTTTAGATCTACATGTATCAAAGATACTCTACATCAAAACAGAGTCAAAATACATTTTTGTTGTCAGCATGACCTAATTCCAAACATTTTACGCGTAAATGTTTGCTCGTCAGAGTATCATGTTATTGGTGATCTACAAACTTCTCAGTGTTTGATAGGATCATTCATGTGCAACCAGCCCTGTAGGTCGGGGATCGAGAAAAGGTATCGTAGGATGCGACGTGTGGGAACCTCTGCAGATTTGGGGATTTGCGTTTTTGCTATCTGAGGACACAAGAGCGACAAAAATAAATCTTCTGCACCCATTGCGATATTTGGGATTTTTTCTTCTACCTTTAACAACCTTTTATTTCCTAGTACCTTGCTTGGCAATACCTCACTTTTGGTCTTAATGTTGAACGTAAGCCCAGGGGAGGAAGGAAAGGGATTCTGTCCTCGGTCCGGGACAAACCACAGTCCTTGAAAAGGTAGTTGTTTTACCCTGCTTACCGCTCAGCATTTAGGGTAATGACAACAACTGGTTCACCTGTTGTCAGTATAACGTGACCGGACAGAATTCTGTGTCGGGTACCTTCGGCATGGTATTTCAGTGAGATAGCGCTTTAAAGTCGGCATCAGTGCCGCTATCACAAGGAGGCAAATACACCGACATACCCTGCTTCAAACACACATAAACACATGCACGCTTACACAACACACATGGAGGCACAACCTTAAATGACCTTAGCTGTTGATAGGACGTTAAACCCTATAAATCAATCAATCATGTACAACATTTAGTGCAAGACACCTAACTCTTACCGATTGCCATGTCCGCAATGCAAGGGTCCCGCATTCGACATCCATAATATTCTCTACACCCTTCGGATACGTCATGGAAACAATTTAATGCCCAGCACGTGACACCTTATGGATGATATGAGTTTACTGACCAGGTAATGTCACAGAATCCTGTGTATCTTTTATAAAAGGCAACAAGATCCGGACTGTAGCATAATTGATCGCCTGTGATTTTGTGTAGCACTTCTGTATTCATTAGAAACAGGGGTCTAACAGGTGTTTTTTTTTTATGTCTGAAACAAATCAAATTACCAACTGTGAACTTTCGATTTTGAACTGACATAATCTTAGCATTCAGAGAAGATATCTCGTCTTAAAACTTTTTCATTTTTATTGTTCTTCGCTTCAGGATGAGTCTTGATTCTTGTTCTCTCATGTTCGTGACACAGGAAATGTTACTTTAGAAAACTATCACCTGAATCAAATGAACAACTTTGAGTCTTCGATATGATATTGACATTGGAAGAGGGCGGGAAAGATATTAGTATCGGAATCAGAAAAGTTTGATTTCTAAGATGCCAGAACAACTAGTTTCGTCTCTGCTACCTTTCCATTCTGTGATTCTTCCTTTCAGGATGAGTCTTGCTTAAGTCCTTTTGGTATTGGTGACACAAAAAAGTTTACTTTAGATAACTTATATATGTAACACATATGATAAAGTATGTTACACATGTGATAAAGTATGTAACACATATGATAAAGTATGTAACGCATATAATTAAGTATGTAACACATATAATCAAGTATGTAACATATATTATAACTGTTAATATTTGTTGAAATGCACAACGATGATCATTTGTATGTGTAAACATATTAACACTGCTATAACACTGATTTCTATCATGTTATATCTCTAGATATATTTCTGATAACCCTTTTCAAACTACGTCTGTGCTGTTCAAAATGGTAAGGTCATAAACTTCATACACGTTTTAAGATATAAAAACAACACGTTTAGTTGACATTTTGTAAAAGTCATCAAACAATTTCAATATATTTAGATAATAAAACTATCGAAAACCTGCATATTATTCAAAATTCTAAGAAAAGATTGATTACACTTTAAAGGACTTTCAATGACAACACATTGTTACGCTATATTTCATGATGACTAGTTGATTCGTTCTGGTCGGTAATGTAGCAGCTGGGAGTTTCACATTCACAAAGTGACTGTCTTATGCTCGGTTATAACCAAAACACGAACAAAAAACTTAAAACATATTAGATTATCAATAATTTAAAAAAAAAAGGCAATTAATTAAACAAGGGACTATTTCTCTGACTTCATTTATAGCAGTCACGCGGTTCTCGGGGCGAAATCAGAAAGGCAACATTAACACCTAACCGTTTTCTTTTTTTGGGGACGGGGGATGTAGATTAAAATATGTGTAATATTTACCTGAGTAAAAGATATGCATATGCGTAATGCATTGTGCAAAAATCCAAAAAGCAGACAAATTGCACCTATTGATTTCAATTTCAATTATACATGATTGTACATGTGTATTAACACTGCTTCTGGTCGTAATCAACAACAAAAGGGAAACAACTCGGATATTTCTATGTCCTAGTTTTCGCCAAACTCAACGAAGACACTAAGCATGAGCGAACTTAAATTTAATACGAAGCTTCTTCTGTCTGTGCGGGTGCACTACGGACTACCACGTGCACAAGCTTAATTGAGTGTTATTGGCTTGCTGACCTTTTGTATCCCTGGTTATTGGTTTAGTATTTATATTGATTTGACAGAAGAAACTGACACTTAGGTTATATAATTAGTTTACCTTATTTCGGCGCCGTATCTATTATGTTCAATATGATCCTGTCGTATATTTATATTATCTTAATCGTAAAGTATGTTAAAGTAGATTTTTATCAATATTGTAAATATGGATTGTTTGTTTTTATTGAGTCCATCTCGATTAGGACATACTGTATATAATATTCTCTGGTCTGGTATAATTATATATTATCATCCTGTTCACTTTACTCTCTTCTTCTTTATTTATGAACGCTTCCGACTCTGTTTGAGCTTTATTATTTCTAGTCCATCGAAGATTCCTTTTTCAAACGAAATTTGTCCTCTTTATTTATGCACTTATTCAATTATCATTTATTTGTTTGTTTTGGAAAAAAATACAGATAAATCATATCCCCTCCCACCCTTGTTTATTGGTTCTCTTTAACCTACAATATTATATATGATATCGTATCGGGACAAATCGATAATTGAACATGTTCCAAATTAATATAATAAACCCAGATCTGCTCTAATGTCTTTTGATTTTTTTTATCTTTATTGACCTAAGGTTTTGTTTCTTCTAAAGATTATATCTTAATTAAAGCATACAGTAACTGTGTTTACCTATACAAATAGAAGCAATGCGTGCAAGTTTCCAGTTGATTAAAGTTTGCTTATCATAATGGAACTAGTCGGAAATATTTGAAATGGTTTTAAAATTGATTTATAAAATTTAATCAAATGGGATTAAAAATAAACGTTTTAGGAGAAGAGATACAAGAATCGTACTAGAACAAGAGACAAATATATTTGTATTTTTTCACATATTTGTTTAAGTTTGAGTTTACAAAATTTACATTATTGAATGATTAAGCCGACAAGGCGTTCAATAAGTAGACCTATATCTTTTAACAATGGGTCCTTATCGTCTTTTGTTCACGTTACACAACCGTGCCTCCTACATCCATTGTTTGTGATATCAGGTATACTATAATATGTAACACTGGACCACAGGGGTACCTTTTAGATCATTCATTATGACAACAGCCTGACTTGTGCATGAAAACAAGCTACCGTAAATGTTCTCCAAATATAAAGATATAATGCTGTAAATTCTTCATTTTTCGTGATATCGGTATTTTGGCATTAATTCACAAAAAGACACTTCCTCGAATTTGATTTAATTTCAAGTTAATGTGTATTTATATTAGTTCCCCTTATGTATATTTACGTTTTCCCCCTAATTACTTTTGACCTTAAACCGAGAAACAGATAGTCTATTCCTTTGTTTCACGTTTTAGCAGTAGAACACCCGAACAAAAATATAAATGAGTAAATAATAAATATAAAGCTGGATTTGCCCATTGTTTATATACACAATTCGTGCGAAACGAGTTTAACAGCAGGGTACAAGGGTACTTCAACATTTAATCTCAGTTTATATATGATGAAACCTGTCGCTGAACACCAATAATAAAATAAGCAATTGCCATTTATCAACATTGCCGTTTATTCAAATAAAGCTTTAGTTTATATTACATGCTACTTCACATATCACTTATTATATCGGAACGAGCATCAAGTTGAAAGTTTATTTATAAAGTTTACAAACGTATACAAGTTGCAGAGTGTGCGTGCACGCTTAGGTATCATATCATAATCAAATACTGTAGCTCTTATTTTTTCGAACGCGCTTAATTGAGCGAACTATCCTATTTTTCGAGTACATAAATTCGCGATTAAGTAGATGCATTTTCCAAATAGATAGTTATTATATATGGAATTAATATTCGCGAAAGATTTAAATCCGCAAAAGAGTCTTCCAATGATAAAAGACAAAAAAATAATATTTCGCATTTTTTTTTTTAGAATTATTCACAGTAGCTCAATGTTCAATGTTCAAACATCAGCAATTTGTTTAAGACCGTAAATCATACCCACTGCGTGTCAATGAAAAGACAATCGCGACTTTTGAAGTTAGAGACAATGGCATTGGCGTTGACTCATACGTAATAACAACTTATAAAGACACACTAATATGACATATTGTTTTAATGGGATAATACAAATGTACGTCGGTTCATTTTTTTTCAAAGCCTAATCAGCTCTACATGAAATACTTGCAAAGTTATATTACATTTAAAAACAACGAAATTTAAAACTAAACTTTAATGCATATAGATTCAAAATGAGCATCGGGAGATAATAATTAGACAAGTTTTTTTTTATTTTATAATCGTTCTCCAAAATAATCTTCTGAAAATTCTCATTAATGCCACTTGAAGCTAAACAGAACGTGAACAAGCAATCCCTGATTCGGGGCTGAGAACTGCTAAATTCTACCTTATAATTGATAATGCATGGGTTAAAATTACCACACAAGTAATGTCATTGTTATTGTATGCTAGTCTTAAAGACGAAAAACAATTGAGAGCATGGATACAAATGTGAACGTTTTTCTTGGAAAAAATAGTATTTTTCATGTTTCTGTTGGTGATAGTAAGATTGAAGCTAAATCAGCTACCTTGAAAGACGATAATCCGGTTCCGGTGGAGAAAGCGAAACGACCACCCTTGGACAAAAGGACAAGGGAAGCTAAAGCAACACCATCAACGCTGAAAGAAGATAAAATAAAGTCAAATGATGCTGAAACATCAAGCGAGAACAAAATAGGAACGATTGAGTCAGATGAAGCTGACACATCAACCGAGAAAAAAATTAGAAAGATTGAACAAGATGAAAATGAACTCATGGAAATTAGAAAACAGGTTGAGGCATATCATGTTCACCCCATAAGGACTTCGGGAAAAATTCGAAAAGAGATTTACAATGAAGGCTATAAAATGCCTTCAGAAAATTGCCTCGATGATTGTAAGAAATTGATAGAATACAAAGAATCACCAGAGGTGTATAATCATCACTTTACCCGATATGAAGGACAGGCTGATGCACTGCGGACTAACTCTGGATTAACCGAAACTTTGCCAAAACATGACATTTACAAATGTATGAAAATGATGGCACCTCTAACAGGCTTCCCGAAAATAGCAAACATGATACATAGATTCAGGTAAGTATAATGTAACTACCTATATTTTCGCAAATGGTTTGTGTAAATGACACAAATAAGATAAATTTAAAGAAGAATGGCGGATATTCATGACAAATATTTTTAATACGGTAAGTACGGTGTAGCACGGGTTACATGCAATGCTTATTTAATAACAATTCATCTGTTGTGTTCTTGTTTGATCTTATAAAGAATTATTTCCACGTTTCACGTTTAATTTCGGAATTTGACTAAAAACTACAAAGGAGAATATGTTTTCTTCATATCAATAACCTATAGTATACCAATAACAAAACATCGTAATCGTACTGTATGTCAGCTACCACAAGCCGAGCCCGAGTTTCCTCCGGACCGAACACCAAACTTAGACATTTTCACATAAAGATGTCTAACATATTTATGTCAAAATGTCTAAGTCTGGTGTTCGGGCCATAGGGAACTTGGCAGACATCTACATGTCATAACGTCTAAGTCTGTTGTTCGGGCCAGAGCACACTCGTACCATCGCAAGTCCTTTAAATTTGACAGGAAAATCAATTTCTTTTTAGTAATAGTTTATTTAAGTTTTGACTTTACTTATTAACCGAATTTTGTATAGTGCATTAAATATTTTTCTTTTTCATTTTTAACTCTCACTACTATAGGACTGACATACTTACACTGGTAGTAACGTACAGGGAGTGTCTACTTGAAATCTGTTTGATAAATTTCCTGTATGGATCTTGTGTAAATCTAAACCCAGTATGCATTATAAATACAACAAAGTATATCGATGCATTGACTAGAGCAAGTCTACATGTTCTTGATCATAGCACATACTTGCAAACACCTGTCCATGTCCACAGACAAGAAAGTTATATTAAACCGATTTTTATAAAACCAATCAATTAACCAAACAAAGTAAGCATCAGAATAATTTCTTCAAACTTTGTATAATAAGAAATATTTTTGGTTCTGAAAATGTGAACAGATCATTAGAAGTTCATTACTAAGTGTATAGCTCTCTTCATGCTAATGGTGCTGGCACTATTGGAACAGTAAAACGATGTGGGGGGAAAACACACACACACAAACTGAATTTGACATATATACATGTACACTTATTAAAACAGAGAGACTATGGATCCTAAGGTTTGTTTATATACCTCGGAAAATAAGGAAACATGAAAGGCTTAATTTTTGTCCTTTACAGTAATGTTACCAGTCATTTATAAAAGATTTTTCTTTCAGCAGCAATAACAATATAACAAAATACTACTGTTTAAAAATGTATTCCAAATACAACTGCTCTATGGAATTACACAATAGTATGTAAATAGTAAAAACAAAGCAATGCAGTGGCCTCGTAGTTATACTAGTGATACAATGAAGTGGCCTCGTAGCCATAACATTGATACTTGAAGTTCAGTCATGTGTACATATCAATGATTAAAAAAAAATCAAAAAAAAATCAACTTCTTAAAAAATGGATCAGTAGTTCCCTAGTTCAACTGTGATTTAACCACTTCATAGTATTTCTGTCTTCCTCTTATTTTTAACCTTGTCCTGTTCTAGAATTTAAGCCAAACTCTACATCACTGAATTCCACATGCGGTAGGTCTTCCTTCTGAGTAGGCCTAAACAGAAAGATGATGTTAAATGACAACATGATATAAGTAAGTGTAAATGTGACATGTGACATTTATAGATACGGGGGTATATGCTGAAGTATGCTTCAATAAGTATTTTATGACAAAAAATATCTTTAATTCATTTGTGATAAACAATACACATTTGTAAATGTCACCTCACATTTTTACAGAGGATTGGAAAAAATTTAAATAAGATATTTCATTACTTTCATCGGATACGTCATTTCAACTTACTGCCTGCATTATACATAAATTACCCGACACTATATCACTAATTAGTAGCAGGGGCATGGTACAGATCCCTGGCCAACAGCCATCAGTATTCCAATTTTATTTTAACATCTATTGATAGATTCTGCAGATCCGCAGAGCCTGTGGGGACCATTTGGAAGGTTAGGCCATGGCTAAACATGTATTTCTCCTCAAGAAAGAATGTCTATCATTAATACACATATATTGGCTTGACAGGGACTTGCTAATTTGTTACATCTACATTTGAACCTAAACTAAGGTGTTCACATAAGTTTTACATCTTTGATGGTTTAGAGTGTATATCACCCATTGAGGTAGCTTTTATACCAAAAGTTTGATCTAAAACCGTAAAAATATGTAAACATACTCTGGCACCTTATTTAATTCCGAATGTAGCTGTCACAAATTCTCAGGTCACTGTACTAATGATTACTGATGGTGCAGAATTACAGTCAATGTATATATTAAAAAATCAAAGTTGTATGAACATAACCATTGGCAAGCGAAGATGTCAATACTATAAGTCCCCACAGAGACAACTGTCATTGACTGTTTTCAATTTATAAATAACATCACTACATCGGTGACTCGTTTCATTAATGGAATTGGCATTATTTTCAGTTTTTGAATAAGAAATACGTATACACTACCAACAATATTACCCCTAATGCCTAGTAATGGTGCCCCACACTGCATTCTAGTATGTGTTGTTGACAAAATATACACACAATCAGTTATGTGACCAGTTTTACAGTAAATAGTTTTGTACCGATTACCAATCCGATAGTAAGCAGTAGCATATATCATTGTAAAGCACTCAACAACCGGGTAACGCTGAGTAATCGTCGCCGTACGCGTATTATAATCACTATTCGTGTTAGGTTATGTGACCTACTTACCTGTCAGTATCAAGCACCTGCTATGGAAAGTCGGAATCAAGCTTTATTTTGTCTGTTCCTAGATGTGTCTGCTGAAATTCTGTTCGACCCTCTTGGCTTGCCTCTTTTTTAAGGTCTTTAATTTCCCTGTTTGGCTACTTTACTGTCTCCGTCACGAATGACTACAGTTCGCTTCGAATAGATTCGCCATGTTATATTTTTTTCTCGGAAAATCGCACGCGCATTACTACTCGTGCGGAATATGTTAACAGACACTTTTAATAAGTGTTATTAAACGAAAGTGTAAGTTTTATAACATATTTTCTGAAAATGACACTTTTTATGATATTTTTTTAACAGTGATTTTTACCAATATTTCCCCTTTAATTAAATTTGGATATGATGGAGATACATCGATTATGCACCATAATACATACAAATAATGTCCTTTTATGTCACCAGAGTGATTTTTCTTATCCGTATTTATAAAAGTTGAAGCTGCAATTTTACGCGCCAAATCTTATGAAACATATTATTGATTTTTTACACAAAATTGCATCATTTCTTTACAGATATGCAGCTGCTTTAGCTGTTGCTAGAGATATAGGAGGGGCAATGAAGGAATCAAAAAAGGGGTATAAAACACTTCTATTATGTTTTAAGGACAAAACGACGGCCAAAATCATGGCTAAAACTAGTGCAAGTTGTTTTTATGGATACATAAATGTACACCTGGCGCAGTTCAGTGCTAACGCAGCAGCAACAAGGACAAAAGAGCAAGACCTGAAAGACAACATCTTCAAGCTGATCTCCGAGGGTCTGCAACAAGCAGAGTTAATAGAAGACAGAGATGCAAAGAACATGTGGGCAAGAATGTATCTGGTGAAAAAAACATTTTGTTATTTGAACATCGGTCTACTTGGCGAGGACATTTTTGATCCAGTAGAACTTCATATTACCCCTTATGATAGGGAAAAAGCAAGTGATTGCTTGGCGAGAGCCAAAGAAAACTATTGGATAGAAACGGACAAAAGACGACAGATGCTGTATAAACGTGCTAAAGCCAAACTACATTGGCTCGATGGGGAGAGATCATCAGCAGTAGAGAGTCTGAAAAAAGCTGTAGATATGGCTGAAAACTTCAAACGCGAGGAGAAAGTCTTCAAACAGATTCTGCAGAAAAGGGAAGAATACATGAACACGCAGTCGAGAAAAAACACAGTTATGTGATTGCACAACGCACCAACTAACCGTGCATACATCGTGCGAACATCAGCCGAACGTCTGGGCGATTTCACAATCGATCACTTCGTTGTGCGATAAAACGCCCACATGTGCGATATGGGAAGATCGATTGTTCGAATTTACCGAATGAAAATAAATCCGGAAGGCTCGAGTGAAATATTGGACATCGTATACGTGTTCAATATCCGATCAGTATATTTTGTACTTTATTTTATTCTTCCATGCATGTTTCACATTATTACAACGACTGTCAAACTATCAATAATGGAATTGTAGTTACAGGTACAGTGTTAGATCATATATACAGTGAATGGAGACGATCGACGATTATAGTTCATCGATGGTTGGACAGTTATCAAAACATTTATAGACCTTACCTGTGTTAATTGTGTCTGTTACGTTTTGTGTGGAAATTTCAAACCTCCTTCTCTATTGACTAGTGATACAAAATATACACGTAACCTGGTAATTAAGAGGTAACTGGTAACAGGTAGGGCTGCTTTGTTTACATTTTATCTGCATATACACAATGATGATTCAATACACGGGAAAATGGCGGGGAAAAAGCTGCACTCGAAACACATTTTTTTGATAAATTGACACATTAATTGTTATTCATATCATGATGCATAGCCTATTCCATAACAGAAAGTGATTTGGTTGGAATAGGACTGGTTTCGGTATTCAGAAGTGCATGGATATCACCAATATTCATGCATAACTCTTAGCCTGGCTTGATTCGGGTATGATTATATCCACGAACAAACCCGAATATTTGTAAAAACTCCATAGATTGAAAATATTCTTTATCACGTCTGTCAAACCATCCACATTTGATGCAACGGTCAAATAAAATGTTAGAATATATAATTATCAATTTTAACTGACCATAGTCCAAGTTTGTTGGTTTACCTGGAAAAATGATTCCTTTCGCGGATAGCAAAATGTGCTCCTGTGTATACATTGGTTGTTCTGTTATCAATTGCAAATGAGGAGAGCATCACTTCACGTCAAAAAAGTTAAGTCGACCATGTGGAAATAAAAAGAAACTATGCACGTCTGTCTCCCTCTGTACACTATCTACAGTTCGAGGTTCATCATTTGGTTATCAAACAAATCACCTAGGACCAAACAGATTTAGCTGTGCTTTTCGTATGCTTTGAGGCGAGGAGGTCATCAGATACGATTCAGGTACAATTAAATGACGTGTGTTTTTTTCAGGTAAAACAACGAAATGCGAATGAAATTTACCTGAATTAACAGTATACAGCTTGGGGTCAAACTTTTGCGGTGCAAATTATCTTTTGCATTACGCTGTCTGATACCTGCGGTTTAGTTGTTTGCGATTACAGAATTATACGATTGAATTAGATGACAGCAAATAAGTTAGAAGTTAAACTAATTATAATTTTATAATTGTAGGATTTTGATGGCCCGTGCTTTAATTTTCATACTTGATACCATTATTGCCCCGTATCTCGCACACAAACTCTTTATATACGTTTGGGTGTATCTGTGTATGTTGTTTGTACAATTAAAGTTGCACATCCTATGTTTTTTGTTTGAATATTTGTATTATATTGTTTATACTTTCTTGATTGTTTAAAAAAATGTATATTTGTTTTATTAAATAGATAATAATTTTATTGAAATTTAATAGACCATGTATCATTTGAACCAATAAATTGTAGATTTACATTGAGTTTCAATCCATTGTGTGAAATCACTATCAAATGATATACTCAAAACACTTTAATTTGAAACACAAAAAAGTATGTGGTTACGACAATTTATAGGGAACTATTTTTAAATTATGTTCTGTTGAACTGTGTTTTCTCTATCGCAAACTTCTAATCATTCTCTCAATTGTGACATTTTTTCCTGAAATTTTGCTGAAGGCATATCTTATTCCAAATTTAGATCTGGCTGTAAAAATAATATCTCCGATTACCGCTCTTCTTCTTTAGAAATCGAGTCGATCAGCAATTCTCAACTTTTATTAAACCTGTCATCTGTAATGAACAACATTGTTTTATTTCAAATCGCCCAACGGTCGAAAATCTCATTTGTTTTACTGACTGAATTTGGCAAAAAGGATTAAGTTCATACCATACATGCATTATTTTTTCCTAAATTAAAATCCTATGGGGTTAAAGTAATATTTGTAATTGGTTCAACACTTACCTATGTCATACGCAACAATGAGTTATGATAAACGCTGCAACTTCCGGTTGGTTCAATGTTACTTCCGGAGTCACTGTTTACTGATGATACCAACTCCTTTTTTAGATATGTTAAAGAAATTTCAGATTGTATCCGATTGCAGAGTAATATTGAAAGGGTTATGAATGGTGCAAAGACTTGAGAATGAAAGTAAATGTGAAAAAATGATTGGCATGTGAATTTCTCTACGATGATTATGTTTTGGCTATGTCATTGAAAGCAGGTTATTCTTGATTTATGATTTATGATTTGATAAAGGTGAAGGTCACAAAGCTACAGTATCTTTACATTATGAATGGAATATCACACATTTGATTTGTAATCACGTTTCTGACTAAAGCTTTGAAACCAATTTCTGAGAGCTTCACATCGGTATTCTTGACATCAATCTTTTGAGACCAGTCAAAGAGTCAAATTCAAGGTGAAGGCTACTGCTGCACAATTTCTACAGCAATGTGTGAAAACTTGCCAGTCCACACATTGCTAACTTAAGTTTTGACAACCTCATGCAAAAATTCCTTACATCAATCTTTTATGAATGTCATAGCTATATCTACAGAATCTTTACATGTGATTGAACATTGTCCATGTTCTCCTACTAAAGCTTTTAACTAATCTTGTTTGATATTTCTCAAAATCAAAATCTGCACTGCTCGCTTGCACATGCACATGCAACCTCAGCATTCATTCAGTCCAACCAGCAACATTTTGCACACCGTGCAACATGTATTAGTCTTAGCCATAACTTTAGCAGATATATTACATACCCTGGTATGTTTGCGTTACTCTTATTTAGATATAAATTTGAAATTATAATACACATCTTATTTTAATTATTGGCCTGCATACGCTGCCTTGAAGTGATATTTTAGCTAACTTGGTATGAACTACAACAAGTACAATAAAGCCATATGCAAATGCTACTGTCATGTGTGTCGATATCAAGAAATTACCCAAGCAATAATCTCAACTATTTTTTTTCACTACTGGACAATTTCAATAATCCCGCAATACAATGGACACTTAGTTTTAACTATATTCACCTTTCCAAAATAATACCGTATATCTTTTTCCGTCTTTCGCCTCAGCGTTCAGTCTTTAAACACTTTGATTTCTCATTCCTTCGGTAGTATCTTCCAAGGTTCTTTATAGATATTCTGCGAAATTTGTCAGTGCACCTATGTTAATTGTAATACCATCTTTTCAGTCCGGGTACCTTTAAAAAGAGCTGTTTGAATTACATCATTTATACAGTGAGATGTTTTGCAGGCATAAAACCCTTTAAAAACTTGCAATTTCCGTTGAAATATGACCGTAATCATTTCATCCGTCAAAGTAATTAATACATTATGGTTACAAATATCTAATAAGAACCCGAAAACATGGTTCGGATCGAATACGACGCCTAATTATGTATTTTGTAAAAGTTTCGTATAAAACATATTGCTTTTGATGTAAACTAATTGAAAAAGGTCCACGTGATAAAAGATTGAAAACATTTCTTTTGATATTGAAGTTAAGTCGGGGGATAATTATTGGCATCCTTTGCAGATGATTTGGTCATAATGGAAGTCATAATATAATTTTATATCTACAGGAGAGACTTTACACAGAACAGGTAATCATTGATCAAAATACGACACATTAAGGTATTTTCCATGAAAATCGATACCTTATATCTTATGACAAGCAGCAAATGTTTATTAAATCTAGAACCAACAATGAAATAATCCGGTATAAAAGACACATCGGGACATAATAACAAAACTGTGGATCACATTTCACTCTGTAGAATGTATTCCGTCTTTGCGTATTGCAGAGTTATCTTCTCTTGGGGGCAGGAATTGATTGTTAAGTCACTTGTTTGTGAGAGTAACGTCATCAATTTTTTGTGAAAACGACGTAATTTTCTCGCACAAACCAATGACGTAACAATCAATACCTCCTCCCAAGAGAAGATAACTCTGCAATACGCAAAGACGGAATTTGATTATTACGGCGCTCACGATTAAATCAGACAGTTGCATGCACTAAAAAAGCTACTTCTATTAGATATAGATTTAATTTCTTTCACAACAACTATTTACTAGTTTTTCCAAGCACACAGAGGGTCCTAATGTGGAAGGAAATCGGGGAGCTAGAGAAAGTCCACGTGGTGGTTAAGGTGACCCAAATACCTTTTCACGTTCGATCAGGAGAATCTTGCCTAGGCAGTCTGAGTAAATGGCGAGTTCGCTATACACTGCGCCACACACTCACCAATTATTATTGCATGTATTAGTTGATTTCTATACAATTATTGCTGTAAAAAAAATCAGAAGGGTAATATGATTGGCGTGTTATTTAGAATAGGTTCAAACTAAATGTTAACTATTGTTCACTGAGTTAGTCACACCTTGTCAGCTCTACTGATATATATATACAATAATTGGAACTGTTCACATGAAAACACTTCTTCTCTAGCTCATATATACGTAACAGTGTAGATAATGTATACTTGCGCTATCAGTTTGGGCGTATTTTTACTTTGGGCGCTATATAAATGTTATATTTTAAATATTCTTCATTCCACATAATTTATTATTGTATGATGTATTCCTTTTGAATTGTAGCATACAAATATTATTCAGGAGTGATATCTAAAATTAGACTTTTTTCAATCAATTCAGGAGTAACAAACCAACGTCTAACAAGAGAAATCTCCTACCCGAGGGGTGATGTTTTTTGGTGTCTAACCCGAGGCTCTGCCGAGGGTAAGACAACTTAGAAAATCATCCCGAGGGTAGGAGATTTCTCTATTACACCCTCAGTGTAGTGGATGATTATTTTTCTCCCATCGTATTATTTCAGTTACAAATCCACCGCCAGTAGTCTGCCATGTTTGTAAACAGGACGACATTCACTGCATGAGGAGTATGAATGTCGTCATCCACTTTTGATGACGTCACAATTACCGATGACACATTTTAATGAAGTCACAATTGAACACGTTCTACTCGGCACGACGCTCGATCTGCCCCGGCTAAAACGGGAGACACACCTGTGAAGGGTGGGAGAATAATATAATCTTCCCCTTCCTTGAGGATGTGACAGAGAAATCTCCTACCTGAGGGGTGGTGTTTTTTCAAAATATTTCACTGGTTTTATAATTCACGGATTTTAGTCAACACGCAACTATCGCGAAAATAAAACCTGCGAAATATAGTGTTCAAGGTTACTTTTAAATTTCTTTTAGAAGCAAAGAGTTGATTATCTTTTTCTTCCTCGCTAAGAAATGTGTACAACCTATTCATATTTTTAATTTATCACATTTATGTATTTGCCAATTTCTGAAAGACCCCATGGTATATGTTATATAACAGTTATAGTTTTATTAACTTTGAAACTTTCAAATAATCACTCATGGTATTTTTATATAATACTTCGTATATTTTTATTATGCACATATTGAAAAATTGTTTAATATTTGCACCATTTCTACTTCCTTGATCACTTAAAACTCCTCGGCCGGCTCCTCCTTCGGTTTAGATGGAGTATAGCGAGGTTTGCCTATGGTTTCCCTGGTTACTATTGGTGACGTTATAGATATCGTGTATTGTTGCAAGTCACATGATTTTCAAAGTTACTTAACTATCACCATGAAGCAGTCAACAAATAGCTGTGGTCTGACGACGACCCGACTAGCAGGCTGAAACTAGTCAGCACCAGTACAAATACAGTTATGGAATCATAGATTCAGGAGTTGTTCCTCTTCTTTTACTGATAGTGTATTGATAATTAATATTTGAGGAAATATTTTAGTTTTATCTATCAAGATCGTCACCAGCCGGACAGTCGATGAATTCAAGCAGACATCAGCATTACAGTTTATACATTTTGAAGGTAAGTACTAGATCTTTTCTCAACTTTTCATGCTTAAAGAATCTTAAATATATCTTATATATAATATTACATAAGATAATTGTATACTTAATTAAATGTCCCTTGGATGAAATGTATCAAAAGTAACGTCCAATCAAAAGCCACAGTTTCACTCAACGGCCTTTTCACGTTTCTTAAAACTTGTTTTTACTACTGAAAAAAACCCATTAAAAAATAATCATAGTGATTTTTTTTTATAATTAATGAAATTTGCATCACGAAAGCTATGGTAGAGACTTTCCGAAATTTATCCGAACAGATTCATATTTTTGACCCATTGGGATGAACAATTCCTTTTTTGATCCAGAACCTGCGGTCGTTGTATCGACTTCTTCGACATAAACGGTCTAATGGCAATGGGTTTAACAAAAAAATACAAAAATAAAACAACAAAAAACTCATTGATCTTTCCTTATTTCGAACTCCTTTTTTAAACGTCCATTTTTCAAGATAGAAGGTGGAAGAGTTTGCGGATAAATTTCTTAGTCCAAGGTTTGCCGTAACCTTAGTAGCCACTTATATATTTCTAGAGTTGTGACAGGATTTATAATATATATGATATACACACTGTTCTTAGTATTAATTTGATATGGACCAGTGCTTCTCTATTTTTTAATTCGTGTAAATAAAGGGTATTAGACACATTCCTTATCTGTTTAATATCGCATTCAGACCAATTAGGATTTTCCATGTTTGTGTCCAAAGCGTCATCGATGACTGTTTAAAGGACGAAACAGCTGTGTGGTGCTGTGTTATCCATTTAAGCATTAAACAGCACTCTGTTCCGTGTTATGGTCCTATAACTCAGAACAGGATTGCAGACATGAAAATATGAATGAATATGATTATTTGTCGGCAATCCTGTTCCGTGTTATAGGACCATAACATGGAACAGAATGCTGTGTTATGTTAATAAAAAAAAATCTTTTCAAATTTTCATTTCTAAGTTCACAACGCCCTTTTGAATTAAATAGATTTGGGAGAATCATTACAATTTTACCTCACAAAATATATACCAATGAAATATCGCATTTGTTTAACTCGAATCCGTACATCTACACATTCTTTGACTGTAGAAGTTGGAAGGTATAATAATATACCTAGAGAACGTAGATATTGTAAACAGTGTAACTCCCCCTCTGAAGTAGAGGACGAATTTCATTTTGTATTAGTCTGTTCTTCTAAATGCCAAAATCTCAGATCACGTTTTATCAAAAGCTATTATTGGAAAAAAACATCTGTGTTTAAAGTCGTTCAGTTATTGAGTGTCCATAATATTAAAGAATTATGTATACTAGGAAAATTCATCTATGAGGCAAACACATTAAGGGTATTATAATTGGATATGATTGTCTGCATTCTCCGACATTGACCATGATTTTTGTATAATATGTATTGTATACTGATGGGCCGATGGCCTAGAGTTCGAATAAAATTTGAAACTTGAAATTGGAATTTCGCAGAACTGCTCACGGAATTGGTTTGATGTCAAAATACACACTCTTATGCATGTTGAAACAGAAGGGGGACTGTGTACAACACGTTCATCATATGAGTTGAAAGAATAAGGAGTGCACGGGTTGGTTTCAAATTAATAATGAGAAAAGTGTGTATATTATGAACCCTGCATCCACTCACTACTCAAAACAGGTAATTATGGCCATAAAGGTTACGGCAAAACTCGATGTTTAAGACTATAGAAAATACCATCAGTATAGTATAGTATAGACCACTCAGAATCTTAAAAGATGATTGCACCTGTGTAATTTAGTAATAGATACAATATGCTAAAAATTCATTTCACTTCATAAAGAATGCATTCAATGAAAAACAACCATGAAAATGAATGGAATAAATATCTATAAAAAGTAGTGAAATACTCTTACATTATTTTTTCCAGAATGATGATAAACAATATGCATACAGGGGTAACCACATTTTAATTAATTAATTTCTTTATAATTTATTGTAGTAAAAATTCATTTGAAAATAACTTTGTTGTCATCATAAAGTGTTTTTTTTTATAGTATTCATATTTAAAATCATTACAGTAACAACATGGATTGTTTGAATCTGAACCAGACGTTGATATTCCCAAACGTTTCCGATGGCAATCCTTGCAACACAGCCGACAACAGATCTTTGTTGGCGGCCAGCAACACAGCCGACAACACATCTTTGTTGTCGTTCAACAACAAAACTGCCATCACGACTTTGTTAGCGGCCGAAAACACAACTGGCAACACAACTTTGTTGGCGGTCGACAGCACAGCTGGCAACATGACCTCGTTAGCAGTCGACAACGCTACTGGCATAATGGCTTTGTTGGCGGCCGACAGCACAACTGGCAACACGACTTCGTTAGCGGTCGACAACGCTACTGGCATAATGGCTTTGTTGGCGGCCGACAGCACAACTGGCAACACGATTTCGTTAGCGTTCGACAACACTACTAGCATCATGACTTTGTTGGCGGCCGACAGCACAACTGGCAACACGACTTCGTTAGCGGTCGACAACGCTACTGGCATCATGACTTTGTTGGCGGCCGACAGCACAACTGGCATCATGACTTTTTTGACGGATAGCCACAGCGAATATGCCTTGAATGGTTTCGGAAGAATTAATATACATGAATGGATCATTCTATCCATAGTCATATTTGGACTGGTAGGGAACGCAGCGTCCTTTGCGGTACTCGTACAGCTTTCTCGTCAATCTTCTTTCTATGTATATCTGTCTGCTCTTGCTTTTTCAGATTTTAGCTACTTATTGTTAGGTCTGGCTTTGTATGTCTTTCAAACTTACAACAAACCAGAGGAAGAAGTCTGTACGGTATTGGGGACCTTTTGTCTTATCGCCTCCCAATGTTCCTCGTGGATCACCGTTGGTCTTACCATAGACCGCTATATCGCTGTCTGTCATCCATTTAAAGTTGCAACGTTCTGTAATCGAAAGCGTGCTTTACTGTTCCTTGTAATAGTCTTTCTTTTTATAACCGCTATGAATTTCCCTGTTGTTTGTTTGGGCTGGGACGCAGACATTTGTCTTTTCCCCGAATTTGCTAAAACGTATTGTTCTCATTATATTCCAACCGTCGACTTATTTTTGTACGTCATATTTCCTCTGCTCGCCATCTTTGTATTCAACATCATGATCGTCAGGAGACTCTATCAGGCCAGTAAGTTCAGACGTAGTCTTGCACACCCAACCGCTCCAAACACAATGCTTCTTAAGGATTCGATAAGAAAAACAATGGTGACATTGTTTTCTGTTACGGCAGTATTTACTATCACCCTCTTTCCCATAATAGCCCATAGTATTTACATAATTGTGTCCGGGTTTGACTCTGACGGTGCCATACTTATCGGTCCTGGGGCAAACACTGTCATGGAGATTGCTTCTTACATCAACCACTCTGTGAATTTCATTCTCTACGGTCTTTCTGGATCAGCTTTTCGTAAACAACTTGCAAAAATGTGTTGTTGGTATTGTAGACGAAATAAATAAAAAGTTAAGTATCCTTATCCCATTGTAGATAAAACATTAGAGAATTACACTCCAAATTTTTGTACATGCAAGAACCTCTCCTCAATCTCGTTTATTAAGCATCCTTATCCAGCTGTTAACAAAACATTAAAGAATTACACTCTAAATGTTCGTACATACAAGAACCTTTCCTCAATCTCGTTTTACAAATAACTTAAGCGGGCTGGACCAGGAAACAGCCGTTTAACAGATAACTCAGCTGGTCAGAACAACAGCACAATAATGTGTGGTCCAGTGTTCGAATCCTGGTCTGGCCTCATTTTCACACTTAGACCACTCTTTTTATTCCTTTTTGTTTATTTAAGTGTCATTACATTTTTCCTTAAAGTTCTGTAAGATATGGGTTTCTCTTCAAAAATTATTTGTCAGAGCTGTAGCCCTGTCGGAAAAAGCGTTCCAATGCACAGCTAAAGTCTTGCCGGGAAAAGAATCCAATCCATAGTTACGATTTTGGCAGTTGTACAGGGATTACGAAGGATGTTTGAATATGAATACTTATCATGAGTTACAATTCAATGGCTCATACATACGTAATTAGTAATACACCATTGTACAGTTGTTGACCAGTATAATCACCATATACCGATATAAATCCCTTAACGCAATGGGGCAATAGGTTGGTCGCCTTTCAAATAAGTACTACTGTAAGCTTAATCCATCGATAGAAAAGTTGAATTTAGGCTTTTTCAGTGCGTTTTTTTCAGAAAACTTCGACCGTGAATTAGTTTTGATAGGGAACTCTTGGTGGCCAATTGTTTATGGCGTTTGACATTCTGCTACCACTAGTCCTCAACCACTAAGTCGTGGGTTCGAGACCTAAGTGGGGCAGTCGCCAGGTACTGGCCGAAGGTCGGTGTTTTTTCTCCAGGAACTCCGGCTTTCATCAACCTCCAAAACCTGGCACGTCTTAAAATGACCATAGCTGTTAATAGGACGTAAAATACAAAAACAAAAACAAAGAATTAGTTTGTAATGGGAGGTTTGCTCATTGAACTATCGTCATCCAGAATTCATATGCAAATTAAGGGCAGTACAAATACATCGTGGTTAACGATCAAAATGTACTCAGTAGACCGATGCATGTCGTGCTACTTCGTAAATTAACGTTGTGTGCTATACGTCTTATTGTTCCAACGTTAGGATGCTCAGTGAATGACGTTATATTTTGATATTTAAAAATATCGTACTTTAACCTGATTTTAAAAATATTGTATTTTGTGACTTTAAGTATTGTAAATCTCGATACACAACCATTATTTATCAAATATTTCTTCAATTTTAATGTTGTGTGGCATTCTATCGAGGAAGCGGTAAGCGAAGTGGCAATAAAACAAGGGCCAAAATACAAATGAAGAATGTATAAACGTTTTATATGACATTGTATTTTATTTATTGTGTTTCAAACATTAATTGTATTGCATTGTGAGTTTCAGTTGTATTATATGTTATATTGTGTTCCAATTCGATACATTTATATTGTTTTGCATTGAAAGTTTTAATTGTATTATATAATATTGCATTGTGAGTTTTTGAAAAATACATTATATTGCACTGTGAGTTTCAAGTGTATTAGGTTACATTTTCTATATTGCATTGCATTGTGAATTTCAATTGTATGAGGTTATATTGAGTTTTTAGATACGTTGTACATCATATGTGAGTTGCAATATTTTGTATTGCATTTTGAACTTGCTATACTGTATTTTCAAGGAAATCCCTTTTAGTTACACTTCAACTATAGGATATGAAATGAAATGTATTACCATAAGATAATGTAAAATAAAGCACAGGAAATACCACATGTGGTGAAGTGGACACGCATGGTGTTCCGACAGTTTTGCTTGAGATCAAACATTTTGAAATTTATATATGCTATGTCTATTCATTGTGTTGTTGGACGTTGTTCTTAGCTAATGTTGACTGCTGTCAGAGATCGGTCAACGGACTCTAGTGGTTCCCAGTTATTTCCTGATAACTACACGGTGGTACATGATCAGTGTATACACTGTATGACAATCGTTAATCCTGTGAGCCTGCACCAGCCCTATTATGAAATTCTTTTGAGCTTTACTTTAAGAATGACAGCTATCAATTTGTAGGTATTCTTCAGTAATCAGCAAAACCATTCTTAAAGATTATTTGTATGATCACAACGCATTGTGTTTATCAGGGATGACCATAGTCTATCATGCATGAACATATATCATGGGTTGACATAGTATGACACGTGTCACAGCTGTATAACAAATGTTGATCAATTTGTCTGGCTCTTTATGGCATGTGTTTAACGCACATGCCCTGTGTCTCTATCTGTGTGGATCCTGTTTTGGTGTCATATTACATATGTATATTTACATTTGCTCTGCATCCTTCCATTGCAACGGAATGAGAAGGCAATTGTTGTTATGAGACTATAACAACATTTGCTATTGTAACGTCATCAATATAATATTATGACGTCATCTATTTCATTGTTGTCAACACTGAATTTGCTGTTAAAAGAACTGTTCGAACTAACTAAAGAAAGCGTAACTTCTCTATCAAAACGTTAATATAAGTAATGAATATTGTAGCAAATATTGTTTTGACCTATAACACACATTTCTATTGCTGAGAAAATTACATAAAGCCCTGCCGGGCTTTATTAAGTTTGTCATAAAAGCAATGTATGTTATAGGACAATAACAACATTTGCTAAACCATTCGTTGCTTAAATATGAAATTAAGACACAACACCAGCTATAAGCAACCAAAGTATGTCATATATATGTAAAACATTTATAGGAGTTCAAATGGTTTCCCCTTGAATACCATATACAATCCAATAGTACGATAAAATGACGCTATTTTTCACGAGGATTTGAAAAGAAAAAAGAAAAAACGTTATTTTTACTAGTAATTCCTTTGAACGATTTAGTCATTCGTCTTGCCTCGGCTAACACATGTGATACAGTGTCGATTAAGGTATCAAGGTCATATAAGTCAGAATAGGTCAAACAGGATAAATGTAGGTCGTGCAGGGTCAATGCATGCAATATAGTATCAACATTATTAATTTGGGTAATGTTTGTCATCCGGAAGAAGTTATGAGTTTGTTCGTATAATTTGATAGCTTTGTTCGTACGACTTGATCGTAAGTTTAAGTGATCCAAATACAAAACTGTCATACGTGAAGAGGAAAAGACACTAGGGTTATAATAACAGACTTTGAAAAACGTTGCTGAACATAATTATATTTATGAAATAATAAAAACAAAAATGAAAACGACATTTAAATGTTGTAAAAATGAAATTTTCACAGTGGCAAGTCAACTTTCAATTATAGGTATCACTGTATCTAAAGTAAAAGACATTTCCTTGATCAGTATCCTTATCAGTTTTAAATACATGTATACACGTGTCACTTTGCGGATGATCACCATTGATTTTTTAACCGGGATGATAACAATTGTATCTGTAGAATAGTTGTCACAATCGTATTAAACACTAAACATTCATCATACTACATGAGGTCAAAATCTGGAAGTAGCATTATCCAAACCCTAAGAGTTAACACGCTAACACAAGTAGGTGGTCTTTATATGATTCTCTTTATGTAGGCAAATCAGGATAAAATATAGGCGAATAACTGTTGGAAACATGTTTTTCTTTTATTATATCATATTTTATTATTGTTCTACAGACGTTTTTATCTATAAAGCCTTAAATCCTGATATATTTAACCCGGTTTGCTGAAAATAGACAAGTTACAAATATGTAACAAGAAAAGATAATCAAGAGTGAACGAGTGAAACAAATACAAACGAGTTTCATGACATATATATATTTCTTACCTTGAAAGCAATTCACAAGTGAAAGAAACAAAACAAAAGGCATTCCATGACAGACATATTTATTGGAATTAAAGTTCATTTTAACATTGTTTTCTATATAACTGACGAAATTAAGAACTTCAGACATCATGTAGCGATAAAACAGTGTTTATCGTATACATTAATACATGTACGGCAACACTTAACGAGTAGCTAATGATATATGATATCAGACAAGTTTCTATCAACATTCCTGTTGGTTATTTGACAAATTCGTTATATCTAAAGGGTTTTACCTTTTCGTGTGTCATTTGAAAAAGTACAATAAAAACGAATTGATGTTAAGAAATGGACTCTTGAAACAGTAAGAAAATTGCAGAAAATCTAATTCTGGAACATTTGAGGAGATTGTAAAATGTAACGTTCTTAGATTTAAGATTGAACTGAACTGGTAATATTCCTCTTAATATCACAAAAGCTTTGCCCTGTTATACCACCATGCCTCCGTTTCTATTCCATATTTTTTTAAGGAGAATCATTCTATGAAAAATTACATCATAGTCGCGAAATAGAAAAGGAACACGAAAATGATTTTTTTCTAGTAAGATTGTCTCCTGATCATATATATATATATGCATACATGTTCTTTCCATTGGCAGTATTTTCTTTTATATCCTCACTAACGAGCTGTCCTTGTGTAATAGCTCAATGCATTTTCATTTTCTTATTCACAAACAGATAAGTTTTATAGGTGTTCTTGACCGCATGAGCGAGAGCTCTGAATCAGGATCTGATTCCACCATTGTCTTAATCTCATTTCTCCCATTCTCACAATGATCTACCACAGAGTACGATGGCATACTTTTTTGTGACTGCTTATAGCTTATACGACTCGGAGTTTACGTGGATGTTTTTGTCTCCGTCATCATTTTCAAGGCAGTCACACTATTCCCTCTGCATTTCGTGGTTGTCCACGGTCCAACATCGGTGTTGAATATGACGTGTATGTGGTCGGCGAACATTTAGGCTTCCCGCTAACATAAAAAACAACAATAATGCCATAAAAAACGTTTAAACAATAACAAATGAAAGATAAAATATATTTATACTATTCCACGGTAAAAGAGGACACGCTCTATATCCAGTTAAAAAAATCAGTTGGCCTCTATATTTATACAAATTTGAATAGTGTATCTATTGCTAGTTAGGTAGTTTCGGATACAGCTTTTTTAGTAGTCAATGTACACTTGTATGTTTGGTAAAGTGTCTATAACTGTCTATGTTAATTGATAGAAAAAATAATCGCGTACGGTAAAGATGTTGTACTTCCCATATTTGAATTAACTATCAAAGTAACTTAATATTAATAAGTTTCAAATTATAATTAAATAAACTTATCGTTTAACCCCACATATAACATGAATAAATTTGAAATGCTTTTAATCATAAGCATCCTCTTGAAATTCATAAAATATAATAACAAGAAATGATACAGTATATACATACCTTAGCGCATTGTGCCTTGCAGTCAGCAGGTTAAGGTGTCTTGTGCTGCTAGGAACAAAAGCTTTGTAGTAAAAGAAACACGATTGTTTCAGAGGCATTATGGTTTCGTGGGTTCCGGTGGCCTGGAAGCTTACAAACAGGTAGTATTTTGTACTTTCTCGATCCACAAAGTGTAAATTTCGTTCGTTTCTGTACACAATTGCTCAGTCTAGAATATGCTGTGGAGGGCGTCCTTCTCTATGTCAAATATAACAGTAAACAAATCAAGAACAACTTGTATTTATACAAAATGCTGGTAATTCTATAAGCTATATATAAATATTGTATCATATCGATTGAAGACACCGATCGCGTTGCGATATTATTGGCTGCTGATATAACTATGGCTGATAACGACAACAAGTGATGAAACTTGTATTTATACAAAATGCTGGTAATTCTATAAGCTATATATAAATATGTATCATAGCGATTGAAGACACCGATCGCGCTGTGATATTTTTGGTTGCTGATATAAATATGGCTGATAACGACAACAAATGATAACTTGCGTCATGTAATGCAATTTTCCAGTTTTCTATTAATAGATTATAAAAATATTTTATTATAGTATTACTATAACTTATACTGAAAATATTGTATTGTTTATGCTACAGTTTAGATATTGCTTGATCTGTACCATTACTTAATTGTTTTGCAATTTGTACATTGTTAGATCTGAATTATATTTGTGTCAATGTTTGTCTCTCGTATAGTATTTCTTGCGTTATAGTTTCAAGGCTGTAAGGTCCACAGTTTTGCTCTACGGCTGGTTTTAAGGTTAAGTGGTCGGTATAGTATAACTCTTCTTTCGGTTACGAGAATGCTGCAATGCTACTTGTATTATGTGTTGGGATGGTGAGATCTGCGGTATAACTTGTGCTGTGCTTTGTATTATTTGTGTTAGTGTTAATGACATTTTGAAAATATTATCAAAAGAGGATTAAGAAAAAGAGCGGTCTGCAAGAGCCAAAAATGTCATTCGTCATTTATTGGGAACATTAAGGCAATCACTTTCCCAATCTCTACTGAATATAATAACCAGTCGAAGATTATTTTGCAGATTAAATTTTGTGTAAAAATGAACTTTTTCAGTTATAATAGTTATAATACAATTCTGTTCAATACATGCTATCGGCTGACGACTATAACTTAGAGATATGCTAATGTAAACATAAGATAACCTCGAAACGTGCTAGGTGTGCTAGGTAAATAAACATTAACACATGTTGACATATACCTATTTTTAGATTGGAACATTCATCAATGCTATTTATGTTATAATGAGAGAAAGCATATATTGAATCTGTTATCAGCCCACATTAACTAGCAGTGGAGTATCTATCAATAGACAACATTTGGGCGGATTGGTCGAGTGGTTAACACGGCCGGGGTTCGATCCCCGAAGTCGTCGTACGCATGGATAATTAGAGAAAGTGTTTTTCTCCTGCCCACACAACTCCAACAACCCAGGTGGAGTCTAAATTGGTCTGGGGTGGATGTTGCGGTATCTGTGCTGTAGCATTCAAGTGAGGTGGCACCATAAATGATGCCGTTGGCAGCACGGTCCCACTACAAACAGAGCACATTACATCTCCAGCACACAAACATGCATACACACATAGGGAGATATTAGCCAGGTGGAAAAGGACTATTAGTTAGCGCCTGATAAGGCAGTTCCTGCGAATTCCTCAAATTGTATTGACTAGTGTATATGCTAATTGTATTAATTGTATATCTATGTACTGTAAAGCGCTTTAGAGTGGCTTATGTTAGCTAGATAGGGCGCTATATCAAATGCTGTATATTATTAATATCTATCAATAGACAACACAAGTGAGTTGTATATTATGACGTCATGTCCATATCACCATGCGCTATATTTAGGTCATCAACCTAGGATATCAACATTGAGAAAGAAAATTACATAGACGTCCCTATATAGCCATCCATTGATCAACTATTGTTGTTGTATATCTACATTTCATTGTTTCAAACATAGTCTGATGTAAACACTAATCTATTGTTTCAAAGTAAGGTACAATATATCAATGCTATATACAGGAAAGTTTCGCTCCGTCAAATATTCGCAATTCATCCATGTTTGCTATGTGTGGATTTTTTTTTTGTACTTTGTATGTTTTGTACTATTTTGCAACTGTTATGTTAATAGAAAGATATACCATTTCCAAAATGTGGAATCAACGTTGAATTTAATTCGTTATATCAATAAAATACATGCAACTCATCTATTGTTTTGTAAATATCAATGTTTTGTATGATGTAAACAAGCAATGCTATTTGTATCATAAAACCACCAAAGGGTTGGCTCAAAGTTATCTCTTAACAGAAATGATCTGTTGATAATATACTACTATAAAGAAAACGGCTTTTTGGGACTTATTGCTTACTGAATAGTGCTTGCTGGGCATGCAGAGTGATGCTTAGTGAGTTAAAGGTTGCACTATCACCAGGGTATGCGATAAATCGTTTACTTTCGAGTTGCTTAACAAGGTTATTGAAATCTCGAGTTTTTCAAGCTCTTACTTAATAAGAGGCGTATAGTACTGTTCAAAGCCTTGCTAACTTTTTTCTATTAATCAGAAGAACTAAATGCTTTACAATGATAAACAAACTTGAGGGGGACTGGAGATTACACAGTGCGTGACGGACATCACCCGACCGAGTCTATGGTGTTGCCAACTAGCCATTATGGGATGTCACTTACATTTAATTGTGTCTGTGATTTAACTAGCTAGGTACGTCATATCTCTGTAAGTAAATGACCCATCAACCAAATATTTACTTCTTAAGTAAGTTAGAGTGTATCACCATTTATAAACAAAATCCATACAGGATTTCAAGGGTTATTCCAATCCGAAATTTTATATTATCGTTGGGTTTTTTTTTTACGTTGTATGTTGACATCGTACATTTTTTGCATTGTGTGTTGAATCATTTATTTTGTTCCTATTTTATTTTAATTCAATTCCATGTTTATCTTATTAACACTTTTTTGCCTTTTTATTTCAAACAAAATGAACAAATAAATTCATTTGCCGAGTTACCCCGAATCAATATGTATAAAATAATTGAACGTTGACGAGGTAAACCGAACATTTCGTCACATGGTAAATAAGTTGTATTCGTAATGCACATACCGGAATACATCTATAGGTGAATACACTTCATCAATGACAAAAATAAGCTAGAAACTGCTACGAGAAATAGATGTAAAAGCTCTTTATATATATATACAGAAGAGCCTAAAAATTCAGTAAAAATTTCTTCATTGTAGACAACTATTTAAAATCATAAATTTTCGTGGGACACTATATTTCGCTTATTTCGTGGATAACAAAAATCCACGAAATTAAATCCCCACAAAAATGCAAATTTGGTTTGGTATGGATAGGGGGAAATCAGAAATCAGCGAAATATAATATCCTTGAAACAGGCTAGTATATAAAAAGCCACGAAATGTTAACGCCACGAAAATAAATGATTCTACAGTATTTAACCATGTTGCTTCTGAACTGAAAAATTGAATAAACAAACATGAGGTGATTGACGTATACGCTGTATGTTTCACTTCCTATCTACCTGTATCGGGCTGAATTATAAGTGAATGCTTAGTAGTATGGGTAGATATATAAACAGGTAAGGTCAATGTCCGACAGTCGCATTGTCCTTATCTAAAGAATGACCCGTGCTGGACACTAAGTGGGCATTGAACGGGTGAGGTCAGTGTCTTACAATAGTTTTGTCCTCTTTGAAATAAAATGTTTTTGCTGACGTCATTGTCTGTTTTTGTCAACTGATCGAACCGGACGTGTAGCAGGTCTATATAACGTGATCTGTAAATGTATTCGGGGTAAATAAAATTAGACATCACTGTACCAAACAACTGATTCAACTAAGTTATATCATGGGACATAGTGAAAGGTAAGTTTTGAATCGTTGACAGTTAACATATGTATATTGCATTTTAAGAAAACAAAATTAGGTGTCATGTGACTATTATCTTAGCATAAACCATATGTTCTTAAGAACAATAATGAGTGTTATAACTATTCTTTCTCCATAAACAATAAAACAATGAGTTTGATGACTATAATTTCCCCATATACAATATAGTTTTAAGAAAAATATAACGTACCATTATTTCAATTATCATTTACAATATATTTTAATTCTGGTATAGGTTGTAGATACTACAGGTAAAACTGAATAAAGTAATATACATTGTTATGGGAACACAATTATTACATACGAATCCGTGTAATATAGATATGTACAACAACTGTAGAGTCGATATTACTTTTTTTTCATTAAGGCCGCATACTTTATTCGTTTTACCTTTCTGTAACATTGTTACCTTCTTTTCAAAAGAGTTCCGCTCTAAGAAATATATTTGTAAACCTTTCATAATTTAGAATTGGTTCAATACTATTGATGAGAGGAATTTATGTACAGCCACTGGTAGCAAGCACGTTAATTGATATCATATCAAAGGGAGATAATTTATAAATTATGACGTTTTAGGTAGCATACAACCTTAAGTAAATCAAACTTCAAAACAATGAGTCTAGCCAGAGTTATGGTAACGATGTGTATTTTTCACGCTGTTTTGTAGTAAGAACGATACCTACGCGTATCATCCAGCGAAAACAGAAGATAACGTATACTTGAGGTCAGAGTTCCGTGCCATGGATACAGACGCAGACGGCACGCTAAACCGGAAAGAGATCACTAGACTCCTTATGTTTCTGGGTTACGATGGCGATTATGACAGAGTAGAGGTTGGTATATAAGCGAACACAGTGACCTAGTAATCAATGAGAGTAGATATTATATAGGTATATTATGGCCTGTCCGATGTATAGGTAGAATCTAATGTAACTGATTTTCAGCTCCCTGTTTTAATACTATAAATGCCTTAAACTTTTAATAATTCTGAAATGCCTATTGTTTCTATCCTTTGTTTTTAATAATAGTAGTGTTCAAATTTTCCTTTTCCTTTTCTGTATTAAATCATGAAAAATGTTAATACATTTCTGACTTAAAACTATAAAGAAATGAAAAACGTTCAATAAAAAGGACACTTTTCATTTAATTATAATTAGCATACTTCTAGCGGTAATAGAGAGAGGCTTTAACCATAGGGTTTAATAAACGCTAGAAATACGAAATACGCTCAAGTTATATATGGAAACAGTCTTGCTTGTCTGTCACATAGATAAATATTATCTTATCAATTGCCCTATGACGTCACACATCTATATATGTGTGTTTTGACTTCATGTTCTATTTTTAACTTGTTATGTTTTAGGTTTTATTTAGGGCTATCAACAATAACAGATCTGAGCACGTGACAATGGACGAATACATAGCCGTACTTGAACATAACCCAGATTTGATGAAGAGGTAAGTGTCCTGATATTTCGTAATATTTGTAACAACTCAGTGGCCAAGACAATATGTAGGCCGATAAATTAAAATTAAAATGGACATAATAGCGGTTTTAGACAATGTCTATTCAAAACTTCCAAGCTAATATTTATCAGTCTTGATGGCCCGGATGTAAGCTCGTGGGGGGGGGNAAACCCCGTGTTCGGGCACCTTTTTACGTCCGATTCTTGGAGTCGACCCACGGTCGTGTGAGTGAAACGAGAAGTGCTCTATCCACTGCGCCACCCGAACAATCATGATTATTTGTCATTATAACTTCCTACATCAACAAGAGTGATTATTATAAGCTGACAAAATCTTATTATTCTTTGTAAGAGGATCTTTTTGAGTTTTATTTTTTAATATTGTGTTCTTCTTTTTTTTTTTTTAATAGAACGAGCAGAATGAGAGTGATATTTGGGACTTTTGACGACAATAAGAATGGATTTGCTGACAAGTCAGTAATCGGGATGAGACTCAAACAGATGGGATACGAAGTCAATGAGGCAATGAAAAAGAAATTCGATGATTTAGATGAAAACAAAGACGGACAAATTAGTTACGTTAAGTTTTTGCGTAACCATTTAGAAATCAAAGGATTTTTGTCGTGAATCGAATAAAATGGGAGGACTGAGAAGATAAATACCAGTATAATTAGATGACCTGCTGTTTGGGGTTATGTTGCATCTTGGAAACAAAATCGAGACTCGAGACAATTTCTCTATTAGATCTTATTGTCTTTCAACTTTTACACACATAGAATATCTCTTGACACTTTTCTTGCAAGATGAGATTTTTAATGTCGGGTGACACGTGTGTTGATGAAAATAATAACACTTCCGGTGTATCTGGTATTGCCTGCCAGAGTGTCTTGTAGGAGTCAAGGATGCATTGTCCCTTGCTTTTCTGTCTCCTCTCCTCAGTTCTTGCTGATGTTATTTCATGTCGATTTGTTTTTGTACATGTATGTCGACGTTGTATTTCATCCTATCTTTGTGTGTTGACGCTGTGATATAGTTTGTACTTGAGTGTAGACGCTGTAGTATAGTTTATCCTTGTGTTGACGTAATGGTGTAATGATAGAGAAATCTTAACCCAATATTTTTGAAATACAACACGAGGCGACGGTTGAGATTTCTCTGTCTACATCTGACCGGAGTAATTGATTCCTTTTCTCGTGCTGCTACGGTGAACTCGATGCACCGCGCCATTTTCAAGAGTGCATGGAATTATGTGATAAAATTGGTGACGTTACGCTACATAAATAGATGACGTGATGGTGACGTATTCAGCATAAAAACGCGTGTGAGCTGTCTTTGCCTAGGTAGATAAAGCTTTGCCTAGGTATATAAAGAAAAGCCTATTTTCCCTCGCAAAAACCAACAATTAACGTGTGCATGGTGGGAGAAAAGTGTTTTTTAGGACCCTAATTTAAAAGTAAAATTCCTGGTATGACATTTTAAACACTTGAACTTACATATAAATGTATTATTTCAATATTCTCAAATCGTGTCATGTTCCATATATAGAGGGTCCCAACTCGTGATGGTTGGTTATCATGTTCATCTAACTCGAGTTAGTTAATCTTCAAATTGTACAATTTGAAAATTAACTTACGAAAGTTAGATAGATGTGATAACTAATCATCACGAGTTTGGGGACCTGTTTCTCCTCATAACGTTCGTATTTTATCTGAAAACCCACATTTTCCCATTGGAAAATACATCATGTGTGTTTCCGATGGGGGAAACAATTGTCATGGAGCATGACGTCACAATGGCAAATGACGTCGAAAAGCATTGTTACGTGACATCATAAATCAAAGATTGACCAATGAAATCACGTCCAGGGTGTTACCCACTAGTGGGTAGTCAAAAATGGTTACGTACTCCTAACAGGTCTATCCAATGAGTTCTGAGTGAGGAAACCTACAGTGGTTGTGGGAGAAAAACGTATATGACGTCACTTTGTTGGTATTCATTATTGACAGATACAGGTAAACAAATGGTCGGACTGCCTGTACTTTATAATATCTACATCGTGTATAGTATACAAACGCGTTGATGTATGTTTTGTTTTAATTAGACTACGGCGGCTGCTTTGTGTCACCATAGGACGTCAATAATTCGGTGTTTTAAATGTTTTAAAGCCTATACAATTTTATAAATGGAGTCTTACAAGATTAGATTTGAAGATGTTGGTGCTATTTTAAGAACATGATTTACTTTGTGGTTGAATTATACTCGTATTAAATATAAGTTCTTGTGTGCAATGTTTATAAATAAACATGTAATATTTACTTGCTTTATGTTTCTTTGTTGTGGTTTTCTCGTCCGCTTTGTAGATGTTTCGCTACTTACATGTTGTTTTTATGTCACGTAATTACACTTAGGTCTACTAAATCAAATGAAAATCTATCATCCAAATTACTCCACTATTTTACACAATAAAAACTCATTAAAATATTGAAATTATTAAGCTTTCTGAAATGATCCTATTTCTGTAAAATAATACGCATTATAGAACATGGTGGGGGCAAAATGAATGAAACTTGTAACCAACCTTTCTGGCCGGTTTGGACACACATATAAGTATATCAGAACAAGGTTTAATTAATGTTATTCCATAAATTGTGCATGGTAATTGTTCAGCTGCCATCTTGAAACTGTGTGGACACATTGTAATATTATTGTAATATACATTGTTAAACAGAAATGGCTTTGTATAAGTTGTATAACTTGTGTCCGATCCCGTTGCTATGTTAAAGCAACAAAATATGTTTAAAACAAAACAAAACTATTATTCTGGTTGTCTAAAGCATTCTAACATTGGGAACGCCTCGTTTTAGGCCTGTTATAGCAACGGAAAGGCGGCGGAAATCCTATTTATTACCCTCGGTCCCAGACTAGAAGACGACGAGAGCTTTTGACGTCATTGCTTATTCTTCCATTTATCAATGGATTCTCAGTAGAGAAATGAATATAAAAATACATTTCACATCAATGATTACAAAGGCATACACATATTAAGAATCTGAACTAAACGCACATGTAAAGTACACTTCATATTTGACCAGTGTTATAAATGTTTAAGAAGATATTTTTGAATATGAATAACAAATGCTATCGAACGTTATTTGCATTGCTATTCAGTATTATATCATTCCCATTTTCGACTGACTGTTTTTTGTATGGTTGTCGGCGTTCCACATTTTCACAATTATTTTTATCAAAGGTTTTGAATGGAGAAAACTCATATAATTATACTTGAAAATGTATTACCCAGTCTAAACAGAGACGTATAAAGCCAAACAAAGGATTAGTTATCTACACCTTCTCCTTACATACAAACTTACGATTGCACAGATTCACAAGGCTGCTATACATATATATATATACATATTTTATACGATCAATAGTGATAAAAATCCGTTGCTGGATTTAATGTCATTTGCACGTACCAAATTAAAAATTTCTTATTGAAAATCTCAATACAATTTTTTGTAGCATGCCGATATCATGTACTAGAACTAAACAAGTTCTAACAATGATTTAAGATCAAACCCAACTTGTATCATGGGGCTTTAAAACTCTGTTACAAAGCAAATCTTACTGTAAACGGAAGGGAAATAACTCTGTTAAACGTCACTTTGACTTTTACTGTAAAATAAGGGAAGTAACTCTGTTAAGCGTCACTTTGACTTTACTGTAAAAAAGGGGAAGTAACTCTGTTAAACAAAGGAAACAAGATACAGTCTCCAGGTAATATATTAGTTCACTATATATTTCAAAGCGTAACGTTAATGACAAGTTAACAGATGGTATGTCTCGTAAAGTACATATTACCTGTATTTCTACCCATACATAAGCCCTAATAACATGTGTTCAACATCCTAGATACATCATTTTGGGTCGCAAAACACTGATTGACATGCTATAAATCTGATGAGTTATTGTTATGAATACATCAGCTTTAATAATAGGATATAAAAGGATATGAGTGGACGCAGGCATTGCTGCCTCTATATCCACATCAATATAATTTGATGTTTAATGTCTTATTATTGACTACGTTTACCTGGCTATGTATCATTTTGATAGCCAATGTACAATTTCAGTTCATTAAGCTTTCATATATATATATATATGATCTGATTTTTAATTGTGATCTTTGAATATGACTTTTCTGGAATTGAAATAATGGGCGAGTATACCATCTTTAATGGGATGGTTGAACTTAAACCTGGAACGTGCAAAGGAAATCATATAATCACGGCGGATTGAACTTCAAGATCTCCTGACCACGAGATCATGGGCACACCTGACATTGACAGGTCCCCACACTAAGGTAATTAGCCAGCCTCGATTACATGATAGGCCAATACATAAGGGTCACGGTAAGTCCAGGTATTGTACACACCTGTCCGTAAAAGGGAACCTGAATAATATTGTCGTTGATAGCTTTCAGCCCTTTCGTCGCGCTTTTTCTCATCTGTTATACATGTATATGAGTCAGAAGAGTGAACTTTTTAATGTTATGTCGTTTGCAAAGTGGTCGGTACACTTAGAAATAATTAATATGACAAAAATGAAAATGATTTATTTTCTGTTTGAAAAGACTTTTGTTAAATATAATTTATCAATGTATATACATTGTATATGGCAGTGTTTGAGGTGCGAGACTGTTTCTGCGATATTCCTCGACTCACCAGCTAATTTCCATTTATTAGCTTTTAGTTATCTAATTTGTTAGTATGCCATTTACGAAGCCTTTCATAAATAGGATTTGCTAAAACACCATTCTACCAGAGTTTGTGGATGTCACCAGTGATATTGTATAGTGTGTTTAGCACTTAACGGTTCACGCTTATAGTATGTATGAACTCCGTTATATACAGGTAGGTGTAATATACACCTGTAAACACAGGTAAACTATCGGAAAGTGATCAGGTACAGGTGTGATACGTACAAGTAGCGTTGTACAGGTAAAAACGCTACGAAGGATGATTTAAACACTATCGTAAAGGTAAGATTTAATTCTCTTATACTCTACTAGTTATTTATTATAGTGACACGATGAAGGAGATCTTACACGCAGCCAGATATATAATTTTTTTAATCCAGGGACGGCTCTTTATACTGTCCCTGGTTTAATCCAAGAGATATATTTTAATAAGCATCATCTTAACTTGTTATCAGCATAAGAATAGTTTCTGTTTCGTATAAGATTACCGAGTAAGAAGCACAGAGAGCGTAAGGATGGCTGGCTTAAATATTATCTTAAATGTAAGATTTAAGTTACTAAGAATCTGTTAACTACACACAGCGACATGATTGCGGAGATTTCATACGAAGTCATAAATCAATTGTTTTCTTTTTGGCCAAGAAACTTATTTTGATAAGCATCATCTTAACTTGTTGTAAGCATGAGAATAGTCCTTGTTTCGTATGAGAGACCCCCGAGAGTGGAAGTCGTATTGCTTGCGATTGATGAGAAATTTCTTTATAACATTTGCAATTCTTCTGTTGCAAGTTATGTTGCCCATCATCGGTTTGCATTATTTAATGATATACTAATGTGCCTGTATTCTGCCCTTGTTTTTGACGAGTATATAGCATGGTAAAACAACTTAGCTGAAAGACCCCCCTCCCCCACCACATACCTCCAACACGCCCACACACCACACCACCCCTTCCCCGAACTGCCGAGTATCTTCTGACCCCCATCGCCTAGGATCATAGTTCTGGCGATTATGAGGGAAGTAATATGAAAGAAGAAAATACCAAACAATTATATTTCTGTTTAAATAGTTTTATAGAATTAGGCATCATCAAAATGACGACCCAGCGACATAATTTCACATATTTTTTTTATATGTATCAGGACCAATCGATCTATTTATGAAGGTTTAGTAGGAACCAGCAATAAATTTACCAGATCATTATTTTAAGTTACTGTTAGGATCGATCAACAGACATAGCTTGGGATTACATTTTTATTTCGTTACGGATCCAGAGTACACTTCTTAAACGGGTGTGTTTGTCTTTTACACATGTTTGAATGTCTTAGACTCATGTGTTAGTGTCTTAGACACACGAGTTAATATCTTAGACACGTGAGTTAAAGGTTTTTTTAAACACTTGAGTGAAAGTCTTAGACTCATGGTTAAATGTCTTAGACTCGTGTGCAAATGTCTGAGACTCATGTGTTAGTGTCTTAGACACACGAGTAAATGCCTTAGACACGTGAGTAAGTGTCTTAGACACATGAGTGAAAGTCTTAGAATCATGTGTTAGTGTCTTAGACACACGAGTAAGTGTCTTAGACACGTGAGTGAAAGTCTTAGACTCATATGTAAATGTCTTAGACACGTGAGTTAAAGATTTTTTAAACACGTGAGTGAAAGTCTTAGACTCATGTGTTAGTGTCTTAGACACACGAATAAGTGTCTTAGACACGTGAGTGAAAGTCTTAGACCCATGTGTAAATGTCTTAGACTCATGTGTAAGTGTATTAGACTCATGTGTAAATGTCTTAGACACGTTAGTGAAAGTCTTCGACTCATTTGTAAATGCCCTAGACTCATGAGTGAAATTATGACACACATGTTGATGTCTGATACACATGTACAAATGTATTCAATGAATAAAATGACAATAGCAATAGACTATTTCTAAACGTCAGAAAATGCTTTTAAATATTTGTAAATTGTTAACACATTTTCTAGGCAAAAACACCCCAAGGAAACCGCGCGATTCTACATATTAAGATAAAAACATTTAAGTGCTATTTCACGTTCGTCTATATGGCACCCGTGGGTGCTAACTATTTAACCGTCCCATCTATTCCGTCAATTTTAATGTTTGTAATTAAGTGGGTAGATCTACATCTAATACATTTTCGATTGAAATACTAGCTGGCTTTTAGATGTTAAAACCAATCATACTTCACATTAAATTTTGTCTTGAAAAACTAGCTGAGTAACTCAACCAGTTATCTTAATGCTGGAATATGAACCGATAAACCATACATTTTTTATCATCAAAATTCAAATCGTAATAAAAAGCCTTTTCAACCCCAGATTCGAAACACTAATTCGTTAATAACGGAATACTGCGTATCGTGGAATATTGTTAATAGGATTTTCGAAATTCCAGTAGCTCAGAAAACTTGCCTCTATTGAAAGCCCTTTGTCCGGATCTCATCATTGATGAACACACGCATACTGAACCTTTCTAAATAGGCTACTATAACTCGCCTACAAAGAACCTCGTTTACACCGGACCCCTAATAGTCAGGAGCAATCGGCTGCAACAAATTAAAGTCACACTAAACCGGCCCCAACAGTCAAGATTAACTCGCCTCTAACAGAAGAACACAGTTTAAGACAATGAACGTATCTTTCAAGTCATGAAAGAAAACACTTTTTTTCTGAAAATTAAAGATTTGTACAGTATTTAGGAGAACCAGTGTTTTAACAGATCGCTAGTTATCGTCCGCATATATCTTTTGTGATGGTATAATTTGGTTAGGATATTCCCGCTACGCAGGGACTTGTACGTTTATATATTGAGATATGTGCCCTTTGCGCCCTAAAGGACTCACATTGTCGATGGGCCGTTTGCAATTGATAGGACAGTTTACACTATAAAAGTAAATATCATACGAGAAAAAAAGCTAAAAGAAATTTAGCAGAACACTAATAGCAATTATAACTATAGTATATAATCATAGTCTGTAGTTCAAACCTATTATTGTACCATCTTAAATAACATTTGTTGAAATGAAACAAGAAATAAAATGAAAGCTAACAGAAACACAAGTCCCTGTGACTTGCTCTATAGTTCTAAACCAGACTTGAACCCGTCGCTATGGACTCGTGTTTACATGAACATCAGCACCGCAGACAGGTATTGTGTATATAAATATATTTACGACTGAGTTATATTGTATACAAACAGAAACACAAGTCCCTATGACTTGCTCTATAGTTCTAAACCAGACTTGAACCCGTCGCTATGGACTCGTGTTTTCATGAACATCAGCACCGCAGACAGGTATTGTGTATATAAATATATTTACGACTGAGTTCTTATCTATACAAACAGGTTTGATAATTCAACACCTCATCAGAATTTGAACACAATTAAGAGAAAATGACGGGCACATATTGACAATCTGTTGACATATATTGACAGTATATTGACACTATTCAAACCACAATCAGCAGTAATTTCCTAAATATATCGATCATTTAAATGTTTTATATAGCATATTAGTGTTAATAATTTAATCAATGGGTATTCACTTTCTGCTTATTTCGATTTTTACAATTGTCCATTGTCAATATTTTACGTCTGTAGCAGTGAGTATTCTATTTCCACTGTAATTCATGTATAATTTAAGTACATAAACTCAAATTGTTTAAATCTTCAGCAGCTTCAATAAAAATAAAACTTCATTGAATTTTTAATATTTTCAATATTTATATCTATATTTAAACGAGTTTAAGAGTATTATCTTCATTTAAAGATTTTACATATCGTCATATACAATTTTAAACAAAATCGCTTTATACTTTTGAAAATATCCCCCATAAAAAATGTAAGATATATAACCGTCAAGCTGACGTGCCTTAAAACATTTGTCCCCTGATGTTTACTCCATGTAAATAGACGGGTTGACATATACATCGATGTTTACACTGGCTTGGAGTGTAATCATGGAAGACAGATAGAACGTGATGGACGAAAAATACATAAAATATGGCCATACTAACCTATCAGCTGTGAAACCGTAGCTCATTAGCCAGTGTATGTAAATACCCTTAGTCTTGTCCTTGTTATATGACGTCACTAAAGGTGCAAGGACACCTAGTTCGTCTTGTCACAATTTTATGACATCACTTAAGGTGCAAGTACACCTAGTTCGTCTCGTCATAATTTTATGACGTCACTTAAAATACAAGCACACTTAGATCGTCACGTCATAATTGTTTGACGCCACTAAGTACAAACATCCATATATGACTTTGACATAATTGTGAAAAATGTATGTGAGATAAAAATACTGTCATATAGTCTTAACTTAACTCTTACGCGTCACTAAAGAAACAATTACCCTTAGTTCGCTTCGTAATGTCTTACTTGAAAATTACATTATCCACGAGGAATGTCTTTTTCCTTCCGTCAATACATACACTCATGAAAACATACCAAAATACAGCCTCGTTTATCATTAGATACGAACGCTGATGTTTCTAATTAAACGTCGTTTTCTATTGGTAAACATTCGTGTAATTATCTCCATTATAAGGTGACATGTCCTGATCTAAACAGTATCTTATTCTTTAATAATTAACCCGGCAAAATTCTCACAACAACGTGGTGATGACTGACGAATACTAATTCTTAAAGAAACATACAATGGAAATGAATGATATAGTATGCAAGTCACTCTTGTGAACAATCAAGGCTCTTGTTTTTTTACTTCACTAGGCGGAAATGTCCTTGAACTCAATTATTACAGCACTCAGATATCTGCCATCCTTGAAATTCCATGGGTTATGCTCACTTACGCTCTCCGCACCCCTGAAATATATCATGACAAAATCGAAGGTTCTGTACGCGCCAAAAGATATGTGTATGAAATATTCAGTTGAATGATTCTTTCCTTTCTCTTTCAATTTTCATCTCACAAAGGAACCCAGCCATATTGTGGATGATACATGCTCAATTTCAGATTTTGTGCTCAAGCCAAATTGCTTGATCCCGTGATAAATATATAACACTTCACGTTTTGACAATAATTTGGAAGAAATCGGGAGAGACTTGGAGCAGAATATCATTTTTAGGGTTTACACCTGACTTGTTTTCCTTGTCATTTAATAAGATCGTTGGTTTGAGTACAGAATCTATGAGAACAGTTTCATGAATACGGCCCCACGGGTGCAGGGAAAGTACGAAAATGTAAACCCTTGAATGTCGAGGATGGTTAAGTAAGTGTAGTACTGAAATCGACTACTAGCGGAGAAATTAGAAAGATGACGTCGGTTGCCTATATCCACGTATGCTCTATACAGGATATCCGTAAAATATCCCAATAGTGTTGTCATTCGGAATCAAAGCAATATGGTTTTCACTTGGAATACAAATGCATGAAGGTACTTTTGTTGTGACTTTAAAGTGAAAAAATAAGGCGTGTGTGCGTTGCACCACCATGAATTCAGAATATCGATGCTGCAGCTCGACCACAAATACCGACATTACTATTCCGGATCACGTGCTAGCGTACAACGGTGAATTCGTTTATACGCTTTAGACGACAAGAAACCCGGATACTGCGTTAAAAATATGCTGATTAAGGTTAGGCGTGTCCCAAGCACAGCCCAAATACATTATGTCAAAGTGACAAGCTATGACATGTACATTCATGTTACAGTTTAAAAAAAAAAAACATTTCAAAAAGGAATAAACGTCAAAATGCCCTGTATTATAGACACATGATGATTTCTTTCTGAAACGTCTTGCATCAAGATTAATAGAATCTTTCCCTTCCTTGAGGATGTGATAAAAAAAATCTCAAACCCGAGGGGTGATGTTTTTTGGCAGAGCCTCGGGTTAGACAACCAAAAAAATCACCCCGAGGTAAGGAGATTTCTCTGTCACACTCTCAAGGTAGGGGATGATTGTTTTCCCCCAATCCTTTTATTTCAGCCACCCCTACCGACAGTAGCGTAAACAAAACACATGTGGGGTATGAATATCGTCATTCTCGTTTGATGCCGTCACACATTACCGGTGACGCATTTTAATGACGTCACAATTGAACACGTGCTAATCGGCACGAGGCTTTCTCCCCCTAGGGGGTGACAAGCTGATCTTTCCCGGCTAAAATGGGAGACACACCTGTGAAGGGTGGGAGAACACTAGAATCTTCCCCTACCTTGAGGGTGTGACAGAGAAATCTCCAACTCGAGGGGTGATGTTTTTTGGTTGTCTAACCCGAGGCTCTGCCAAGGGTTAGAGAACCAAAAGGGTTGGAGATTTTTCTGTTACATCGATCCTCAAGGTAGGGGATGATTATTTTTTGTCCATCCTTTTTGTCAGTCACAGCTCCACCGACAGTAGTCTGCCATGTTTGTAAACAAAAATACATATGGGGTATGCATATCGTCATTCACTTTTGATGACGTCACAATTACCGATGACGCTTTTTTATGACGTCACAATTGAACACGTGATAATCGGCACGAGGCTATCTCCCCCTAGCGGGCGACAAGCTGATCTTTCCCGGCCAAAACGGGATACACGCCTGTGAAGGATGGGAGAAATACGGATCAATAGAGCTTCGGAACAACAAGAGTTTTCTCTTATGAAGACTTGCCATTCGGAAAATCCGTTGTATCATATCGATTGTATTATCATTGATTTTTGTTATTACTTTGAAGTATAACTTAAAAAAAAATATGTTATTTTCTGTTCAACAGGCTCAGCACGTTATCGACCGGCACGCATCATACTTGATGTTTGATCATTTGACCATGTTTTCTACTCAAAGCACGCATAGACAAATATTGTACCATTATTCTGATAGTTTATAACCAGACCAACTCATTTGATTTTTACCCCGCTAAGATTTGTATTAGAAGTGTAAGATTTTAAGATAATACGTCTCAAATTCGATCTTAGCTTTGAAAACTGCTTTAACATGCCTTCTTAAGTATTTCTGATTAAAATTACACAATTAAAGGGTGATTTGTTAGCTTTAGATAACATTAACGCCAACTTTGAATTGATAAAATGTTCATTCAATATCTTAACTCAAAAGCAAACGCGCGCGTTTTTTGTATTTAAGATAATCACTATAAGCAACAGACACAAAATATTACTTCAAATATATAAAAATCGGCTTGAAAAATCGGATTTGCTTACCTATAACAAGCTGACAAATCAATGCATCGCCTGACCTATATATGCGTCCATTTTAAACAAACATCGGGAGTATATTTGCCAACAAAATTTGGAACCGTCTTTGACTAGGGCGTGGGACAAACCTGCCATCATTAACCCTATCCTGTTCATATATTCTGTAATAAACAGCCATTGATCATGTTAATACCGTGAGAATTTAATTTCCGAGAACTCTGGGTATATTTTTTTCAATGAAATTACTCTCATTGCAAAGAAGACTTCAATTATTTTTTAAATAAATTTCATAACGCATACTCTCTTTATCAGTGGTAAAGCAATTACAATCTCCCTGATAATTGTGCGGACAATATGACCATGGCAGTTATATTGGTTTCGTCTCAAGTTTTTTTCCGGGGATCACGATCTCATTCCTTTTGTTTCGGTGTCACCACAGTTGTTATTGTATTTTCCCATCAACTTTGACCTCTGTTTGTGTACAGGTGTGATACAGTTTTTATTTTATACTTTCTCCTCTGATTTTCTCTGATACATATCTATTATTCATTTCATCTGTCTGTTTTATTGTTTTGCACAAAAGATTAACTTCAGTTCGATACAAAAAAAAAAAGACAATCACCAAGGAGACACACAAACAAAACAACAAACAATGTCTTCCTCCATTAAAACAGGAAGTAGAAACCAGGTGACCGGATCTGTGTTCCCTTCACCACGCGTGGCTCTGTGGTTGACATGATCTGTTTATGTGGTCTGTGTTGATTTCCAAATAGACACTTTTGATGAAACAACGCAGTAGAGGGGACGTGAACAGTACGTTAATACAGGAACACTGCTGATAATATTGTGTGTCCGTATTTGAAATAAATTTGGTCCGCGTTCCTAAATTTTCACTAAAGCAATTGTTATGTATTCCTTGTCTCGGTATGCTTCCTGTAACTTTGCACTGTGGTTCATGAAATAATTGTATCATGTCCCGACTGAGTTGTTTTGATTTTTCTCAGTAACTTTTGCCATGCTGTCATAACGTGTCCATGTACCGAAGCTCAAGAAAGTAAAGTAATGCATCCCTACTGTATGGTGTAGCCTATTCCTAAAACTTATATTACGATGCCATAACGTGTCCATGTGCTGAAATTCAAGAAAGAATTGTAATAAATTCCAACTGTATGGTTTTGACTATTACCAAAACTCGTTTTACGATGCCATAACGTGTTCATGTACTGAGGATCAGGAGGAAAATGTAATTCATTCCTACTGTATGGTGTAGCCTATTCCTAAAACTTATATTACGCTGACGTACTTTGTAATCCCATGTACTGTGTTCATGAAAGCATTCCAAATAATCCCTATTGTGTGGTTTATACTATACCCCATGTCTTCTATTGTGCTGACGTAGCAGCGTCCCCCATCAACTTTGCTTAATGTACGAATAGCACTATTTCCTATTCAACGGTTAAAATAGTATATCGCATAAACACAGCGTTCTCCTGTACTGTGGTTGACGAAGGAACTGTAGCCATTCCCTCATGGTATGCTTTAGGTTATTTCCGATCATTTATATAACACGAACGTACTAAGACTTCAGGTATTGTGGTTTATGAAAGAATTTCAGAGTACGTATCGCCATTATGTGGCCAGTTTATACCCTATAACTTACATGTAACTTCCCCGTGTAATATAGTTCATGAAGCCATGACATGCAATAACAGACGACGGAGTTTGTTTAAACAATAACGACCGTAAACCGCTGTTGATTTAAATACCCCGTATTTGATGATTGTGAAATAATGACTCACATATTTCGATTTGTTCAAACAAAGACGCAATTTTATTAATTTTTAACTACAAGGTTTGAGATTTTTATCGCGGGTGGTAAATTTTGCTAGACTGCGGTGAAAGTGTTATTTGATATACTGGCTCCGTCAGTATGTGTATTCATGATTTTTAAATACACTATACGGTTCACAGTACCATAACTGTTGATCGTGTACACAGCGTAGTGTTAAATGTAAGATATCCCCGTAAGGATGTGCCTTAATTGAACTCTCTGTGGATCGGAATACACTTCGTCGCATGATAAAAGTCGGGTAAGTAAATTCACACATTATATAGGTAAAACATTGTTTCACAAAGGTAGAGGCATTTCGTGAACATATTCACCTAGGGACAAATGTATTTAAGTGATGTTAGAACGTTTAAAAGGCAGGTATATATACAAATGTACATACTAACATTAGACCAAACAGGTATGTAGAAATCATCGTATTTTAATTAAAATTCGATGCTTTAAAGCTTTGATATTTAATGTACATTTTCAAGTTATAAAGTTAAGTGGAATTCGTGTTCGATAAACAAAGAAAGTGTTTTTGAAAGAATGCCTATACATAATTATTCAGATAGAGACATGCTTGTTTGTTAATATTATATTTTTGAAAAACTGATGTCATTTATACTTTAAAACAATATGAAATATGACTAGTTCTAAATCAGTCGCTTGCATGGATTATAATCGACGAAGTATGTGATACCTAACCGGTTCGGAAGAATAAACCATTATTAGTTAATACGAAATCTAAATAAGTTAAAAATAACAAATATCAATTATAAAATTTAAAACTTTTAATAAGATGTACATTTTATAACACAATTTACTATAGAAAAACAACAATTGTTGCTACCTTTTATCATGAGCAAAGCTAGCTTTTTCTGTACCTAACGAACGATTTGACTTCTCCGAACGAAAGCAATTGTGATGCAAGACATGGCGTTATAGATCAAGTATTCAGTCGAGATTATTGTGAGGTCACGCCTCCAGAGGACGCCATCTACTACGGTAATCCTAGTCAGTGAACGATAAAACACAAAAAACGGAAACGCAATTAAATTAGAAGTGTTGTAATGTTGATACAATCATCCTTAATACTCAAGGGGTCACGCTCACTTACGCTCTGTGCAGAGCACCCAAGTGAGCGTAACCTCTGGAGTATTGAGGATGTAACCAAGGTCAATAATATTGACAGTCTCGGTTTGATTATACTTACTCGATTATAAAAATCTTGACTAGAGTATTTTATAGTACTTGACCATCTTTTACTAATGGTATGCATATTGTCTAACCAATATACATTTTATGTTATCTATATATATGTGTCTCGTATAAAGCATAATTAACATGTTTGCTACTTGACGACTTACCAGTCTAAGAGATTGCATTTTTCATGTCATAAACGAATTTTCTGGATGGGATGCCTCCTATACTGCTTTCCCGAATGGCTTCGAGGCTAGTCGAAATATGTTCTTTCCTTCTTTACCGTTTGTCCCCATATTTCCCATTGTCGACGTACTCTCCTCATCCCTGTTGATGTCAAAGACAGCACAATATTACAATCATCGAATGCTTCCATTCTCAGAACTTGCGGAATCCAGTGTGATCTACGACTCTATATGCTGTTTGTGATAGAGTTCTTTAACACTATATTGTGAAGTTCATTGCTGGACACCACATTTGACTAGAATATCTTCTGTATAATTACCGGCAGGTATATGTTGTGTAAGTTGTACATTTGATCTACGTCATGAATTCCTGCAGCATTCCAACACTCGGATCTTTACAAGGATGCTGATAGCTTTTACACTAGATTTTGTCTTTCTTCTGTATCGGTTCGCTCCCCATGTTTATCTCGATAGAAGTGTTAATGTCTGCCGTTGATGGCGAAAGGCCTATAGGAACTTGTATTTGGGACATTATTTGTGACATTAAAAATCTATATCGTCGCAAAACCATTACAGTATATTCTAAAGCACGCTTGCCTTGTCGGAGCACTTGGTTTTGTCATTCTCGCTTGTAAAGGTGTATGATGTTCTGTTTTCAGTTTTTGAATCTCCTCAATATCTGTTGTATTTTCTACTTTGAGTTTCGGTTTACTCGATGGATGGGCATTATTGTAGATAGTTTGACTGCTTTACTTGTAACCTACCTCGCCCTTCAACCCACAAAAAACACGGTTTTTAATGGATTTGATGATCGAATAAAACTATATTGTGAATCTAAATACCTTAAATATTAAAACGTTTCGAATACAGAGTGTTAGAATTAACCCGGTCTCATTTCCGTATAAACTTATACAATGGAAAGTAGCTAAATGTTTCAATGTTATAACGTGTTTTATTAATTGAAATCCAAACTTAACATGGTAAATTATATAACCCAAAAATCAACATAATACTGTAAAATAATAACAAATGTCGTACAGTTATTTTTGCAAATTCGTCTATCAGTATTTACATGGAGGGGGGGGGGGGGTATTCTGCGTCTATCTTGATGTGTATGACTTACGTTCGTACTAGTGGCCACGTGGTAGTTTATGACTCGAAAAATGGTTATTTGTAGTACCAATCACATGCATATGGATTGTTTCAATATATCGGGATTTTCTTTTTATACATTTTCAAAATGAGGATTAAATAAAAAAAATCTTGAATTCGTTTCTGCTAAATGATTGTAAAAGTAAAGCCGATATGTGGGTTTTTCGGCTCAACATTTCAGCTTAATGCAGGTTCTCTGTCAACAGATAGCTTGTGTAGATAGTGTGGAGTTTCATTATCTGTTTTATGGACGTGCTTCACTCGCTTGCACTCATCGAAACACCCCAATAGATTCATTTCGCTGACCAACAACTTCATTCGTAGCTCCTCGGCCTATGACCGAGACTTTCTTATTTTTTGACAATCTGAATGTCTCTGTCAACACGTTATATCATTTGATGTTCTCCGAGAGTATCCGATAAGTGATTGGATCTCTTATACTATATCTGTATAAGGCAGTTGGCGCTACAGGGTTTCTCTTCGTAAACAATCAAACTCTGAATCAGCCAAATGCTTTATCGCCATAGCAGGAACAAACATTCCTTGTATGTTCGTTTAAGTGCAGGTGTAAGCAAAGTGAAAGCTTAAAACTGTATTTAGAATGAAAGTATAATAAAAAATATCATTTCCTCGTCAAATAAATTCTGTTTGGTGAAATAGAAAATAGAGTTTACATAATTTAAGTTCTTACTTTTTAATATTTGTATAAGGTTGAAAATAGAAAAAAAGAATATCACTAAACTTTCAAAGTGTACCTGCTACTTAATCTCCTATTCAGCTTCAACGCTTAAACTTCCGGAACACCTGGTCGTATGCTCCTTATTCTATTTTAAAGGCCGCTTTGTAAATATTTCATTTCTTTTTACCATTTTAACCTAGTGTAATCGATTTTTCTTTCAAAATTGTGGTTTTGTTTGCACTTCGAGATCTTCTTGTTTTCATGTTAACTTGTACGGTTTCTCACGCGAAGAACGTAATAGAATGTGGTAAGATTGAAAAGGGATAAATAAATCTAATGAATTGGGTGTGTTGTAAAGTAAAGATCATTATTTGAATGTGCAGTATCTATAGCGTGTGTTCGTTGATATTTGCTGATCTATGTTTTAACGCTAAAGGGTTTGTTCGCTTTAACGTCGTAAGCGAATGATGCCCTATATAACATAGAATATGCAATAAGGTGCTTCACTCTTTAATTGAGAAGGAACCTTGTTGAAATCTTCTATTAACATAGTTTCATAAGAGGGTGAAATATTTACCAATGTTGGCAAGAAGTGTGATAATTTTATACATGTATTTACCCTGAATTGCGCGTTGAGACGATGACATAAGAATTATTTCTATAGTTAAAAAACCTCTCATTAAACACGCTTATAATTGGAGTAGTTGACAGTTCAGGGTTCCAAAACTCGATTTCTATACACATTTATTCTTAAGCAATCAGAACTGCCGCTTAATAATAGAAACCTTTGATATCTGTGACAGTGGGGGTATTGATGTTAAAAGGGAAAAGTGTACCTGAATGACGCAGACGTTATTGTTATTTACCTTAATCATAATTACGTACTTAGTACTGATGCCGAGAACCGTTTCCGATAAGGACCTCCCAACACCATTCCGGTGTATGGTAGAAAAGTGACTCCCGTTGCCCAGGGTTATTATTTACACTACACCGGTAAATCGACGCAGTCGGGTATACATTGTGATATCATTTTTGGCATTGACGTTCAATCTCTACGTCATGTGAAGGATGAAATGCATATGTATGATATCTTCGAGTTTGAATACCTCAGTTCTTACATACATGCATTTCTAAATAAAAATACTCTCGAAACCGATCGTAAATTGAATAATAATATATATTTATTTGGTTTCTTATATCATGTATCATCAATTCAATCAACAATTACATCAGCTTTATCATACACTTATGGGGAAACAAAACAGGCATTTAACATTTTTATATCTAGTTCGATATTTCTTGTGTTTGTCTCCTGTCTGACAGTACATAAATGTATAAATAGTCTGGATCAGATGATATAAATGTAAAGTAAACGAAAGTACATGATGAAAGGAATTTGTTTGCCGGACAGATGCCAATTCTCATAGACATCATTCGTGCTCTCCTGGAGCACCTAATATTGCCTCCCGTGTCTTGTGGGGGTTCCTGTACTTCATATGGTCTTTTGTTTTGTTGTCTCCTCGATTGCCATTGTTATATTTCATATCGACTAGTGTTCTGATCTCGTCCTTGTGTGTTGACGCTGTCGTACGTAGATAATCGATTTTTCTGTTTGATTTAGATCTTTCAGATATAGGGTCGAAGAGAGCATTTCTCTCCTTATGACTGAAATATGAGCGGTATCCTAGAATGACAAAGAACACAATACACAAAACTCGCATTTAGCTTGCATTTGAATTGATGGTACCAGGATACATGGAAGAATAAGTAACATATCTGATCCGGGACAGTGACAGTGTGCAGGAATACGATCTCTTTTATTAATTCAGTAGAAGATATTTGATTCGTAGCAGTGAAAGTGAACAAGGGTATCATATCTTTAATGAATTAGGAGAGATTTGACACCGTGGTAGTGAGATCTGATTTATGAAAGTGAAAGTGTTCAAGGGTATCGTATCTTATTTAATTAAGAAGGAGAGAGTTGACACTGTGGCAGTGAGATTTGATTCATGGCAGTGCAAGTAACAGGGATGTGATATTTTCTGTTAATTAAGTAGGAAAAAATTGATACGAACATAGATATATATCCTGAATTTATAGTAATTGATCCAAACCTTTTAACAAGTCGGGATAAATCCATTATTTGTAAGAAGATGACAAGGAATTTCTCGTATTTCCTTTTCTTACCTATCTTTTTACTTCTTTTTTCAATATCTGTGTTTGAAAAACCTTGGACAACAACATCTATACTCCATAACTTATTTATACCAACGCAATAAAACACGATCTCATTCAAGAACCGTGAAACAGTATGTCATTGATATTGATTAAGCGAAATTAATTCACAATTAGTTCACAACTGTTGAGTTCTCAGGATACGATCGTGTTTATCTTAATCAACTTAATGAACAGTAAAATTAAAATAAAAACAATTATTTTTTCGAAATATTCTCAAATTCATAACCAATGTTGTGCTTGCTTATGTCAAATATTCCATTCAAATAATAAAAATCCAACGTTTTCATAAAAATGTATTATATGTTAAAATACTCAAGGAGACAAAGTTGAGTCAACAAGTTGTCAAGATGACAAATCTCTAGACGACTCTCGTGATCTTATTTACGGACAAGACTCAGACTAATTGATCCTTACTGCAGAAAGGTTTCATATAACTGTCTCATTAAACACATCGGTATTGATAAAACAGGTCTAACACGAAATATCCTTGTGACATAAAGGAATTGAAATTGTTTAATTATGAAATACAGTTCGTTCAAATTGAATTCAAATTGAATAATTTTACTTCAAACAAAGTATAACAATGAATTTATCTCCCCATTTGAAGAATTCACAAATACAAAAATTGCTAATACAGCTATAGTTAAATAATCAAACACTATACATTTTGAAAAAATACCTGTCACACTTTGAGAGAAATATTGATCAATAGGAATCGATATATGCTATCAAATATCTACGTCGCTTTACAAACAGTTCATTACCTTAGGTCATTTAGCTTCTCTAGTTATATAAACACGTAATTAAATGTACTTTAATTTCAATATTCAAGTTCACCATTGTAAAGTGTCATTCAATATGATATTAAGTCCTTTTTAATGTGTATTTTTCTCTCGGGTCTGTTTTGCCTGGAGTGGAGTTGCCTGTCCTTTAAAAGTAAGTATGGGCTATAACAGGGTAATAACTTTTAAGTTCGCTAACGGTTGATATCTTAGATAGCCCATTGGTACTTAAATGTATTATTCCGCAGTCAACAAAGAAACACCACTTAAACATAATTTTCATACATGAAATATCACTATTTTTGACGTCACAAGGAATATTGCAGTGATGATACACATTCACTTCGAACTGGTGTTGTCTTACTTTTACATTTTGGTTAAACATCGATAGGTTTACGATAAAAAATATCATCAGCTGATAATTATTAAATCCACATTTTATAAAAAATCGTTGAAGTTTGATTTATATATATCCTATATTCAAGGGTTACATGTTTTAAGCCTCGTTTGAAAAACAAAATAAAAATAAGGAAGAATTAGAACAATAAACACTAAAGAAAAAATAAGAAAAAAAATAAGCACCAAGCGACACACTTAAACACCAAGCAAAACATTATTACTGACAAAAACCACAATGAATACTGATGTATGCCTAATATCTTACAGCCTGGCGATTTAGTTTTTGTCTGAATTTGCTGATAGCAGAGTCAAATATATTGATTTATACAAACGTATTTAGCAATGCACATGTAGTTACAAATAAAGTTAATAGAGCTTCGCAAAAAATAATTTCAACCACATCTCGATTTTGTTTTCATAAATATGAGGTGGTCTTCGGTAATTACTAAATGACATTTTTAAAACGCGTAAACAGAATTCTCCTTTGTAAAGAGACATTGAAAGTCCTATTTTGCTTCCATCTAACATCGTGTCACATCGAGCGCTAGATGGGTCCGCCCCGGATTAGGTTTGAATACTTATAAAGATAAGTATACACAATACTTCACTCCTTCAGTCCTTGATTGAACTGGAAGTTCTTTATACGCAAGATACTGCAGAAAGTGTTGGACAATCTCTGTAATGATATTTATATAAAGCTTTAGACTGAGAATCGGACTTAATATTGTCACACCTTGTGAACGTAATGGTGTTACACCATCACGAAAATAATCTTTTGTGCATTTAAAATGTTTATTGCCTTATAGAAACCAAATATTCATTCCTACAGACGTCATTGTATGGTTTCGTTTTCGTGTTTGACAGATTCTATAGAAGGTCAGTTCAATGGATATCTAATTATATTGGTTTTACAATTCCCAGACCAGCGTGTTATGTATTGTTAGCTTGCTGAAATAAATTTAGAGATTTTCCAGAATATGAACTGTCCAATAACTAATATATGTAAACATTCTATTATTTTGTTTTAAAATATAAGAAAATATCACAATCGAACAGATTATATTAATTTTATCATTCTGCTTACTGTGCTTTAAATGATGAGAAAAAGATCAAGGATAAACTGTTAATTGTATAAAATGCTCAAAGATGTTGAAGCTTAATAAAAACATCAACCAAGTTTTTAATCATTGATTCTACTTTTTCACAAACAAAACTATCTTTATGGTTTGTTTTATCTACAGACAACATATGTCACAATTACGCAACTACCATCACTCAAGTACACAAGAAACATTGCTGGATTTCATTATTCGAAAAATATTACAAAAAAGTACTTTTAAGCCCGTCAATGAAATAACAAAGTGGTGAAAAAACCCACACCCATGGTATGACATTAAGTGTCCAGTTCAAACTCTAGGGAGTGGTTCATACTGTAAATATGACGTAACGATTCGTGAAGTGTTAAAATAGTTAAAGTATTGTTAGCTTCCTACGCATGTCACCGACACTGTACAAAGTTTTTACATCACCCAGCGTCAATTTTGAATTTATTTATATATATACTGAAAAATCATTAATTTTCGTTTGGTTTTTAATTTCGATGATTTGGTGAGTAATCTTCATCCACGAATTCATAGGTCCACGTAGTAATAACTTGTCTGATATAAATCTATTCTCCGTTTGAGTGGGTACTCGAAATCAATAAATTCATGTCCACACGAAAGGGTGTTTTGTCGGTAAACCATGAAATTTGGGTCCCATGAAAGCATCTAATTTCACAGTACATCACACAATCGCATTGTGTTAAAATATTGCTACAAATACGAAATACGGAAGAACGTTTTTTAAATATATGCGGTCGATGGAGAAAGCCGAATAAAGTAAACATTTTTACTGTGACGTGTCGCCATTTTATGCATTAATACCTCATCATTTTCGATTTAGAGATTACTAGTTCTGTAGCTTAACGTAATGAGATTGGGAGGTCTGTAGCTTAACGTAATGAGATTGGGAGGTCTGTAGCGTAACGTAATGAGATTGGGAGGTCTGTAGCGTAACGTAATGAGATTGGGAGGTATGTAGCCTAACGTAATGAGATTGGGAGGTCTGTAGCGTAACGTAATGAGATTTGGAGGTATGTAGCGTAACGTAATGAGATTGGGAGGCCTGTAGCGTAACGTAATGGGATGGGAGGTCTGTAACGTAACGTAATGAGATAGGGAGGTCTGTAGCCTAACGTAATGAGATGGGAGGTCTGTAGTCTAACGTAATGAGATGGGAGGTCTGTAGCCTAACGTAATGAGATTGGGAGGTCTGTAGCGTAACGTAATGGGATTGGGAGGTCTGTACCGTAACGTAATGAGCTTGGGAGGTCTGTAGCCTAACGTAATGAGATTGGGAGGTCTGTAGCGTAACGTAATGAGATTGGGAGGTGTGTAGCGTAACGTAATGGGATTGGGAGGTCTGTAGCGTAACGTAATGAGATTGGGAGGTATGTAGCCTAACGTAATGAGATTGGGAGGTCTGTAGCGTAACGCAATGAGATTGGGAGGTCAGTAGCGTAACGTAATGAGATTGGGAGGTCTGTAGCGTAACGTAATGAGATTGGGAGGTCTGTAGCGTAACGTAATGAGATTGGGAGGTATGTAGCGTAACGTAATGAGATTGGGAGGTATGTAGCGTAACGTAATGAGATTGGAAGGTCTGTAGCGTAACGTAATGGGATTGGGAGGTCTGTACCGTAACGTAATGAGATTGGGAGGCCTGTAGCGTAACGTAATGGGATTGGGAGGTCTGTAGCGTGACGTAATGAGATTGGGAGGTCTGTAGCGTCACTTAATGTTGGTATTGTTTCTTTTATGAGAAGATTGTTATGACTACAGTAGGTGGTCTGTAGTATTACTTGATTAGATTGGTGTATTTGTAGAGTTACTTAATTGAAATATATTGTTATTCAGCTAGTAAGGTAAGCAAACTGCTGAATATTTTTTTCTCTGATTCATCACCAGCATCAAGCAGTAGTAATTTATGTGTATTAGTTTAGTTGTCGTTAATTTATTCGAATCTTTATAGACAAATTTTAACATATATTGTACTTAGTCCAAATCGTTAGTGGTAAACTTAACGCTTTCATCTTACGTAAACGATGGTAGTGTGTTTTACATAGTCCAACCGGTAATCAGTGACGGATTTCGGAAGTCGATGAAGTGATATCGTTTTGCAGGTAAATTCGTAATAAGAGATTTGTTAACATCAGCATAACTGTCTCGCGAGTATTCACATTGGCTTCCGAACACAAGTGTCCTCTCAATAGAGGAGGTCTCTCGAGCAGGTTTGACTTCATTTAAACTCTTACACTTCAATCATACGTAAATAAATGCATTAAATACTTATATATATATATATCCTAACACTCATTCCAGACTATATAAACAGGTGACTCCTCAGGTGATATAATGGAAGAACATTCCTTTTCACGGTTTTATGTGTTAATACATCCGTTGCCTGGTCGTGTTTATTTTCCACTTTAGTAAAGGGGGTATCAGCTAATGTCAGCATTGATCCTATGCAAGCTGAACTATTCATAAAGCGTTGTTAGATTTTAAAATACATTCAGCATTATAAAATGTGTAAACCGGAAAGATATTACTTTTTCGATTAAAAGTGGACCGTCTTATAGACATCAAAGGGAGCATTACTTAAGATTATCAATATTTTTTCACGTAATTAAAAATTTTAAACGGAAAAATATGTAGAATGATTGGTGTCATTAAGTTAACAATTATTCATAACAGAGTCGTATATTTACTTGCAAAAAGGATTTGAAGGGGACCTCAAACACTTGAGGTTAGCAAATATTTTATTAAAATACGTCAAACTATTTTGTGACGCCTGCCAACGAACTGATTGGGGAACAGAATGATGTGTAGTTACGTACAAACATGTACTGTATGTTAAATAGCTAAAGCTGGATCTTAGTTCCAATGTGAACGTAATACACACATATACACATGTGAATGTACCTTTGAAATTAGTGTGCCAGACTGAAATATACAGCTGTTACGGCCTTCTAAGACTCGTTTGTATTGCTAAGTGCAAAACAGTTGGAAATCTAAATTGTCCCAAATACTGTTGAAACAGAGGAGCAGGTACGTAAATCCCACTGATGTCTGGTTAATTTTAAAATAAAAAAATCTGTAGAGTGTGTATTATGAACTGATAATCAAAATCACTAATCAAAAGCAATGACTGTCATCTAGGTTACGATAAACCTCGTTGACTAAGAAATCCACCAGAAGAGTCTAAAACTTTGTATCTTAAAAAGTAAATGTCACACACACACACACACACACATATGAAACAACACGTGTACATGTTTAACATCAATTGGCCGAAATTACAAAGTTCGAAAGTACAAAGTACATATTGTATCATTAAAGTTCAAATCTAGTTCCTAGGTAAAAGTATAAATATTGTAATATTAAGATTGAAGGATTGGCCGTGGATGCAAATTGTTTGTAGTATGGTATAAAGGGTCCAATCGAATAGCCAGTGATTGGAATATATTACATGAAAAAATGGAAAACTGCAGACATTATTTGCGTTAAATGTTTTCAATTGCCAGGTTTACATTTATTGAGAGTTATGATTTCCTGTTCCATTTAATCTTGTTTACTAACGCTATCAGTCGAATTTATCATAATTTAACAAATCTGACAGGTGACGACATTACAACGAGATGTACATCGTTTTCACAGTATGGGTACCCCATTCACTGATATCTCAGTCACAACAATCCAATTTAACATAAACTTTCTCATAATAACTTACTCCAGAACTCTTCCAATTAATGATATGTTTTTGCTAATTTAATGGCTTATAACATCGCTACGACCGCGCACATGTGTTCTTGATGTCCAGGATCGAGTCATTTGTGTATTTCCATAAATGACAATTCAGAAAAATCTATTTTTTATTTGTGAACGTCCATATTATATTAATGTTGGAGGGTGACAACTGTTGATAGGACCATGATAAGGTATTTTGAAATGTTGTAATCAATTCAACATTTATAGACACAGGAAAAATTACAACAAGAAAACAACAATTGTTTCCGACATGTGCCTTTCAATTTCGTGTCCGTCGCTCATTCTTGCCTTTTCATTTCCTGCCAGCCATTCTGCTGTTTTTCCTATGTCGCAACATCCATGTATTTGTATTCATTTCCCTGTCGAAGATACCAGCCATGTTGAATCTTTCACTTGTCGAAATATAAGTCGTGCTGTATTTTTCCCATGTCATAGAAAATAGGAATGTAGTACTTTTCCATTTACGTAGAAACCAGCCAGATTCGTGTGCAAAGTTATTAAACATTCTCATTCCCCTTAATGGGGTGAAATGGCGGTGGACATATATACATTTTTATATTAAAAGGGTAGTTAAACTCGTTTTAAATAAATCGTCCTTTAAATACCACCCAAGCAAGAAATCAACTCTTTGATTTTGTTTGTGATGGCTAAATGTGTCTTGAAAACCGATCAAAGCATGCCTTTTATGAAATATAATAAATTTGTTAACGGTAATTGTATTCACATATTCCTTTAAATTGAATTCATTTTCTAATAGACTTATTCTTTATGTATGGGCGATATATTTGTTAGAGAAAGAATTGACATAAAACATGAAACTTTCATCTATATTTCATTAACACCGTAAATTTACATCCAGAAAATCATTTAACACATATTGTAAGGAATCCAATTAGACAGACTTTTATAACTACATCATATTACTTGGGTAATATTATAATGTTCCTCGTACCACAGCCAAAAAATGTATGTAATTATTGGAAAAGGTTTTTTTACGGCATTACTATCGCTTTGATATTTTTTTCTAAAAAACGGGACTTTAATGAGAGATAATTAACCAAAACAAAACAAGATAAAAATGCCTAAAACATTTAATCAATAACGGTTTTGAACTTGAGCCCGTTAAATTTGAGTGTCGTACATAAACGGTTCTCTTTCAATTTACCAGTGACGTATATACCACAGTGATATATAGATATCTGATAATTGTTATTCTTAATAGCACGTGATATTCCTGTACAGCAATACATATTTAAGTATGCAAAACTTGTTTCTGTTCTTTTCAAATATGCGCTTATTTAATTTCTACATTATCTAGCAATCTGCTATGTTTATTTTTCCATTTGCAATATCAGTGCATGTTTGACCAAAATCCAAGATAAGATTTGGAACAAAGAGTCATTCATTTACGGGATTTGAAATCCAACCATCAACTGTATAATTTTGGGTCGGAAACTCGACAGGCCTCTAATCTGATTACACACAACTTCAGGTAGACTCTCCTACGCTCCATATATACAAATGTACATGTGATAGAAACTATTATACCAAATTCTTATATATTCTGAAATCCTATCTTATCATTTTATATGTTGGCACTGTCGTATTCTATAAATCATATTCACATGTTTAATAAATGTTCTTGGAGGAAAATATTGTTTTTGAAAAATAACATCAACGACTTCTGAATAAAGCTAACAATACTTTTCACATCCGGGGCCCCGCTGTACTGTGTGACCTAACACTCTCTCACTACATAACACAAACTGTGTTGTCTAGTTTACTTTTAATTATACGGGGAACCTCCTCTTTTGTGGAGGGAGACCAATATCTGTAAAGCACGTTAAAGGTGTATCTGTGTAATTTATACAACTCTTTCGAAACTATATTTATCGTAAATATCTTCTTTGCATTGACTGTTGTGTTATTGTATCTCCAATATACAGAATTTTAATAACATGTCCCGAAAATTGATCCATCTTGATTGTCGGCTGTGAATCGCTCATTGTTTGCTTTTGTATCTCCTGAATACGTGTTTTAGGTTACCCCTTTTAAACACGTATATAATTCTGTAGTAATTGAAATGCAGCATATACATATATAAAGAGTGCATTTTTGTGTTACCTAAGATTGTGGCGTTTTGTCAATTGAGTGGGTATTTCAGTATATATTTTATTTATGATTTAGCCTTTTCATCTTAAAGAAATTAATGATACATTAATTCGAGGCCATCAGCAAAAAAGCCATAAATGTGAATTTGCTTATATTATGTCGATATTTCTGAATACCCATTGACAGCTTGCTCATTCATTAAATAAAGAAAAAAATAAAATGAAAAAAGGGAAAAATCGAAGAGCCATCACAACAATATGGTATCGTTAGTATTCACTCAAGTGTTCTAGAGAGGTAGGCATTTCTCTTTCCACATGTGGAGCAATTCTCCTTATATTTCCTTTGCCAATCCTAGCATGTCAGTCACCAACGATTTAGGACATGGTGAACATGTCTTCAAACGTGAATGATACTGAAATGCCATAAGTTGTGAATCGGGCTATGGTGGCAACCGTGAAATAGTATTTGTCGCCGTAGATGGAGATCGCTCCGGTTGAAAACCTTTGCTACATATTTATTTGAACGAGAAAAATCATGTTCGTTAGAACAAGCTCTGGAGTAGCAAGTCACTGTGACATGTCTGTAAATAACTAGAGATAGGAATGGCATGTCGTTTCTTATGAATCTGGAAACTAAAGTTTTCGGGTTTGTCAAACAGTTTTGAACTTTTGTTTTTTATGTTGATATCCGTAATAAACATTTTATAGAAAAGCTTGTTAAAATGTGTGGGCACAGAAACAAACATCATACTATCATGTTGTATAATACCCTCAAAGAACATTGGTTTACAATACGTGTCAATGTACTTTTTGTACGTCATATGGTCAATTTAATATGAGCATTTTATGATTTGATGTAATCTAATTCATAAGTATGATGTTCTTGATATCAGTGTGTCCCAAGATTTTAAGATAGACTGGACATTCAATTTTCTTTATTTATATATTTATTTTGTATTATTCATTTATTTGCTGATATTACTGAATGCGTAATATTATGATATTTTTAATGGTCTTATCTGTATAAAACAAAAATGTGACTGTATGAAATGTATCCCATTAACATATAACGAATCCAACGTGTAATATCTAAAAGAGCCTATATTTATATCCTTAGTGTAATACTGAGAGATGCCAATGCAGGGTGTTGCACAAAAGCTTATATTTTTTTATTTTTTTTATTCCTACGTTATATTCAAATGGCAGTTTTTATTCTCTCCCAATTTGTTAAGTTCTGAATGGAAATTGGCATAGGAAAATATTTGCTAATTAATCAACTGGAAAGACTCTCTATTTTGCTAATAGACTGCTAGATGTCAATTTAAAACGTATTATACATAATCATTTACCAATTAATTTTGTCAAAATCAATATTTAAATGCATGTTTGACATCATCTTAAATCGAATACACTTAAAGTGTGAATATAAATAAGTGACATGTTCGATTTCTTTGAACATGCACATCAAAATATAACAATTAAATTGTTAAAAGGGGTTAAAAACATTTGAACGTTATTAAAAGGCAAGGAACACTCTGTCAGGATAATGATAAAGTAGGAATAGCAAAAACAGCTCTGAATTTGAACATTGTATAGATGTATTTGTCTAGCACACGTCTGTTAAGATAAGACTATATATTTAAAGGTATTTCTGTATAAAGTAGTTTACCGTTATACATTTATGATATGTTGTAAAACATTTATTTCGAGTTCGAGGGATTTTTTATACTGTAAGTAGCTTTATTTTCGTGTTCACTTTTTTCGCAAGCTATCATCAATGTTTTATTTCCGAACACTTGAGTAAGTGTCAATACTGCATCAGAACTTTATGCATATATACTCATCATTTGTACATCTACTACTTTTACAACACACGAAGAAATTTACTTGATAGTAGTGTACTTAACTTGTTAACATGTTACATGTATAAAACCATCAACCGATTTCTCCTCGTGATTTTGTGTAACCTTTCCGTTTGGTTTAGTGTATTCCTGTGCTCCTACTGTAATCTTCTCAAGTCGAATTCGAGTTAGGAATAGGATTGTTTTGCTTTATTAACGAAAATACTTTAATGCACATTCACTCCTATTCATATTTTTTAAAACCTAACGTTAAAAAATAATGTTCATCTGGAATTCTGACTGGTGGTAATCCCTTTATATTGAATTCTTCAATTTTAAGAATTAAATAAATATCAGTTACACGTGTTTTTTCTTTCTAGTATGTTATTGATATATTGCAATTTTTCTTCCACTTCCTCAGTTATTACTTTGGTACTGATAGTTTACATGTCACAGTTGGTTGGCTATCTCTATCAGCGTTTGTTCTACGCGTGATGATACATACAGACCCTAGGTCACAGTTGATTGGCTATCTCCATCAGAGTCTGTTCTACGCGTGATGATACAAACAGACCCTAGGTCACAGTTGATTGGCTGTCTCCATCAGCGTCTGTTCTACGCGTGATGAAACAAACAGACCCTAGGTCACAGTTGATTGGCTATCTCCATCAGAGTCTGTTCTACGCGTGATGATACATACAGACCCAAGGTCACAGTTGATTGGCCATCGCCATCAGAGTCTGTTCTACGCTTGATGATACATGATACATACAGACCCTAGGTCACAGTTGATTGGCTATCTCCATCAGCGTCTGTTCTACGCGTTATGATACATACAGACCCTAGGTCACAGTTATTTGAAATCGTAGCAAATGTATATTGCAAAAGTTTGTGGGGAGGAGGGAACGACACAGAACTTCTTCACGTTAAGCTAGTGATTCTGCAAGAGACAATTCCGAAATCAGGTATTTCTACCAAAAATAAATAACTTGAGTTAACTTCCCAGGTTAGATAAATATTGATGTGAGACAAGATGTCATTAAAATTGAGGTGTGACGTCATACGATGTTGTGACGTCACTCAGAGTGATGTTATACTACACTGTGAAGATTAACAAAACAAATCATAACCAAAACGTAAAAATAAAAAATAAAAAAGCAAGCAAGCAAATAACAAACAAACAAAATCAACGAAAAACCAGAAATGTGCCAGAAGGAATGAAAGAAAGGGTAGTCATCGGAGATTAGAGAAATACAAAATTTTATTTAGGGTCATTTAACATCCTCTCATTTTACAAAATAAATCTTTAAACGATTTATTTCTGACACCACGCGCGATATATAGTGCAAAAGTACGACAACTAAAAAGTTCATCATATGGAGGTATTGTCAATAAACTCCCCGTTGGTAGATAAGGGACCTGATATACAATGACTAGTTAGTTTGACAAACAATTCATGAAAGTTACGGTCTAATATAGATATTCAAAAATTTGGAAAATTTCGATCAAGCTAAATGCATGGGAAATTAATGTAAAAAACATTGAATACGAAAAAACATATAGTTGTAAATCTGATCTTATCTTAAACTGTAAATACGATTGCGTTTTTGATTTCTAAAGCTAACGTATCGTTAAAGAACTTGTTTATTCAAAATGTTAATAGAATTTGTAAAACGACTCTAACATAGGGAACTGCTTTACGTAAGGATCTTTTTTGTTTATTAGTGGATTTAAATAATCAATATATTACACCTTAATAGTTACACAAACTTATCCTGTCAAAAACGTATTCTTTTTTATTTTGATTATGGCTGTGTGCATTCACGTATTTATACTGTCCAAATAACCATCGTACAAACATCTAACATTGGACAGTTTGCAGAAGGGATAGTATTATCTCTGTATGTTACTCAATATAATCGTACGACAAGAAAAAGTATTTACTTAGTCACTTTATTTGTATGGTTTATCAAGTTACACCTAGTTTTCGATTGAAAACCCAAACAAAATCCATATATTTCATCACTATGAATTAAGTAAAAAGGTGTTTAGTTCATCTTTTGACAGACAAGCCAGGACGTAGTTTATTTAATAAGAACTCAGTTAGTTTAGAAACAAATTTGCCCGAGACTTTTTCAATGATTGTTAAAATTCGGAAAAAGCACGCTGATATATGATTGAAAAAGAGCACACGACATACTTATTTAAAAAAAATATGGCATATCACACCTTAGAAGTAGATGTATTGGCTCATTGTTCATGTAAATATTTTATTTTATCTTTTATCTTATTCGAGTTCCTTTTTCTTATATATTGAACTTTATGGACTTCTCTGATGATTACCATCAATCATTCCAACCTTTAAGGCAACGAAACATCGCATCTCAGTTTTCGACTCATTCATTTTGAATCTAAACAATTTTTTCGTTTTTGTATGAATGTTTTGATCACATACAATCAGTTTCTTTGAAACCTCGTGTAAAATAAGACCGTCTGAAACTTCATGTCCAAGAACGATAGTCGCACGGAATGAGTTGTGCTCCAGGTAGGTACGGTTTGGACCTGGACAACAACAGTTGGTCGGACTTAAATAACTGTATAACTGTATTTAATATCGGGACGTCGTTTAATAAACAATATCGCCATTTAAACGCTCCGTTTAACGACATATATATCTTTAGGTGATTTACAACTAAAATAAAAGGTATTTGTGGGCACCCTCATCATGGCAGACGACACTATTATACACAGGCAGCCCACGGGAGTAATGAGTTTCAGTAATAATGCAAAAAAATACCTGTTCTCTTTAAATTGCATGCTGTGTCGATATATAGTGTATAACAACATTGTCAATATCTGATACAAGACGATAAATCATACGGCGATGCGTGTATAGTTTGTTGTCATCGTGTGTGGGAGTTTCCTCAACGGTCTTTTCACAAACACGACAATATATAAACAGAACCAGATATATTGCCTTTTACTTCGTGTGAGGGTCTGGCAGAAAAAACAATACCCTTACAATGTGTCATAATATAAATATTTGAACAAAATGGCATCAATAAAAAATGCGAACGACATCGTAAAATGTTTCGGAATTGTCTCTTGCAGAATCACTAGCTTAACGTGAAGAAGTTCTGTGTCGTTCCCTCCTCCCCACAAACTTTTGCAATATACATTTGCTACGATTTCAACATCAGAACATGGCAATCCGGTTTCATATGGTGATTTTTAACAATATGCTAACGTCAATGTGATATTGTAATGTACCGCATTCTGTAATATACATTTATATTTGGGAGACCTTATGGGATATCCAGCTAACTTACAAACTTATATTGATTATAAATCATACGTTTCTCTATTTTTAATAGATAATGATATTGACGAGATGTTGTGTGATTCTATATATAATGCGTTGGATCAATTATGGGTCAATTTTGGCCTCATGAAAAGTAAACAAAAATAACTTTAATTCATTACCAATTTCTGTTACAAACACCATATTGGTCAATTGTGGCTATCTTTCTTGGTGCAGACTTTTCCCAATGCGCATGCGTAGATGCCCTACCATAGCAACAAAATTGCGTTGCTATGCAGAAATAGCCAAAATATGGTGTTTTTGGACAATTAGCATGCAGAAATGAAAGCCCCCGCATGTTACAAATTCCTCGCTGCGAATGAACAATGGTGTGCCAATGTGTAAGCATGTCAAATATTTGTGTGCGGCATCTGGAGGCTTCCAAAAAATGAAGAGTGTTTAGTCAATTTTCTTCAAAGTGGCATATTTTCAACCAAATAGCGCATAATAGACGATATTCATACATTTTCTTCTAAAAATGCGTGTTTATGTCTCTCTTTGTAATGCCATATCTCCTAAACCAGTTGTCGAATGAATTTGAAATGTCGTTATTTGCACATTTCATTTATTCCAGATTACGAATATGACAACTAATTCACAATCACCGATGAGGCCGAAAATGACCTTTAACGCCCTTAGTCCTTTGTTGATCACATGTTGAACTGGTAATAAAACCACCTGGAACTAAAATGTCCGTTACCTTTATGTTGATCATTGTCGTTTCCATATTCCTTCCTGAATATCCAAAGCATTGTTTCAACCAACATATCGATCTACTGGAGAGCCTTCATATCGTGATGGTCAATAAATAAATGATTCTCTATCACATAACTGATTTACAGGTCCAATGGTTCTCTATACATCGTTACTGAAATAAAGATGGATTTGATTGCATTTCTAAACGGTTTCACTTTCTGTTGTACGCGTACTTATAAAGGCCATGATGTATTGCATGAAGAGGCATCAATGGACCCTACCTTTTGTTTATAGGTAATAACAAAAGAGTCTCTGTAATTAAACTATATATATTATTAAGTGTTCGATAGTGGACGATAACCTTTATGTCCATATTAAATGTCAAATCGATTTGTTTTTCTTTACAAACGTATATGCAAACTTACTTGCGGGGAAACATACCTGTAGTTATACCACAGCACGCACATATGATTAGACTAATATTAGGCTGACTACATATTTCTGGGATTTATTCTGCTAACGAGACATAAGAGAAACCAAATTTGATCTACTACCTCCATTACTCCACTCTGTCCTTCCGACTCTTTTTTTCGCTGGTGTTTTCTAGGCAACCATTTGTATATGATCTTATGGTGGGACGAGTCAAACGTTAAACAAAATAGAAACACAAGTTTTCAACCAGTCAATATGTAGACTTCTCTTCGTGTTAGTCGCATACTGAGAGACATTAGTGAGGTAACGCCATTGCTTCGTAGTAAACCTCTGAATCGGCCAGCGTTTTTTTTCCAAAATTTGCATAACGGATATTGAGAGGAGCATTATAAAAATAAATAAATATATAACATTTGATATAGCACCCTATCTAGATAACATAAGCCACTCTAAAGCGCTTTACAGTACATAGATATACAATTTTATACAATTAGGATATATATTAATCAATGCAATATTGAGGAATTCGCAGGAGCTGCCTTATCAGGCGCTAACTACTAGTCCTATGCCACCTGGCTAATATCTCCCTATGTGTGTATGTCAGTGTGTGTGCTGGAGATGTATTGTGTTCTGTTTGAAGTAGGACCGTGCTTCCAACGGTATCATTTATAGTGCCACCTCACTTGAATGCTACAGCACAGATACAGCAACACCCACCTCTGACCATTTTATACTCCACTTGGGTCGTTGGAGTTGTGTGGGCAGGGGAAAAACACATTCTCTGAATATTCAATGCGTACGGCGACTATGTGCCTTTCAGATAGTTTCAATTTTTGTTGTAAGACGTATACATAGCTTTAAATACTTTTAAATCTAACGTGTCATACAAGAATGATCAAAACTGTTTTGTTACATTATGAGAGCAATTACATGAAAAACTGTTTCATTTGAAGACGTATTATTTAAAAATAACCACACACTTAAAGGGGGGAAAAGAGAATTGGAAATGAGAATACGGTGCTAAACTGTGAAATGTAATATAGAACTGAAATAATAAATTAATGATGCAACAATAATGATGATTAATTCCAATGAAATATACCGTTGTAGTACTTTGAAATTACCGTATTACATGCTAAGCATTTAGCGTGTTAATCAGTTAATGTATACTTACTTTGTCGAATGCTTCATCAATGCTTTACGCGTCATCTTCGTGTGGCGGACACTCGACTGGAATCTTTTTTCAAATCTACATTTTCACTAATACTAATGTATTAGTATAATTGATGCTTACTATGACCCAGTGGTATTGATATCCATTAGCTTAATGACAGAAAAGCTTTTAATTTTCTGAAAATAATCTAACAATGTGTGCATTTTTGTGTATATTTATTATTCAAGGGTGATAATTATTAATCCAAAGACTTCTTTATTTTGTTTTAAGTTTTAATCATTGCAACAAAAATTTAATCGATTTTACCTTATTGCGTACTCGGCCTGAAGAAGCTTGATACATTACGAATGAAGCCGGGTAAACAGGTAACAGAGATAAAACGTAATGCAATTTCCGTATTAAATGCTTTCCATCAATTTGATTTTTTTCGTTTCTATTCATTCGAATACAATTAATGGCATTGATTTCACAAGAATGGCATTTTGAAAATCAAGATACAATATCTGTGTTTTATTGTTCAGACGGCGTTGAATTAACATAACTATTGCTGCTGCTCTTGATTTGAAAATCAATTAAGAGAGCAACGCAGCATTACCTTCCACTCCTAATGGACTAATCCGGTCCATTAAACTTGATATCAACACTAACGAATAAAGGGGAATCAGGTTGATAGATATAGCGACTCAGGTAGTGTGACATGTTGAACCGGAAATTGGATATCGATGATGAAATTGCCCTGAGTTCTGCTCGTGCTGTTTATATAAATCTCCTATCAAAGATCAATAATTAGTCTTGTTTCGGATGCCGGTCGTTTAGGCTGCATATCCTAAACTGGGGAATGACTTAAGCAATCGTGTAAGTCTAGATATCATTCGTTATGGACTTGAGTACTTATCAGAAAGTTAACTAGAACAACTCTTTTGAACGATTTGCATTTTATAATAACATTAATAATAATAATTCGAGGTTCTTATATACAGCTTAATCACAACCTAGTTCGTAGGTCGTCTCAAAGCGAATCACAAATTATAATCCATTATTATAGGGCCTTTGCAACCAGCCAATATCTTTCTCAACTCCCTGGGGAGCATACAGCCGGTACTGCCATTTCCATGCTCATATCTAGCATTCAACAATTCTATCACTGACCAACCACGTTCTCAGTTACAGCTGTGTAGACTGGAACAAGCGGAGTAAAGTATCTTGCTCAAAGATACAACACAGTGCCGTGACGTAACTCGCAACCCTTCGGTCACGAGCCCGGCGTCCTGCCACTAGACTATCGTGCCTCATGTCCTTAAACAGAGGGATGTATACGTATGAAACCATTCGTGCGTCTAATAGCTTCAACATTGATCAAACAAGTAGTGTTCAATTTCAAATCATTCATTATGGAGTATTTACCGTGTAAACGTCTAGCAATGTGGAAACACGTGTTTCGTACTACCATCCAATAATCAAAACCCGAAGGATTAAGCTTACGTTTGCCATCAGTGGAAGAAATTAACCCAATTTGTGTACTGCTGAATATCCTTTCTGTGACATGCTATTTCCATGATGTTTTGTTGTATCCCGGATAGTCATACAGCTTCGACAAATTTGGATGGCCATCAAAGCGGAGTGGATGAGTCTGTGAATTGGGCGATTTCATTACCTAAATGAGTTTTCTAAAGACTGAATATGTATTTTATTTTTCTGAAGGATTAATCTTTCAACGGCCTTCCAATTCAAGGTAACACAATATATTGTTTACAAAGGACATTGGTTCGGCAAGCATTGTTCAAAATAGTTTTGAAGATACGGTATTATAGTCGCTCTATTTGACGATTACTCAGAATGAGACATTATCAAGGACAACAATGATTGACATGTAAATTGCTAGGCATACGTACCGTTTGTTTCACTACAGGTTATGATACTCTTGAGTTATCTCTGGAGATAGAGTATGATTGACAATATCTGATACCGCTACTAACATTAGATAGTCTTAAACAGATCAGGAATGCGTTGCCGACGGTGTAACGAAGGTGAATGTCACTACATGTACAGTGAGAATACATTTTGGTTGATTATAACCAAGGCGGCTGAGCATTGGAACATTCAATCCAAAGCGTTTTAACTCCATATGAACATCTCTACCTATGGGACCAATCTATAGTATTGTAAAGATGAATTCTTTAGACACCATGTGTTTGTTCAGACAAAATGTCAGTAACATTCAACGTCCATGTGCAAGGTTCTGATTATTCGCCTGTAGATTTTGTCTGTTCTCCTATTTTTAAGTGTATCATAAGGGGTATTTATAGAATGTATTTCTTATCTTTCTTAACGTTACAATGTTGCCATGACATGCGTGTATAGTGTATTTTGTTCATACGCCAAATGGAACAGTGAAATGTATGGAACTGTATAAAGAAAAAGGCAACACTGGATCAATAATAAGAAAGTTTCAGATTTTAGTATTCAATTTCAATTTATGTAAAAAAACTAAATTTGAACGAATTTCAATTTTGTTCACATACAGTAGGGATTGATAGAATCGTTCAATACAATGCTAATACGGATAAAACCACACATATAATTTTTTTTTAAAAAGAAATGACAATAATAGCTTACGTAGTTGTAAACAGAGAAATGCACATTTGTTTCAATGCCGTATTGATTTTTTCCATTGCGACTTAAATGATGTAAGAATCTTAAAAAAAACCATGTGCAATATTTCATTAACAATGTAAAAATAAAAACAAAATAGTGAAATGTACTGAAGATGATTGTTTTGGTCAGTTAGCATATACTACCGATGTGCTGAACTTTAAGACAGCTCAAGGTCACCTTATCAGTATGATTCAAAGGATGATGAGGGTAAGGTTAGTGTCGAGATTATTTGTAGATTACACAAAACAACCAGTATAAATAGAAGGAGCGACACCTAGCGTACGTGACCCATAGCTGGTGTTATCTCCCTTTTTGGTTATTTGGGGTCAAATGTTAAGTGTTTAGATTATATGGATCTAGTTTCTGGTTCATATCACTTGTATGGGCAGAACTAAATCCAGGTGAGTGACAAAACGATTTGATCTTTATTGCGTATGTTTAAATAGCAATAAATTTAACGAGATTTTTTAACTACATTTCCCAATGTATCTAATCAACATATATACTAATTTGGTGTATATTATCCTTTCAAGACCTGTCCTAACTTAACGTCACATAAGCACCACGTCATCATCAAGGATATTTGGGGTTGGATATTTATTTTGCATGAAAATAATTTTCATGAAAAGAACTATTTAATTTGATATCATTACAGTAGAAAATCATGTTTAAAATGTTCAATTTCCTTAGTTTTAGTGTTTTTTCGCCTCCTGATGTGATTGTGGTTTTTTTTATATATTATTTATCACAATTTCAAAGCGTTCATATCTGTAGCACATCAGAGTTGACATTGGTCTAGATAACGTTCGCATCTGTGTTTAGAGACTTGGGCATCAAATAATGCTCTTTTTGCAAATCTTGTCACTGTTTTTGATTTGATGAAAATAAAGTCAAGTCATGAATTTATCGAACAAAATGAACAAGGTAGGTAAGCACATATTTAAGATGGAGGGTTCCAGATAAAGACTGCCCACGACAGCTCGCGTCGTTCCTCGTTGATACAAGTCAGGATACGGTTGTATCAAGTTCAGTCAGCTTCACGAGACTTAATGCTAAGTTTTATATAAGTGATATTTTCCTAATTATTGGAACTGAAACTAAACTATGCATGTCCTGGAATTAAAACTGATTGACACCAGATAAACAAACACAAAAGTACTTTGATTTCAACAGAGACATTTCAGAATGTGTGATTTGAAATTTTGATTTCAGATAATAAAGCTAGTTACAATGTGTTCCTGCTATAAAGCAAACAATGTAAAGTAATTCGAGTATCTAAGGCAGACAATTGAATTATGATTAAGAGTGCTGACCCCTACAATGGGATGATACGGTTGGTTGTTGTATCGATAGTCTTACTATCGATGTCGATGTAGGCCCACTGTGTCCCACTGCGTGTATGTTTCCGGTTATCTCCCTTGCTTACATTATATATTGTTACACCTCAATTGAATTTCTAGCTATTTGATTGGTTTGGAAAAAATAAAACAAAAATCTCTGTCACACTCCGAAAATACATTGGTTTTAAGGGGTGCGAGTAATATTGCCATGAGACAGTGAAAAATATCACATGCGCGAAAAATGTGCGTTCACCGCTTCGTTTCCCCACCGTGATGGTCACAAGAACGTTTGACGGCAACAGCCAATCTTATAAAGCGCCGGTGCGGTAGCGATTGTAAACAGCAGACTATCAACAAACAAGATGTCATTATCGAGGTTTGCTGCCGTTTCTGAGCTACAATGACTTTTGGTGTAACAAAATAGATATGACATTCATAAGCAGGTGACAGTGAATATTGTCAACCCGAGAAAACCCATTGTCACCCCAGGCTTCGCCTCGGGTGACAATGGCTTTCTCGGGTTGACAATATTCACTGTCACCTGCTAATGAATGTCATATTTATATATTGTAAACGATTTGATCGATAATGAAATTTCGTGACTTAATGTATGTAAGTGTTATATCCTGTGTCTTTTCATCCTTTCACTCTCATTTTCTTCTTTATCTTTGCTGATCTATATCAATGATTACCCTGCAAACCACTTGTAAGTCCGACCTACAGACGTTTCTTGAAGCTTTAAACTTGTTTGCCCATCCCACGAAACTCTTATCTACATACTTATTCATAAATGCTATATGTTTTTATTCCTTGTTCTTTTTTTTTTCCAGAAACACCAGTACAAATACTGGCAAACTAAAAGGGCAACGTGATACGTACGAAGGGCTGGTCTGCATGTCAAGATGGCGACTGCTGAACTGCGGAGTTCCTTTGCCCCTTTAATGGGAGGTACAGCATACCGCGCAAGCAAATTCGACACTCCTTATGGATTAAGACCGGATGTTGAGAAAAAGGATGTTACAATAAAACAGGAACCGGAAAGACTTCCGAAAATTGTGTTAAGGGATAGTGCGGGACACCAGTTGAACACATTTACCACGCTACAGGAAGCGATTTACCGGGCAGAGTTGAATGTCCGAAAGTCCCGAATAGGGGCTACTGCACAGGAATGGCGACTACCGCATGGTCCACTTCCGGCAAAACCAGATTATTCTCGAGCCGGCCCAACCATATCAACATATCGGCAAAAAATTAATAATTTGAAGAGTAAAAATCGAAGAGTTGCCAGAAGCTTTCCCGAGTATCCCATTTACAAGGTAAAATTTTATATTGCAATGCATTTTATCAATATTTCTTTTTTTCTGTTTATACATTGTAATCTCGATACTCCCGATACTTTGTTACCAAGAACTAGTTTTCGGGATTGGAAAAAAACAAAGTAGAACTGTAAGTCAAAGTCATTTTATACCCCCAATTGACCACTGAAGTTTTGTTTTTTTATACATTTTTTCAAGACACATTTGACAAACCTGTTGATACAAACGGATACCCGGGGTTAAGTTTGATAGACGACATAGTATATCCCTTTTGTATCACTAAAACAAAGAATCAACAAAGCCGGCGCCATAGAACGTAAGTTATAACTTTTATTGTCTCAGCCAATCTGAGGCCATGGCGGCCGTCTTGAATCTAATAAAGCTAAAAGTTTGCCATTTGTTGAAATATATATCCTTTGTATCACTCATAGGAATTCCATCGTAATTGGTCACATACTTTTGAACTTACGTGCGGAGAATATATGTGGACAGGGCTTAAAACGACTTAAGTCGACAAACAGAAATAGCTCAGGGTAAAAAGTCAAAACTCATGTGTAAATGTCAAGTGCGCAAACAGCTGATGAACCGATCAGGCATGTGACGTTTTGCTGAAGTCGGCATATAAGATTAGGAGGAGTTGTCCGGAAAGCTTTCATCCACGGACAGACAGACTGACGGAGGACAGACGGACAAACTGATTCCAGCATATCCCTCCAATAACATCGTTGCGGGGGTATAAAAATGTTATCGAAGGAATATATCATTTTTTTTCGTTAAAAACAACCATTTTGTTTTTAAATATTTAGCGAATGGAAAGTGAGGGTTTTAATACGGGAGTTCTGATTCAAGAGGTTCCGCTCTATCCATATTGTTGTTTTACCCTTCCATTCTTTCTCATGTGTTGCGAAAAAGGGTCTAGATTAAATTGATTTCTTGCTTTATAAATAAATCCAAGCATGTGAGTTCGCTTTAACGCAGCCCTCCTATAACCCGCTGCATGATACAAGGAAACTTATAGAAAACCCATCCTGGTATATATGATTAATAATAAAAATATACAACATTTATAAAGTGCCCTATATAATTTGTAAAATTGGTCTTAATCGCTTTATAACATATGGATAATAGTATTATGCATAATTGTGAAACATAAAATGGCTTGCAGTCACCATTATACATTAAACAAGGAGATAAGCATCGCAATTTGCACATAAATGAATAAATAAAGGGTGGTATGCACATGACGTCTGTACAAATAGTCTAAAATGCAGACGTGAAGAGGTGAGTTTTGATGAATTTTTAATTTGGCCTGAGTATTTGACTTTCTAATAGCAAATGGAAAGCTATTCCACAAGGTGGCCGAAACCCTCCCAAAGCACCGGTTTCCATAGATCTTTGGACACACAGCGATGATCCTGGCTCCGATCGCAGTGATCGATCGTGACGGCTGATACAGGGTAACAAGCTCCTGTAAATGCCTGATACAAGGAAACTAATATCGGAATCTTCAGAATTTTCTACTGCGTGAACATTGGAGTAACCAAAAATATATCTTGTTTTATTCCTCTACTTGTCCATGCGACTAATGAAGGCCCCTGCAGGATCGTGAGATCATTGATCTGCTCCCCATTAGATCACTTTGGGACCTTTATTTTCCCCTTTTTACTCCTACGTACTCCAATTAGACATTTAAGCTATTTGCAATTTCTAATAAATTTATAAATAAATAAATATCGCTTGACTTAAAAGGACCAGAAACCATAACATTCATAAGGATAAAAATATGACAAAATGTTTAACGCAATAACCAGTAAAACACTATAGTATCTGGTTCTAAAGCGGTTTTAAAGAGCGGGATTTTAAAGATTTCTTGGAAACGATCGACATGACCGGAGTATGGTTGGAAGACTGTTCCTTAATTCTGTTACTGATTGCATGGTTTCCGTTAGTGATAACCAAACAAGATAACTAGGTTTACTGCACCATCATCCGCTCCTGTCCTTTAATTATGTTCACGTTGGTCCTTTACCTGATTTCGCCGTTTGTGAACTTCTAATGTTCTTTTGAAGTCCTCAGTTCAATTTTCTTTCTTTGTCTGTCTGTCTTTGGTTGCATCCTTCCTTCAAAAATGTTTCTTCCATCAGAACATTTGACTTTCCACTCTGTACACTACCACACCTCACACCAAACTGAAGGAACGCCTTTCATATTCTTATTACGAGAAGTATTTTGCCCATGAAAAGCAAACGGTGATACGAATGTATATGATTTTGAACTGGCAAAAATGAAATCGTGAAGATAATTGAATTCTTTGTTGACGATATCTGTGTTGAGCTTGGTGGCAAAGGTTTTCAACAGATTGCTGACATACCCACGGGTACACAAAAATCAACAGAAAACCAAAGTGCGCACAAAGGGATGTTACAAACAGGAAAGGGAAAGTTCACGATAGGACATTGAAAATCGTCATGTTTATCGTACAGCTTAGTAGTCGTTAAACCGTCCATGTTGATCGGGTCGGACGGAGACCTCGAGGTAAGCGGCCGATGCAGAGAGTCTGCAGTGTCCTTAGCGCAAATTGTACATATCCCTCTTTTTGCCGACTTTGGTCGGTCTTGTGTTTGAATATTTCAAATACATCTAAATGCAAATTAAAATACCTAGTCTCCGGGAAATTATATGTTTTAGCCGCAAATGCGATTTTCGTGTGCTTGAATTTAAAATCATATTGAAAATATTTTCAATCAAACGCGATTGTCGTTACGAGCAACACGTAAAAAACACATCTTCAACTTCAATGGAGTACTCGACATTGATTCATTGGTTCATTGCAGGTGACACCGTTGTAAGCGTCTATTCGCTTCTTGAGGTGCTTCTTTATATTATCCACTTCACTTCCGGTTGCGTTTGGAGGCATTTGAAGAGGACTTTATTTCTCAGTTCTTGATGTCCCCATAACTTGTAGACAAGATCCTGAACGTTATTTTATATATCATTCATGACTTTCAGCCGCACTTTTTTCAAAATTTCAATTGTTTTACCACCATAAGACATTTCAAGAAGATGATTGGGAAACAAGTGCTGATGAAGTTGTACACGGTCCTTTTCATTAACTACTTTCATGCCAGTATGCGTGTGTATTACCACGGACTTTTTCCAAATCAAATTCTTGCGCTTTTTCGCGACTACACCAGCCGATTTATTTTATAGCTTTCGTGACTCTTGTTTAACAGACAGTGATTGAGTCCGGATTTTCCAGTTTACACGATGTAAACATAATGATTTGTCTTTAAAGTAATCCGTTCCATCTTTTTTACTTCATGGGAATATTCATGTTGTACTAAGCAATGCAAGGGAAGTAACTCTAAAATAATTGACGTTTTGACGCGAAATACACAACAAGTGTGCAGGTGCTGGATTATAATATTAATATGAACTTAACTGAGTGTCGTTCATTTTCAAGGCTTTAAGAAACGGAACCACGTGCAAGATCGAGTTATTTGTACAAGTTTTAAACTTATCTTGATCCTCATGTGCATGCCAAAATTTACACTGTATATAGATCTATATTTCGTCACATTGGTCTGAGAATTTGTTACAGTACAGCTATAGTTGGACCTTAACTAAAGGTGTTCGATCTAAACCCCTAAAACATGTCAAACAACTCTGAACACCTTAGTTTAGGTCCAAATGTAGCTGTAACAAATTCTCAGGTCCCTGTGATCAGGGATATGATGCTGCAACTTCTACATTATGAAATGATAAGTTTATTTTATCTCAATTGAAGAGTCAAAATAGTAATTCATAGGAAGGGGATTGTGTGTTTGTGTATGGGCTCAAGCTTATAAGAATGCTCCACCCCAAATGTTTATATACATATAACATGCATGCGAGTGTGTGTGTATGCGTGTGATAATGAGTGAATGCATGCACAACAACTTGTCATTTAGCTACCTTATTTGTAAAAAAAAAAGAGTATTTTTTTGGTGTGCCATATATTTGTAACACTAAATAGATTTAACTGATAATAAGACTACCTTTAAAAGTTGTAATTCTTCCAAATTATTTTTCAAAACTTAAAACTTTATAAATGGAATATGAAATTTTGATATAAATTGTAACTTTTTGATCCTTTTTTCTGGATTTTTTTTTTATATATAAATGACCATATTTTATAACATTAATTCAGGTAATGATATTTAGTCCTTGACTTTATAAAAAAAATATGCAATTTGGAAAGTTCCTATTTGGAAAGGGTGTTTAATTATATTAATTTTCCTGTTTTGCTATCTTACAGGAAGTTGATGTAGACGATGTGGCCTTCGTAGCAGAAAGGTAGGATGGCAATATAAACAATGATATTGTCATATTATACATTGCTTATGTTATATGTTTGTAAATTTTACAAGACCCCAAGCTAAGTTGTATTGCTAGATGGTAAAAAAAATTGGCACATAATTTCATGAAAAAAATAATATTTTGAACATCAAGACGAAATTTTCAGCCTTTTTCAGAATTCTAGTCTGTGTAATGCTTACCCTTTCATTTTTCCCATAGAAAATATTAAAAAATCTTTTTAGCCTTTTGACATAATTATTTCAGCCTTTTTCAGAATTTTAGTGTGTAATACTTACCCTTTCATTTTTTCCGATAGAAAAGATTAAAAATAATTTCAGCATTTGAAAATTTTCAGCCTTTTTGGCTTATTTCAGCCTTTTCCAGAATTGTTTAGCCTGTGTAATACTAACCTTTTCATTTTATCCTTTTAAAGGATTGAAAAATACAATTTTCAGCCTTTTTTCTCTCTGAAAGCCAGCATTTGTATCTCTGAAGTATATATAATAAATGGCAACATACCATTTCAGATAATTTTGATCAGTAATTATTTATTTTTTATAAAATTTTACCATAACCAATTTATATACTCTATGCATCCACCAATGTGACATTTTATGAATGTTTAATTATATAGTGCAAACTGAAATTTTAATATCTATCACTGGTCACAAACAGCTGAAATATGGCCTATAGGTTGTCAAGTACCGTGAATTATTGTCACTTTATAAAACTACATTTTCATGTTTTAAAATTATATACTTAGATGATGTGGAACAAGGCCATAGACTTCAGTTATCAGGAATGCTGTGTGAAGGATTATACCTGAATATTATATCACATGTGACCAGGCAACATCACAAAAATCTGATATAGATATATACCTTACTTTATATTTCTAGCCTGAACCACCTTCCACAAGTCCCATCCTTGTCCTTTCTGCGTCAAGAATTCCTGGCCCAGCCAAAGCGTTACTACCCCATTGTAAACAGTATTCTGTTACATCAGAAACTGCTGTCGGAAACGGACAAACGTGATCCAGAGTACACATTCCCTGGGTTCTGTTTCGGATGTCGACAGCACATGTTGTGTCCGGGATGTGATAGGACATCAAAACCTCAGTAAGTGGTTTTATCACATTTATTTTAAGATCAAACATTAATTTCTACTCCATATCCGCGCTTTTTAGGGCCACTTTGGGGCAAAGCTCAGACCCCTTCCAGATGGAAAATATTGCCATAATTCCCAAAGTTTCCAAAACTAAATTGCTTTCTTCATTTTCTATTCGGATAAAAATGCAATAATATGAATTAAATAATGTATCCTAAATAATAAGGACAAGCAATCTTTTTTAATTGTATTAAAAGAAGAAGAAAAAATGAAACAACTCTGAAAATTCCTATTTTTGTGTATTTCAAAAGAAATTTTACTTACTCGATTGAAGCCACAGGCCTAATTTCAAAAACTCTTTTACTGCATAAATCATCATTAATATTATCACAATCTTCATCATCAGAAAATTGAAATTTTTTTTCAGACTTCAGAAATATAAAATAAAAATGAAAGTAGTCAAATCAAAATAGAAATGAAACAATACGTAGCTGCTGAATTTTTCTGGATCAGTAAATTTTCTCACATTTTAGCTAACAATCCTTTTCAATGAAAATAGCTTGAAAATGTTGAATCCAATATTTGTTTCTTTGATTTTACAAATACATGTACTCCTAATGTTTTAAATCTGATTCTGATAAGACACCTTAATTTGGTTTTAGCTATCACCTTGACAAACTGTACAAGACGACGGGTGGCCTCCCTCAAGCGCGAACCCTTCAAGAAGAACTGAAAAAACATTACGGGGACAACTGGCGGCTAACCCTACCCGACCTTCTTGTACGCAAAACATCCAAAGGTAACAAGCTTTACTCGTACCCAAAGTTACAGACATACTTTCCTTTCTTCAAAAAAATTGCTTTCCTTCAGTCACCTCTAAAATATTTAACCGTCTTCCCCCACCTTAAAGTTTAGCACAAAATTGCTTTCACTTTTGACAATCCCTTTGCTGCTGTAGGCAAAAAACTTGAATTTTTCCTTTTTTTTTTTTTGTATACATAGTTACCTCCCCTTTATTTCGTTTTGGATGTAACTTGGCCCAGGGTACGACTTTGAAATTCAGGGGGTTACCCTCTCTCATGTTCTCTGTACCCCTGGAATAGATACTGCTATCAACCAGGCAGGTCAGTTGGTTACGACATCATTACAATGATGGGATACCCATACCTTTAAATAGATATGTCTCTTGTGATAAGGTCTTAATTCTCTCATCATTTAAGTAGAAACATTTTGTATGGCTTGTGACCTTTTATTGATCAGTGCCCAGTCTGACCAAGGAGGAAAGGCAACTGATTGAGGAGGAGCTAGACCGTAACTTAAGATCTGGGAGTGAACAGGGACAGAAGAACTTTCTACCCCCTATACCATCAGCTAGTGGTCGAGGTAAGTTCTATTAAAAGAATATGACCAAGTGACCCCTCGCTAACAACGCCTTCTTCTGCCCTACCTAGTTACTGTAGCTACATCCATCAAGCCATCAACTGATATGGTTGCCACAGCAGTAGAATGCAGAGGAAAAATGTAGATTTATCAGCAAATTTATCATTAAACTACTCAAAAGATGAAACTTGGACACTGTTAGCGAGGAAACAAGGTTGTAGGTGCATGTTTCAGTTGTGATAATGTACACATTTTCCAGAGTGAAAATGGAACACTGCAGATATTGGCAAAATGTTCCAGAGAGAGAGAATAGAGCAGATTCTGTAATCTATTAAAGATTATGTGAAAATGCAGTGTTCCATTTTCACTCCGGATAATGGAACACTGCAGATACAAGGATGTATTTGCAAAATGTTCCAGAGAGAGAGAATAGAAGAATAGAGCAGAGAAGTTTCCTTTGGTCCCCTGAACAGATTTGAGATATTTTGACATATGAATATCTGGTGCGTGAGAATCAATTGTTCTATGAAGGAAGACTGTAGCTCCTCAGGGGGCTGAAGCTCAGACAACAATAGAAACATGTTAGAGATACAGGCACTATGTGCTTCTTGTTGAAAATTTGGCTTGGAGCACAAATACTGACCTTAACGGTGCTTGTCTCAAAGAAAGGCATAAAATATGTAGAGTCAGCATTGAAATAAAGGGTAGGATATTTAATCTTTTACTGACATTTTTTTTTAGTTTGCCTTATATTGCTAGATGAAATATGAGAAATACATTGTTCTCTGTGTTTTTCTTTAACTAAGATGAGAGGAAAGAGGATGCTGGAACAGCTTCAGGGTCGATTGATACTGAGGATGAGGGGATACTGGCAGACAGACAGAGTCTCGGCTTCAATGACGACGATACTCATACTCTCTCCAGCCATGATCAGGACAGGGGTCGGCGAGGGTCGAGGGGTCAAAGTTCAGACTATGACATTGACAAAGGTAAGTTAGAAGGTCCGATGTGAAAGTAATTATGAAAACTATATATAAGTGATAAATCAGAAAAATGATGATAGACATATCCTGGTCAGGTTAAAAAGTTCTCTTACCAAAAATCATATATTAATTCATTCACCCATGAGGACACATTTGAACTCCTCCAATTCAAAGGTTGGAATATTTCATTATGAATTTTCAGGGGTGAATGATTAAAAGCTTTGACACATATCTGTTAAAGCTTCACAACTGTTGCTTTCACTACAGATTCAGACAGTGAAGATTTGAAATACAAAGGTATCGGCCCACGGAGCCGCACTGCAGGGAGTGGACAGGAGACTGACGATGGTGAGTTGATTCAGAAAGGATCCATGTTGATGTCGTTGATACTGGTGATGGTTTGTGAACTGTTTCACTGTTATCCTCAAATCCCACCCTAGCCCACCTTCTCATCTAGGTACCTCCCTGTTCCCTTACCCTGTTACTTATCCGTCCGACCCTCTTACTGTTTCTGTTGTGAGATTGCTATCTATAATGTGTATAATAAGTCTGAATATGCCATTACATTGTTGAGTTTAGAACACTGTACAGTTGTTTATTTTCCTGGGGCTAAAATTTACACGTTTCCTGGTCAGAACTAGTTTGCAGCAATTATATTTCATGCAACATGACCATGTATTTGTGTTTGGGAAATTGGGTTTATTTTACAAGTGTATTGTGAGATAGTAAAATCTGATATTGAATTGTTGTTTTACATGTACATGTTACTTCTGTATTTGGTAGTAAACAGGTAAACAGGCTTTTGAATCGTGTCTATATAATCAAGGGTGGTAATGTTTGCTGATTATTTAGTTACCATGAATATAGCCAAATTATATCCCCCACAAATATTACTAGCTATACAGTAAGTCAACTCACTAATTCTACACTTACAACACTTCAACCATTACCATCTTCCAGTCGCCACACCCATCTCCCCAAACTCTCATTCAAACTCTAAGCTCTTCAGTAATTCTCCCGCTCCACATCATCACATTCTTTACCTACTGTCCCTATACCTCTATCTCCATCCCCTACCTCAAGACCCCTACTGGTGGGGTGGTCAGGTGGCGCAGTGGATAGTGCATGTGCCTTTCAACAAGGCAGCCAGGGTTTGATTCCCTGATCGGACGTGAGAAGGTATGGTGTCACCTGCCGGACAACAGGGGTTTTCTCAAGGTACTCCAGTTTCCTCCAACATCAAGAACCCTTGTGCGCTAAAATCCGACCAAAACGAATGATTAACATAAGTTTAAATAATAAATAGCCTGTTTTATAATTGTTGAAAAAAGTTTATATTATAGTACACCACACACTCGTCTACCGTCCCCATAACCATCTCCCTTTCTTACACCTCAACCCTTACTTCCATTCCCCCCTCCTCCATACATTATCCCTCCCCCATCCTTCAGACCCTTATGCATAGGAAGAGTTCTTGAAATTGATTTTTACATTGATTCATGAGGAAACTGATTCACTCATCTAAATCTTCCGTGAGTATATTTCCTGAGATATATATAATCACCACCAATTTTGAAATAGCATCCTCTCAATCCCAAATTCATATATTTGTTAATAAAACCAGAGATTTTTCTTCCCTTTTTGACAGGGACCTGTGCCTTGTGACTTTGGGGAAAAAATCACACACAAATAGCAAGATCTAAATAAAAAATTAAGGAAATTTTTGAAAATGATTTTTGGAAAAGAAATCGTAAAATATCTAGGGGAAGAGGCCTTTATTAGACCTAAAATTCACTGCAAAAAATCACTGAAAACCTTCATGCGTAGTTTGCAAAAAAAGCTATTGAAAGTTAATATAAATTCTATCCTGATATGAATGGTGACAGGTTAAGTGCTTTCACTTGCTTGCTGATGCATGTGTTTTTCTGTGCGAATGTTTGCTTCACAATTTCTTTGCATGGTGTTGTGTTGACAGATGAAGACATGTCTGGTTACGCCAGCTCTCAGCGAACTGAGAGGAAAGGTCGTCTTTACAAAGGTAAATGAACACAACTGCAAAATATACTCCAGGATTCACGTCTATTTTATTTGAGTGTTTTTGGATTTACCTTTTAAACACTAGGTTTTGATACCAGCCTCTAAACAGGATTCAAAGTGGTTGCAGTGTCCTCTTATTGGCTGTTGAAAATTCAGCAGTTGTGCAACAGGTGGGGGTTATGCCTATGGCTAAGAGTTCTAGTTGAATATACTGTCCATTTTTTATTTTTTTTTAATTAAACTAATTGAGGTAATTCCACAGAATAATCAACACAGCAGGGAGGGGGGTTGAAGATACAACATCCTAGATAAGTGATCATGTATCTTCTATTTCTTCATTCATTATACCGTGGATACCAAGTAGTAAACCTTTGTTTTGTACATACATGTACCTTACAGTATAATTCTGCCAATGTAATTGTAATGCAATTGTAATGACTTACGCAACTATATGCATTCTCTAGCTATTATCACGTCACCAATTTAGAAATGTTTATACACACTTATCGATGACGTCACAACATTATTGTTATTCTGATGACGACTCGCCTCTGAGTCGAAACATTTCAATGTTGCTCCAATAAATTCCGACGTTTGGAGGAGATTTGCCGTGTGGTTGGCACTTTTTCCTGGAGAATAATCAACAGTTATAGCCTGAATGATTAGACCTTGATTTTATAATGAAAATGCACCTGAATGAGAATATATGCTATGAACAGTAGATCTGTGTCTTATATGATACCTTACACCATGTTTACTGTTTTGTACTATCCTATACTACTCACATGGTTTTACCCACATATTGTGCTTGAAAAAATATGTTTCTATTTCTGTACTAGTTGTCTCCCCTGGATGGGAAAACATATTTATTAAATGTGTACAAATTTTAACAATCCTATCTTTTCTCTGGTGTTTTGACTTTGGTCATGATCAGTTATGTCAAAAAAAATATTTTTTGACATCATCATTTTCTAATGCAATAACTCTTCATATTTAACACATCTGTGTATATATTTCATATCCTTTTAACTCCCTCAAATATTGTGATTACATTTAATTCTAAAACAATTGATGTAATAAAATCATGGCAATGACATTTGTTTAAGAGCATGCAGTTAATGCAAGAATTTAATGTTCATGGTGATATGGAGAAAGCATTGAAGTGTAAAAGAAATTCAAAGTTAAACATTGTCAGTCCACCTTCTTCAATGTATCTATATATGTTGTTCATACTGTATAAATTACCGATTCGCACCAAAAAATATGTTTCAAAGGAAATATTATATATTAAAGCTTGTGTGATTTACAGTGAATTTTAAGTTTTTAAGAGACACTAATTTGATAAAAAAAACTGTTCTGTTTCAGCCCCAGCTGCATTTAAATTGAAACAGCGAAAGAAGCGCATGCTGAAAACCCAGTCACCCTTCACCGCAGACAGAAACCTTAACTTACCTACTGGGCCTGGCTTTAAGCTCAAACAAAACTCAAAGAACACCACAAAGTTTGTGGACTTCGATAAAAAAGACCACGCTTGGAAAGCAAGTTTAACATTTTACTTTCCACCATAAATGGGGTGTTTTTTTTGTCATGTTGTAACAGAATAAAATAAAACCTACAAACATTTGTCGACCAAGTTATCAGGGGAGGCATAAAAAGAAAATAGGACATTGAAATATGGGTAAGCGAGGTTACAAATGAAAACAAGGGGCAATATATTGAAGTTTTATAACTATCTCAAATTTCATGTACTGGAAATGGGGTGTAGATAATATATCCAAAACCCCTTTTTGACTGTCTCTAAAAATATAAAGCTTGTCAAAGTAATATTAAACTGTTGGTTATGAGATTTTAGTATGAAAATACATATACCGATCAATACTTAATAGAACTTTTGTTAAACCTTATTTCATTCCAAGGTAAAGGTCATATTTGTTATTGCACAAATGCCATAGAGCAAATAACATATTTTTACAGCCATATAATGTTATGAAGTATGAAGTTTTTTTAATACGTTTAATGCTATACTTTAAACACGTGTATATCTCCACTATATGACAGGGTTAATTTCTGAAGATCCATCTCAAGGTTATGGTCAATTTTTTTATACTGAAACTAAGGTCGCATTTGTGTATCCGGTTCTGGTGGTGCAGAAATATTCCATGATAAAGTAACACACTTGGACCGAACTGTAGTCAGAGTTAAAAAAATGCACAGTTTCAGAGAATAAAAAACAGGATATCAAGAACAATATGTCCTTCTTTCACACGCCCACCAAATAATATAACTTGTGGCTTGACCATGTTTTATAATCTACATGTGGCTTGACATTGTTTTATAATCTACATGTGGCTTGACATTGTTTTATAAAGAAATAACGCAAACTAGCAATAGTCAGCATTTTAGTTTCGGTCAGGCACATCTGGACCCATCAATCTACACGTGCCGAATATTCCTGAGGTCAGTCTCGGTTCAGATCTGCGCCTGTCGTTTTCTTTCAGGTTCAACCGTTTCAACTGGTTGAACCAGATACGCGAGGGGCCTCAGACATTCGAGGTCAGGGATGTAGTGTTTTGTCTGCTCTCAAAACTAAAGCTTATAAAATTGTGAAACTCCTCTTCTATTTCTGCTTAACTTTATAGTTACTTAACAAATATCAATTAAATATTTGTACTAGTTACCAGCTAACACATATTATTTTGTTTTTGAAGGAGCCATCCAAGTTTGAATTGCAAAAATCTGGCAAGGATGGGACAAAGTTCTGGTCACCGAAATCACAGAAGGTAAATAGTCTGTGGAATGGTAACATATAATATATTGGATTGACTTCGTGTTTTTTTTTAAAAGTTGTGTATGGATGAAAGTTCAAGAAAGTTTTTTGCAAACTGCAGATAAATGTCAGATTTGTAATATTAAGTATATTTAATTGACTCATATTATTTTCAAAAAATCTAGGGCTCAGAAATGCAGATACAAAAGTAGAATAATTTGAAAATTTGATATTTTAGTAGGAATACATTTGTACATGGGAATAAACTGCCATGAAATCCAATTATGACCTCTGAAAGAAATTAATAAAATACATATTGCAGATTTAAATGTTTTTAATAACAAGGGCATACTGTTAAGATGATATTTGGCAAAAAAAATCAGTATTTTGGTATAATTTTAAAAAAATCCCGATTTGGTTTCCCAAGATGCATTCAGCCCTATTCCCAAAATAGTGATAAAAAAAACCTGACTTGTATTTACGACATTAGTAGGTTCTCAATCATTTAGTCAGATTATGAAGACAGCGTGTCAGTAACTCAGGGTAACAGACCCTGACAGGGTAATTTGGGGCTAAATTCCCGGTAATAACTTCGTAGTAGTAATAGAAGGCCCTTCTATTACATCAGATATTGCAGAAATTTTCTTGAAGTCACTGTATAAACTTGGTTCCAGATGGTTTTGGCTCTTAGATTTACGAAAATGAAGTAAAATATTTCAGAATTTTCATGATTTGCTAATTTTACTATTTTATCTTGTAGAAAAAAAAGCATGAGAAACAGTAAGTACTTTTTTTACTTTTTTCTTTTTGCAAATAAAACAGAAACTTTGTTTGGGGTTGGGAAGGCTTGTATCACCTGATATGTCTTTATATGGCCTTTATTTGGCAGACATTTCTCTTTGTTTTCACCAAGATCTAAGTTAACATTACACTATATCACCCCCACAGCTGAACTGATTTCTGCTGTCACCAAGATCTAAGTTAACATTGGACTATATCACCCCTACAGCTGTACTGATTTCTGCTGTCACCAAGATCTAAGAGTAAACATTACACTATATCACCCCCAGATCTAAGAGTAAACATTACACTATATCACCCCCAGATCTAAGAGTAAACATTACTATATCACCCCCACAGCTGTACTGATTTCTCTGTTCTTGTTTTTTCCAGTGGACGACACACGTCCCCTGACTCCGGACTGGACAGTGATAAAATGACCGGTAGGTACCATTAGATTTACCATCTGTTTTTGATGTTGTTGTAGAATGTATCGCTGTTAGCTTAATGTTTGTAGGACAAGAAATATCATTTACTGTGGTGATTGTGTTGTTGCAATATTAATGGACCCCTGCTGTACGTAGTATGTATTCATTTTTACAGGCAGGTGTTAATGTATTTTTTGTTTAATACCATTCTCAAAAGAATTGTGTCATTTTGAGGGTCATCGATTTACTTATACATCTTATATCTATTAGATTAATATTTTGATAAATGTTAAGAAATTAAAATGTTAAATGTAAATATATTTGCTATATGTAGAAGAATTTTTCAGGTACTTTGATATAATTGACAAAATTATAGAAAAAAAATCTGTATGACATTATCTGATGTGTCTCCTATACTGTATGTGTAGCAAAAAGGAAAGGGTTATTCAGGAAACCAAAATCTCTCACAAGAAGGACAAACTTAGCTAGAATCAAAGAGTTCTCTCCAAGGACAGACAACTTTCAGAACTTAATTCCTTTGCATAAACAAAGTAACACTGATTGTGAAGAGGAATATAGCTTGACAATAAATGAAGCTAGTAAAATACGAAATCTGCAGAAATTGTACAACGAGTTTGCTTCATCCCGAGGAGAAATGAGAGTAGGTGAAAGTTGTTCACCAGAAAAAGCTTTGAGGAACATGAGGGGTGCAATGAATCAGATAGAACAGCCAAACATATGCACAGGAAGTCAAAAGAAGAGCAAAGTTAAACTGAAAGGTGACAGAGGGGCACAAAAAACTGTGGGAACCGAGAACAACTTGGCTGCACAATTGTCAAGACCTGTTTTACTGCGGTCCGAGTCTGGCGCCATCTCTCCGATTCTGTACGACATCAGCCATGCCAGTGCCTGGACACATGAAGGTTATATAAGCATGTGTAACAGGCTTGTCCCCTTTCGAGGGAGTTATGGTGTATACATTTGTTTTTTACACAGAGAATAAAAAGTTCTTCATTAGAATGGCATGTTTTGATGCATTCCATTAATTTCTTTCCCGATTTGTAACCATTTCCCTTTGTTGACCTTGCCCTTAGGAGAATGACCTTCACCTTGGATATGATGACTTTCACCTGCAGCATGTGATAGATATGCAAATGTATGTTGAATCTGTCGGGTGCTGTGCTAAATGACTTCTTTCCTTTGACCTTTAACCTTTAACCTAGTTACTGCCTTCAACGATTACTAACTGTGTTATTTTCAACATTAACAATTTCATTTACTTTTTAATGAAAATATTGAATGTTATTTTTTCAACAAAAGTGATCATTTTGACCTAGCTATCACACATGTTGTGAAGACTTTAAAAGGAAGAAAATGTACAAATATAGCTGAGGGTTTTATCGTCTTTGTTTGTCATATTAATTGATACATAACCTGTTAATATATCTTTTAGATATTTCCGTTGTTTATCTATGAATATCACAAATAATTTATATTTACAGCATAGAATTGATATTTCACACAGGTTTTATTTCATATACCTCCCACTTATAGATTGGAGATTGGAGGTGGTAGGGGTGGGGCGATCATACATTAACCACTTGGTCAGTATGTTTGTGTGTCCGTCAGTGTTTCAGTAGTAAAAAGCTTCTGTGCAATTGATATCTCAAGAACCCCACAAACGATTACTTCTGTTTTAACACATTATTTAGACAGATTGCATGATGGTATCAAGTTACAGACCTGATTAGATCACGTTGGTCATCATTCAAGGTTAAAGGGTCAAAGGTCACGTACTTGACCAACTTTTGAGGTAAAATGTTTGTGTACAAGAGATCTGGTGAACCCCTGAACAGATTTAGTTTAGATTCATACCATATTGGGGTAACATTAACTTCAAACTTTGATGAGATTTTGATCAGCAGCAGTCAAAGTTAAAGGGTCAAAGGTCACTTTTGACCACTTTGAGGGGATGGGAATTCAGGGTTGGTATATCTATGAGAGCCTACACTTACACTGTTATCATTGCTGTTCAGTAAACCTGTAATGCTACCAGCTTGTGTCCAACAATATTTTGGCATTATAAAGGGTTTGGCATTAGATTAATCCAGAACATTGTGGAGATTATTAAGAAAAAAAGGAAAGGAGACACTGAAATAAATATGTGGTTAGCGAAGTAGCAAATCAGACAAAATGGCATTGTATTGAAGACACTGTATTCTTTTTGTGGCCTGAAAGAATATATAAATACTAATTCCTCATAAATGAGGTGTCCTTCGAATGAAGAGTTAGAAGAGTCTAATGAAGACTGTTGGCCTATAAACAGTGACAGGTACCATAGAATATGTTTGTTTGCTAACTGTGTTCATACCACTGTGTATGCCGTCAAAATGAAATTCAATCCATATTTAAGATGTATAACAATTATGTATAGTCTATATTCTTCCTAAACCTAGTGATCACACTGTATAATGAGTTTTTTATAAATGTTATTCAAACAACCCCCCCCTTAAAATATTTTTCCTTTGAACTCACAATAATAATATTTTACGTTCATTTGGTGTTCATTGATCTTTTCCTTCTCACAGATCAATATTGACAAAACCTCAACTCGTAATATGTTCATATTTATATATAGATACAGTGTTGCAAAGTTATACAATGTTAAAGGGACAATTTAGTGAGGTAATAATTTTTTGAAATCTTGCCACAAAATTTCTCATGATAATGGAGTTAGATACTCCTTATGGACATTTCATGTCGAGAAATTGACAGGAGACAATGTTTTCTTGGCGTTTTTAATCAGTAACGAAGAAACCCTTTACTGTACAACCATATATTTCAGCAGCAGCTGTCTGTGAACATCTAGCTAATAAAGATGTCTTTTCAGCCGAGGAGAGAAGGTAGATTTCGCTTTATTCACCCTCACTTCTTTGGATTACCAATACAGGCATTTGTTCTGAATCTATAGAATCAAATCCAAACAATATGTCAATCATCGTTATAAATGAGTAACATTTGTTACATTTAAACCTATTGATATCGTACTTTGTGCGGTTTGAAAGTCTCCCTGCGGTATAACCTCTAGATGTGTGCATACTCTGTTACTTTTTATTTGAATCCAAATCAAATGTGAACAGAAATATCTCATTAGCTTATATTATGATATATGTATAATTCTTGCTTGCGATGTATTGTGTAAATTCAAAGTGACAAGAATGTGTGTTATGTGTGAAATCAGACCCACTGACACTGTGTTGTCGGGCGACAGCATTGTACCGTACATGTTAAAGCCCGGATATTGCCCTATTTTGGTCGTAGCTATCTTTATCACCGGCTTTCCCAAAAGATAAAAGTGACAACATTGGATGTTGGCTTCAGGTCATGTCATTATCAATTACGTAAACTTTCGTTCGAAGATATATTCTCAGTAGATTCTCCATTTTAAAGGTGTCATGTGACTAAATAGCCCCTTTAAGAAGCACTTAAAAGAACTCATTTTCCCTAAATTATCAATAAGTCTAGCCTGAGCCCACTTCTTGTTGAAGCACAATTGACATTATGATGTTAAAATGAATTGAGATACAGCAGAGCTGAAACATTGGTCAGTATAAAACATCAGCTATCAATTACATATTTAATAAAAATATCTTAATATTAAAAACAGAACAACATTTATCTTTGTTATTTTAAGATTGTTTGTGGCTCAGCTGTCACGTAAAAAAAAAAATCATTAAACCGTTTTTAAGAAACAAGAAATTTCTTTTAAAATGGAAGATTAAGCTAACAATGTATGTTGTTGAATGTTTAGTTAGGTTATCGCTTTTAAGGTAAACTTTCCTTGTCAAATCAGTGGTGCCTATTTTAGGTTCAAAAACTACCTTTAAATGAAATGTCAAGTTCATTGTTGTATTTGATATGTTTGTTAATTTGCTTTATGCAGATTTCGGTAAAAATCTAAATAAATTTTAATTCAAATTTTGTTATAATTTTCAAAGTAATTGCTAATTTTTTTCAGATCTCAAAATAAATTATCATACATACATACCTATTTTGTTTAAATATTAAGATTGTGCTACATATAGCTGTCATTGGGAATGTGCAAAATGTACAAGCATGTTGAAAACTAATTGACTTGTATTAGAATAATTCACAGTAGGGGTTACCTCAGACATTCAAAACAGCTTGAAAGAGTTTATTGTCATACGTATTGTGTAGAATATGGATTTTCAGTCACATAAAGTGTGACAACATGGAAACAATTAATTTCAGAAGAAACCTTGGGCAAACGTTCTCAATATTAATCTATATTTTGCTACAGCTTGTCGCGACAATGATTGCATACTTGAGCCTTTAAAATGTAAATACAGTTACAGCTACCCCAGTATATGTATGAAGGTTTAGAATTTACAGATAAAGGAAAACAGTGTGTTATTCATCGTTCTCAAGTGTACATTAAAATTTCTTACAATCAAAAGTGAATTTGAAGTACATCTATTTAACTTTTGAAAATAGTTTTTTTGTAAGTTTTGAAAAACTTATTAGCCACATGTGGAGTGACTGTGAAAGACAGTAATTTATCAATGTAAAAATGAAGGACGTAGCTAGGCTTGTGTTTTCTTTTTTAATAATTAAACATCAGCTAGAAAAGTGATTTTTAAACTGATATTTTTAAAACGTTTTTACCTAGGAAGATCAATGATCATTAAATATGGCCGTGAAGAATGATGTATATTGATTTTGATGTGTTTCACACATTTATGATAAAACTCAATTGAAAAGTAAAACTATGACATGACTACTCACAATGTATATGGATTATTCTGTTTTTTGGTTGTATAAATACATCATGCTATAATTTTTAAACTTTCAACCTTAAATCTATTAATTGGTCTTGTCCAGTTATTGATTTTTTGGTTTGTAAACTAAATGTTATCTTGGAGAAAACAGGCTAGGCTGAGAGCTGCCTGGTACAATGGTAAATATTTACTGGAGGGAGAATTCGTGGATGATTAATTGTACTGGCAATTAATGCTTAAAACTGGCTACTTGTACTCCAGGTATAGTAGATCAATCTCCATGTTCAGATAATTTGGATTTTAGAGATATTTCCATGTTCACAGGAAGCTGATCATTAATATGGTAGTGTAATACTTAACAAAGATTATAATAATTAACCTGAAGTAGATTCTTGTGTTGGTATTCAGTATGTTATTGTTAGTATCAAGATGCTAAACTCTGTTTTAAATATGAGTTTTGTATCCAGGATATACTTACAGGTTTACATCATGACATGTAAGACTTACAAGGATTTACCTGTTTGACTACTTAGGATTTACCCATTTGACTAACTAGGACTTACCTATTGGACTAATAAGGACTTACGTGTTGGACTAATTAGGATTTACCTGTTGGCCTAATTTGGATTTACCAGTTGGACTTTTTAGGATTTACCTGTTGGACTAATAAGGATTTACCCGTTTGACTAATTAGGATTTGCATTTTGAACTAATTAGGATTTAACTGTTCGACAAATTAGGATTTACCTGTTTGACTTATTAGGATTTACCTGTTGAACTAATTAGGATTTACCTGTTTAACTAATTAGGATTTACCTGTTTGGCTTATTTGGACTTACCTGTTGGACTAATTAGGATTTACCTATTGGCCTAATTAGGACTTACCTGTTTAACTAATTAGGATTTAACTGTTTGACGAATTAGGTTTTACCTGTTTGGCTTATTAGGACTTACCTGTTTGACTAATTAGGATTTACCTGTTGAACTAATTAGGATTTACCTCTTTAACTAATTAGGATTTACCTGTTTGACTAATTAGGTTTTACCTGTTTGGCTTATTATGACTTACCTGTTGGATTAATTGGGATTTACCTGTTGGACTAATTAGGATTTACCTGTCAGACGAATTAGGATTTACCTGTTGGACTAATTAGGATTTACCTGTTTGACTAATTAGAATCTACCTGTTTGACTTATTAGGATTTACCTCCTGGACTTATAAGGATTTACCAGTTGGACTAATTAGGATTTATCTGTTGGACAAATCAGGATTTACCTGTTGGACTAATTATTAGGATTTACCTTTGTGACTAACTAGGATTTACCTGTGAAATTAATTAGGAACTATAAAAGAAATTGAAAGCTGTACAGGTAATTTACACTTTGTGATAATGAAAAATAACATTTCATTTTATTTATTACTTTGTTCCTTACTTTAGTGTAGACAAACTTTAATTGAAATCTTACCCTATTAGAAAATAGTTTTGTTTCAAGGTTCACCAGCTATTTGTGAATCTGAGGATGATTGTGAAACTGACTTCTTCCTGTTTTTCTGATTCTGTCAGTTTTTACGTGTAACACGGTGCTTAAACTCAAAGTCTAGTTATAGATAGAAAGCAACTTTTGTATCATGTATAATTTCAATATTGTATTATCAGGGTACTTAAGATTTGTACTCACACTCAGGTTTCAATTTGTTCCCGTCTTGGGGATATTTCACTACCGTGTTACAAGAAATGTATCTATTTTTTTAGAAATATGAGTGTAGGGCCTGGTTTGTAGAAATGGTGTAAAGTGTATACTCTTTGTCTTAAAAAACCTAATTTGAACTTATAAATGGAGCTTATTTCTAGAATGTATTTATTATGGGTATATATGATAGCCAAGGCCATATTACTTATAACAGACCTTGCTATGCTGCCATTTTTGTCTGCCAAACATTTGGCATTATAAAGGGTTTTGTAGAACCTGGGACAATGTTGGCAATAATAAACTTTGGTAGTGGAGTATGGGACAATTCATGAAAGTATTGCTTTGTACGGCACTCTGTTGTATCTTTGAGCAAGATTCTTTTCTAGTCTACTCAACTGTAAATGAGTACGTGGTTGGGCAGTGCTAGAATTGTTAAATGCTAGCTGTGAGCGTCGAAATGGCAGCACCGGTTGTATGCTCCCCAGGGAGTTGAAAAAGAAATTGGCTGGTTGCAAAGACCCTAAAACCATGGATAATAATGTGTGAACCGCTTTGAGACGACCTACAAACTAGGTTTTGATGAAGAGGTATATTAGAACCTCAAACTATTATTATAATTATGTATCATTTGTACTTGTTAAATGTTGATACGGAGGTTGTAACTGCCGCCCCCTCCCCCTTCACACAATAATACAAAAAGGTCTTTTGGCTAGTGATGCACCAAGGTAATTACTTGTATAAGTCCTGGCATTTAATAGGCAATGTTTAAACTTTCAAACTCAATATTGACATCAGATCGATTCCTGTTACCGGGGCTAACTTGTGTCAGCCTAAATAAACAGTGGTGGTTTTAAAATAGTTTATAAGATACTATTCTCGGGCTGACTTTCTGAGTAAAGTGTCATTTGTAGTCATCAAATTTCAAGATTTACAAGATTCTGGAATCATGAAAATATTTTGGTCATTAAAATCAATGTAATATCTGGGTATGTGGGAGAGAAGACAGAAAAAAAAATCAGAATGAGGAGAGACAGTCTTGTGATGTCACTTCCAGGTAAATGTTTTGAGGAGGAAAAAATTAAAAATTGTATTGACACCCAGTATATTGTCTTAACCCATCACCCCTATGTAACTTTAGTAGACTCTACCATGCATTGATATGGATGAGTCCATTATGGTCTACAGTGGTGAAAGGGTTAACAACTGTTGTTAATGTGCATGGTTTTCCTGTGAAGTTTTAATGCAACATTTGGTGTGTTTTGTTTTCCTGACCCATAATATTAACTGTTACTACTGAATGATGTGTGTGTTTGTAATGATGGCAGTGGTTTGTGATAAGGTGGAGTTATTTCCCTTTGCAGTGTGGGGCTTGATGTGAATTTATTATAATGAGTTACATAACATAGCACTATATTCATACAGTTATGTATCAATTTTATCAAAATATTATCTTAATATGTTTTAAGTATTGTGTCATTGTAAGGTCACTTGGAAAAAAATGAAAATAATAATGAATATTACAAAGTCAATAAGTTTTTAAGAAAAAAAATCAATATAATTTTATGATTTTGATAATCATAAAATTATATTGATTTTTTTTTCAAATTGTGAATTGCTCAATTCAAAATGATATAAAACAAAAATTGTATTCTATGATTTTACATGCATGTTTTAAACTGTTTTACATTTTGATGGATCTGTTTGGGTGGAAACATGTAAAAATCATAAAACAGTGATTTGAAATAGCATTTTTTTAAATTCCTGAATTTAAAGAAGCTGAAGAAAGTGATTTGGCTGAGACAATACCCAACAATCCAGTCCAGGAGGTGGACATTTTTATTCCTCAACACTTTACAGACACTTTCAGTGAAAATAGTGATTCAGAGAATGATCTGTGGAATCTTGACCTTGACCCTGTGTGGTTGACCTCTGCTGAACCTAGTCTTGACCTGGATTTTGATGCTGCTGTTGATCTAGATCAAGTTGATTTTGTCATTGAGGATCTTCCAGGGTTTGATTCACTTCAGAAAAAGACCAGAAAAAAACACAAGAAGAAACGGAGAAAGACTGGAGTAAATCACAATCTGGATATAGATTGTTCCGCCAATGCAGAAAAGGGAGACAACTCTACTCCAGTTTTACAACCTATTGAACCAACCCCTGTTGATCATGAAGTTTATCCTGAGAAGTCTGAAATGCATAGAAAACACGAAAATGCTGTGAAGAATACTGATGATATTTCCAATAAACCAGGCCTTGTTCTTAAAATTGAGAATGAGGATGGTTTTGTTGAAGATGATTCCAGAGTTGAGGATACTCCAGCAGCTGTGATGCAGCAGAGGGGACAGAGAGGGCAAAGGAGGGAAAAAGCAAATTTCCCTGAAGAACAGCAAGCCGAATACTTTGAGAAAGATGGAGACCACCAAAAGTCACATGATCGGGTATCTATTAATAGTAACACTAAAGAACTGTATCATATTAGGCACAGAAATGTTGAGGCAATAACGATGGAATCTGACAGAGATGATCAAGAAAACCCAGAGAATTATCATTTCATACCACAGAGATATACAAGTCAGAGACAAGAAGACACTCCGGTCAGCAATGTTGAGACATCAATTCTGGTCAATATTGATGGTTATCAGCCTTCAACAAAGATTTCAAATGTAATGAGACAGGAAAGGACAAAACAAGAATCTTCTTCTTCCAGCGATGACATGGTTCTAACTTTCGACACAGAGGATGGAGACAACCTTAGAAGGGTAAGGGGAGACAACCTCAGTAGCCTAGAGGGAGACAGCCTTATTAGCAGAAAGGGAGACTCGCTGTCTGTTGGGGAAGCAGAAGACAAGGATAGGTCGACAAAGGAAGATCCTGGACCTCCGATGCAAAATGATGTCAAAGGTCAAGATTTGAAGGACACTTGCTCTGTCATCACCGGGAATGATGATGAAGGGCTAACTAGTGAAAAGAGCGATAGCTCATGTGAAGAACACATGGATGAAGAATTTAAGACAGTGATGGAAGGATATGTATGTGATTCATCCCCAGACATAGATGTTTCCAATGAGGATATTCAAGGTCACAGAATGAATCAAAAGAATGAGCATATTGTTGTTTGGGAAAATGTCAACCTGAAGAACAGAAAGTATCAGAACACAGCAGATGAGTTGGAGATCAATGATGGTCAGGTCAAGGAGAAAAATTCTGAATTGATAAAAGAATTGAAGGAGAAACCTTTGATAAGAAAGGGAATTGTGAAGAAGGAAAAGAAGAAAGATGTGCTCCGACCAAATCAATACAGACTAAAACTACAGTGCTCTGAAGGTAAAAGTTGGACCAAAATAAATGTAATATGTTTGTGTTTAAATAGCATGCAGGTATTGCTCTTTAACATTTTCTTATATAGTAATACTTGACCAGATTCTGCTGGCAAGCCTCCAGTATTTTAAGTCAAATTTTCGATACATGATTAAACATGATTTTACTTTACACCAAAGATGTGAAAAGTAGAAGAATTTTTTAAACAGCTACCTAAAATTTGATCAGTATGCAAGTGAGCTATTAGCTTTGCAATTTTTACTTTTAATTTTTGTTCACAGGGTTATTGCCCTTTTTGAGTATTAGAGACATGTTCGGACATCTTGTCATAGTTCCTTATAAATTCTTATTCATTTTCTTGGAATTCTGACTGGGTTAATCACCATTATATATAATTTATTTATGTCAATCAAGCATACTGCTTCTTGATATTTTTCTAGGAGGCCACCTATACATATGGATGTGTGTGTGAGGGGGGTATTTAAATTAGCCTTTGGCTTACAGTTCTAGTTTTCCTTTGTAATGATAATTCTTCTTATCTACATACAGGATACAGTTTGCAACAATTTTGTTATAAAATAATTAAGTGAGTTGAGCTACGTAGGATGTCTACAAATGAGGCAAACATTGATTGCCTTTTTTCACCTCACATTGAAGTTTAGGGGGAAGGGAGAGGAGAAGAGTACATATTGGAATCAGATTCTCTGTCTATCCGTAGGCAGAATCTTGTATGAACAACTCATCCTATAGTTTTCATTTGAATTTAATGAAAATGCCCTAGTGTGATTACCATACTTTAACTCATTCACCCCTGAATACACATTTGAACTCTTCCAATTCAAAGGTTGGAATAGTTCATTATGAAATTTCAGGGGTGAATGAGTTAAAAGTTTTGTACAGTTGCTTACATTTTTTTCAACTATTTTTATAGGAGTTATGGCCCTTTTTTACAAAATGAATAGCAAGGACATATGCTCTTACAGTTTTCATCTGAATTTTCAGAAATCATGCAATTTTAAAGTTGTGTATGTACTTTCATTTATTTTTCATTAGTTCATTTTTTGATACAGCTGTTTTAATGGGAGTTATGCCCCTTAGCAAAGTCGTGTTCATTCCACTTTACATATTATGCCCATATTGATGCTTATAAAAGAATTTTAAGGACCTTCTATGAACATACATTGCCATTACTTCAAATAAATGTACCTTTCTATTTACTTTATTTTTGGCAATTATTATGTATATGGATGATGGGGGGAAGGGGGGTTATGAATTAGTCACTGACTTAGTAGAGACATATTAGTTAAAATTTAATCAATGCTAACTAATGCCTACTTAGAAAAAGTTTATCTCCTATTTTATATACATATATTGTAGTATGTAGTTCCTATTATTATTTCTTTTATGTCAATGTACTTTAAAATGATAATAAAAAATAGGATAACAGACGTATTTTAGTATTTCACTCTATCTTAATGTTACATCTTTTATGTTTATTTTTATCAAACACCACGCTGGTAGATCCCTTATAGACACTGTCTGCAGAAAAATTAATGAGATATTTTGTATCTTTGCATCATTCATAATTACATTTTTATCTTTACAATTATTTTTAATTGAAATATATTTAAATGAAAATCAGATATTTTTTCATGTTCAAATCATCAATAATTACATTTTTATCTAAAACATTATTTATTTTTGATCTTGAAAATAAAATCCCTTGCTGAATGGTGTAGTGATTGAATAATTTTGTCATGGAGGAGGGTAGTGACTACAACAATGGCCCACTATAGATATTTTTAGCTTATTTTTATTGTGACAATTTTTTTTTTATATATATTTTCTTTAAATTATTTCAATATTTATGAAAATGTTCTCAAAAAAAGAATTGCATACTGGTTGCAAAGCTAACCATACTTAAACAGCGTGATTGTGTTCATATATCTAGATATATTGTAATTGATTTTATCAACTGTCATTGTTGGAGGTATAATGTGGTTGCCCTGATTAATTAGTGTGAATCAATTAAGATTATGTACTTCAAGTAATCTATATATAAATATATATAGAGATTAGTGTCGTACATTGCTATTTCATTTTAAATATATAGGTCTTGTGAGTTATAATGACAGTTTCTTCAATATAAGCACTGGATCCTAACTGTAACAAACATTTTTTTTTTTAAATGTAAGTTCAAGTTTAAATAATTTAATTGAGTCTCAACCTCAATAAAATCAAATGTACAATTACAACATCACTATATAAAAATATGACGATCAAATAATTCATACTTGCCAACGATTTAAAATTTCCATAGGTAATTTGAGCTAATCAAGATCTTATTAAGAGTTCAATTAAACAAAAAATGGCAGCAATTAAAACAAAGATTATTAGTTTCAATGGAATGTTTAGTAATTGTGCAGTTAAAATTGATATTTTCACTCTCAAACGGGTACACATCTCGGACATTAGTAACACTATGGGAAACTTTGAATGATATCACAAAAGAAAATTAAAAATTATTTGAGTTTAATGTGTTTCAATTTGAATGTTGTATGTTTACACATTAAACTATTCGGTGGTAAACAGATCAACATTTGACTCCGGTAGCTAAAAGGATTAAGATTTTATTAAGTCCTGGGGACATTTAAACATTAGGAAACCATTATTTTTTTTAGATGAATTATTTTGTTGATCTTCTCCGCGGTAAATAAGGTGTATAGCGATACTATCTGATCCTGTGATAATATGAAATCTCAGTAGACCATCCTTTAAACGTGGAATCTTGTGGAGGATCGTTTTTGTTTCCTGTTGTGTTGATTTTGTAATTATAAACAATGGATATTTTTTGGATGAAAAATGTTCCAGAACACTTTCCAAATCATGACATACGTGGTAATTAGGTTGGATTAGTTCGTATCACTCCAAACTCTGCGATAAGTTATACGGCTTGTGATGGAACGTTGGTCATGATAGTACAGCTAGTCAAAGCAACATTTGGATAATGTGAATAACAAATTCTTGTTTAAGTCATTCATGTTCAGTTTGGATTACACAGATACTGTGTGTGTCCCATCTTCAAGGTAAATGTGTGCAAATGTGTATACTTTAGAGTCAAAGTTGGAATTTGAAAGAGATTTGTACAAAAATGCTGTGAGTCAAAGTTTGGATTATTAAAAAACTGTGATAAAATTTCAAAGCAATATTTTAAAAGAGCTTGAATCAACCTGTTTGGATTATATAAATGTGGGTTAATTGCAGAATTGAAAGTAATATTTTTTGTTGGTCCAACAAGGTATCTCTAGTTTTACAACATACTTGTGAGTTTGCAAGTTTCTGCCTAAGAAATCTGCAATGAGATAGAATTGACCGAATTAGGTATTAAAGTGCATTTATCATAACATCATGTATCATTTGTTAGAAAAAAATGATATAAAGGGAAATGTGATATTAACTGGAACACAAATTTTTCTTTAAAAAAAAAAAAAAAAGTAGTTTAAATACATGGAAATTAGGCATACAGTATATTGCATGCCTGTCTTACCAAATCTGTGTGTGACCATTTAAAGAAATCTAACTGTACATATAATTTTTCTGTGTGTGATATATACTTATACAGTTGGCAATTGGCGATGATAGACATGAAGAGAAGGTCATGTTATATGTCACATGATGTTAAACAAGCTAGCTACATTACCAAATTAAGAGAGAAAAATAATATGTTTGGCAATATGATATCAACAGACGTTGTGATAATAAGCAAACATGATATTAAGTGTAATCCACTAAATCAGGTTTCCACCAGTGAGTATTAAGGTCAGCTGTACGAGTCAGTCAATGGTTCACCAGTAATTAGCCCTGAATCTTAGGGTTATATAAGGCCACATATAATAAAAACAATAATCAAATGTTAAACTTTGTTTTTAATTGAAAAACAAATTCCTTTGTACGTTTTTCACTTGAGAATGCACATATCATTTATAGTCAACACCAATTTAAAATGACATATCATCTTCATTTGTCAGCCAGTTTAAACTTTACTAAATTGTTAAATTTAAAGATCATTGCTTGATTTAGAATTTCCTATAAGCAGTATATTTCTTGCCACTGGGTATATTTTTAAATACCAGTTATCAAATCAAGCAGATGCCATGCGTGATAAAATCAGACATTTAATGTTTTTGTTTACTTGAAAACTGCTACAGACCACCTATAAACAAATAACAAGGTTAATAGATTTCCGAATTTGATTCCCGAATTTGATTCCTGAATTCTTTGAAAAGTAATAAACCCTATGATTTTTTTTTTTTGTATATACATATGTATATAAGTTAGTGTATATGTACCTATGATTTATTCTGGTTTAGATATTCTGTTCGAACCAGAATTATACGATCAGATCGGTCGACTGCCTCAGCGATCTGCAATTGTAATCGAACAAACTATATCGTATGACTGGGATCATGTTTCATTGGCGTACAGAGAGATTGTAGACGGGTATTGTTTCCGAGCAATTCTCCGTAGTGAACCCACCAGGTGGCTATACCCTATAGCTTTGTATATTACAAATTACGATTCAATAAAATTGGGATGTGGTCACTCACTGAAAGAGTCCAGGTGGTCAAAACTGCTGTCTGTCTTAAGGATCATCAAACTGTTTGTCGAGGAGAAAATTGACCGCTTCTAAAAAAGTTTACAGGATTACAAGTAGAGTGATATATGTATATAAATGGCTAATACATCTCTTGTTGCAAGGTAAAGTATTTAGTGATAGCGTGAATAAGTATTTGAAAAATATCTCTTTGTTAATCAATGAATAGGGTATTAATTTGCATAAATGTCTTAAAAGTTTGAGAAAATTGCATCGATTCAAATACATTTATTAGGTCACCTGAGCTTTATTTTACAATAAAGGATATGTAAAATGGAGCGTCATTTTAAAATATTTATGAAAAAGAAATTATCATCTTATATTGATCACTCCGGTTCTGATGAAGGCCCACCTAGTGGGCTGAAACAATGTAAAATTTAATTTGCCAAGAGATGACCAGACAACATCAAATGGGGAATTTGATATTGTCTGGTCATCTCATCTTTGAACTTCTATTACTCTTATGGCTGGACTAGTGAATTCCATTTAGAAATCCATCATCAGGAGTACGCAGAACTCCACTGAACATCCACTAGGGGACGGTGGATCTCATTTTCCCTTATAATAATCACTCTTGTTGGCTAATATGATAGCGTACACGGGCGGGCCTGGGGACCTTCATCATGTGAGGGAATACCTGTCATAATACTTTAAAATTAATTATCTATTAGGTAAAAACAATCCCATCATCGTTTTACTTTTACATCTGACGTCTACATTTACAGCAGATTATGTCTATTAAATTTCATTACAGTTCAGAAGACATAACTGTGTTTGCTAACCTAGGCCTTTCAAATGTTTTATGTCTAAAAGTGCTGACAGTGACCCTTATTTGACAATAAAGTAACATAAAATACTGAAGAGGATGAAAAATCAAAAATCTTCTTCCAATATAGGGAGATTTGAAAAGTATGTATAACGTAGCAGTGTATTTAACCTACTTTAATCATATGTGTAAGACTACAGTGTTGAGTATAAACTTTTGAAGAGTTGGGAGTACCCGACTCTCTTATCGTCTTCCCTGCTCTTCTTTCTTCCTTCTCCATTCTCTTACTCCCTCCTGCTTTCCTTTTATCCTTAAACTCTCCCTTCTTCTATCCGTTCCTCCATCTTTTTCTCCTTTTCAACCTTCCTTCTGCTCGCATTTTCTTTTCCTTCCTATTCCTATTATTCTCTCTTTATCCTTTTACCTTCTGTCTCTTCCTCTGTCTGCCTTCTTACTGTCCTGTCTTCTTTCTTTCTGTCGTCTTCCCATTCTCTTGCTATGTGCTCCATATTGACCCCTGGTACATTATACTGATCACCTTATTAACTCATTCACCCCTGAAATTTTATAATGAACTATTCCAACCTTTGAATAGGAAGAGTTCAAATGTGTCTTCAAGGGTAAATGAGTTAAGTACCGGTATATTAATGATTGACCAAGAGAAACCAATAGCACTATATGGAGATGAATTGCTTAAACTCTTACTATTTAGTGTTTCCATACTTCTGTATTTTATCCTTGGATATTACAGTCCTAAAGGAAGGATAATTTACAGCAACTTATATAGTTAAGTTACGCCATCATTGAATTTATTGTTTACACATATAATCCTTTTTTATTTTTCTCTGTATTTCTCTCAAAATCGAAATAGGAACAATAAAAGGAAGTGAGCTTGCACGTTTAGAAGGAATAGCAGAGGGAGGACAAAAAAACAAGAGTTTTCCTGATGCAGATGAATTTGAAAATACTGGAGATGAAGTCCTTACTTTCATGTCCACCATTAGATCAGATACTGAGAGTACAGACAAAATTGTCCAGGCAAGATTAGAAGTAACAGACGGACAGCTCCCACAGAGCTGCGAGAAATCTGAGGATTTTGAGGAAACTGACCAAAGACAACCTATTTCCAGGGACACAGAAAGTAAACAATTGAATGTTCTGCCTCAGGGCAATGATTTAAATGTTTCCCATGATGTGGTAGAGACAGATGACCTGCAGCGTTCAATATCCAAATCCTCTCTGGAGCAAAACTTAGTGCTTATCAACAATGCAGTTGACTTTGCGAATCTGAATGCACCCCACAACCAAGCATCGGAGAAAGAATCTCAAAATGTCCCCGGTTCAAAGCTTTCGCATGGTACAGTTTCTTTGTCCAAAAATGCAAACCAAGACATTAGATCTGATCCTGATTTGAAAGAAACCTTGGACTTGATTGTTCAAGATTCTGCTGTTTTAAACAAAACCGAAGATACTACAAATATTACCCAGATTTCATCAGAGAGTATTGTAACAGAAAATGACCTTCGATCCATAGAGTCAGTTGCATCAAACACCCATAATGCATCAGATGACAGTCAGTCATTGGATCTCAATACCCATGATGCATCTGACACTGACCATAAGTTAACTGATTTGGCATATTTGGATCGAAACACTTCTGAGGTTTCAGAAGTAAGAAGCCTGATAGAATCAGAAAATTCTGAATCTTTGACGGAGACAGATGTAAACGACACATTGAATGAAGACGGTCAGGAAAACAACTCAACCACAGATACCCAGCATTCAATTGTTGACTCTTCCCATAGTGCACTTAAACAGGAAGTGAACTCTGACCCTGATCGTGAAGGACATTCCAATTTACACCTGCATATCCGATCGTTTAGAGGTATTATACAGAAAGGCTTGATATACATATATCTGATTTGATTTTGCATGGCATGGCTTTTTGACTGATGTGATGTAATGAGAAAATTAAATGATTACTGCATGGGTTTGTTTAAAGATTTTGTGCATTTCTGCTTGATTTTACATCTAAGAATCATTGAAGTTCAGTATTTCATTTCAGAATTTTAACTGTTGACATTATAACGCTACATAACTGACAGATGTATGCGAAGAGTTCTGGTCTAATTGAGGACTTTCTGTCTTTTACATGAAAGGGAAAATTTTATATCTTAACATATGTAACTTGTTAATAAATCTTCTGTAATTTATTAATTAATTTACTTGTGCATCTTGTTAATTTTACGTATGCAACTTGATACTTAAATGTGTGACACCAGAAAAGGTTGCAGTAACTGTTTCTTTAAAGAATTCCTTTTATTGGAAATTGATATAAATGTTTTTATGAAAATTAAGCATGAAAATCAATGGACAACGATTAACTGACTTGGAATTTTAAAAATGCTGGATTAAACTGGAATGCTTGCATTAGTTCATACATATATATAAACATTACATATCAGTAGAGAAGTTCACTTGTTTATCAGTGAAAGTCACAGATAATATCATTGTAATAGTTTAAAATGTCACTTCACCGCATGTTATTAATTGATAACATCATGCATTTATAATTTTGTTGAATAATTTTTTTTATTTTTTTTTTACACCGGATTGAGAAAAAGCATGAAAACACTGACTTTGCATGAACTATCACATTTAAATAATGATTTATTGCATTTCTTTGATTTGTATTTTTCAATTTGACTTTTGTTTGTTTACATTTTGATGTGAGATTAATGCTGGTTTATAAGATTAATCCTCTTTCATTATTTACGTGGATAATATTTCTACTTGCTAAACCAGACATGCATTGCTTAAAATCAAAACATATACCCATGGCTTTGTTTTGCTTTCAAGTTTATACAACAAATTGAAGTTCTTCATCATTTTTTCTCTGATTTCATAATTTCTTAATACATGTTAATCTACTGATAAAGATAGCAGGAATGGATCTCCCAAAATCTTAGTTACATTTGAAGATGTTCTTTTAAATCATTTCAGAAATGAAAAAAAGATTAATTAGAAATAAATTATACACTTCAACCTGTTCTATGTCTAAGAATATAAGGTGGGAGGGCAAGAATTTGTTTCACAAGGTCAGAGGATGAGAAATTCGTTTAACAAGGTCAAAGGGCATTTTTAAAACTCATTATACATGCATAAGAGTAGATCATCACTTATATTTTCAAGTTAAATATGAATGTCTTGTTTATGGAATAAAATTGACCCAATTTTCTTGTAGAGTCTACAAAATAAAACCTAGATAATAACATCCCTCATTTTATTATCTCACCTGGCTCAAAGCAGTATATGAAAAGTTTCTCAGATTCATTTGTAGGAAATGTTTAATTTAAGTCACCCTCCAAAATACGGAGAGTTGGCAAGTATGAACTACATGTATTAAGGTCTCTTGGTATCTTGGTATTCTTTGCTGAGCCTATGATCTGAAACAAAATCTAAGGTTTGACAAACAGTAGATAAATGACATTTTTATAGACATACAAGTTGGTTCCCAGGATACTACTGTAATCCAGGTATCAGTTTAGGAACAGGAAATGAAGTTTTTTTTCGTGAGTGATAAAATTTATCATGAAGTCGCCTGTTTAATTTTAAGTAGATTGGCATAGGACAGTAGCGTGTGGAACAATTTGAAAGATATATAGACTCATAAAGAACAGAGCTCATTGTATTTGGAGTGGATTGGGAAACAAAGTAGGAAATTAATAACTCACAAATTTCAAATCTCCGCTTTTTTATTGGATGATATAAGTATCGTAAACTTACATGTACTTGTTACAAAGCACCTGTTCTTTGTGGCACTCTCCATGGCCAGTAGGGATTGTAACAGTTCACTTTTCCAGTAATGGCAGGACAGGGTTTGAGTTGATACTCGGAATATCTTGAATCTGTGAATCTCAGAAGACAGAGTTGGTTTTACTTCATATGTTGTAGTTTCGACTCAACATATTTAAGTGTCTTTAAATTAACAAGTTCAGGTGAGTTAAATGTGAATATATATATGTATTGTTACATTGATTTCTTTAAAAAAAAAAAGTTAAAACTGTTGGAGAATGGAATATGTTTTATAGAGGTTCAATTGTTTAATGATATTTGACACAAATTTATTTTTTAGATATGAAATTTTGAGTATGTTTATGATTTTCATCTGCTGATGATATATTTGAAAACAACAACATACAATTTAATTTCAGTCATAATGATTAAGAAAGGTTGACTTAATTTTAACATTATCCTATTGATACTTTATAAAATTAATGAAAGATAGGACCATTACAATGTAGGGTTACTGTGTACTCACATTGGTCGTTAAGGGCCAGATATTGAAATAGTACGATTACAATGGTAAGTACTTTTACAACAGTGTCTTTTTAAATCTTTGAATTTATCATATTTTTGTAATGAAGAATTTAACGTGATCTGATGTACACAATATTTCAGATTCTGAAATCTCCTTAAGAAATAGATTTCTATGTTCTGAAATAACCTGGAATTTTCATGATGACAATCTTACGTTAACTTTTGTATCAGAAATATTTTTACATGGACAGTTCTGTTTTATTAAGATGGTGATTGATTTTTTCAGAGTCGGTGAAGGAAGACGATCAGGAGATGCCACCAAAACCATTGTCAGAAAAACCCAAACCACGTAAGTTTTTTTCAATTTTTTTTTAACATATTTTTTTTAACCAAACAGCGAACTATTATGCTATCCTGTGACATGGAACCGGAATTCACATGCAGCTTACTGAACAGGTGAAAGACATCCAGCAACTTTGAAATCAACATTGTAAATCTGATAATTTGACGTCAATATTAGGAAATGTTGAGAACTGACATACCAAAGTCCTTCAAAATGGTAGTTATTAATCTTGTTATTCTCTTACCCTGGACAGTCAATGTAACCGCGATTTTACCGGTGTGAGATTTCCTTGTCTCACCCCATGGTTGAGGGGATTCCCCTATTCATAACAATGGTACGACTTCACTTCAACAATACAATGACGTCATGTCAACAATCCATTAATGTCATGTCAACCCTGAATTTAGCCTGTGGTGTTAACATTACATTTTTAATATGATACACAATGGGTAAACAGGGTAAGAAAAAAAAAATCATTCACCCCCTTTTGTTAAGCAGGAAATAATATAATCTCTCATCCCCTTGTGGTAGAGATGGGGGAATCTCATCCCTCGGGGAAAGATTCTTAAGTTGCCAAACACTTGGCACAGCCTCATGTTTGGCAACTTAAGAATCTTCCCCCTCAGGTTGAGTTCCCCAATCTTATGCCCAAGGGGATGAGAGATTCTATTATTCCCTGCTTATATTAACATTCAGCATTTAGGGGAATAGCAATAACTGGTTCACCTGTTGTCAGTATAATGTGACCAGGCAGAATGCTGTGCTCGGTGCCTTCAGCATGGTATTTCAATGGGATAGCACTATAAAGTTGGCATCAGATCCACGTTATCCGGGGGACCTTTTATTGCTGGAAGTACATATTGCCTTGTTTTGTTACCCATACAAATATGAGACAAATCTGTTAAAAAACATTTGAGGTCCTTGTAATTTTTCTTTTTTCAGTTATATATGAATATGGGATAGATGCACGCATTGTGCATTTTTTTTATACGTGTATATAATAATTGTACAGGTATGCTAATATACACTTAAGGACCTAGTCTTACATCAGTACAGGTCACTCAGTCTGTCTGATTGAATGTTAACGATTAAGGGGGTTGATTCCCTGTATTGATACAACGTTAGATCTAAACGTGAAATCATCGTAATGGTAGGTGATTTCTGGTGAGATAAAAAGGCACCTCTACTTAGAATTCTGTCACGATCTCTGCTGAACTGAGTGTGTAAATTTGACATTAGCTCAAAGTGTCTTTAAATGTCTATAGTTATACTGTAAACACTAGGTGTGACTTTATCGTGCAAGAATCACTGCGACACTTATTGTGTTGAATGAGCTATTAATATATCACTCCATGAGACCGAGATAGGTAAATGGGTTGGCCCAGTGATAAAGAAGGTCACAATGATATAAGATAGAGTTGTTTCCCTTGGTTTTATCAGGGTCAGTGATCATGTACAATATTTATGGCTTTGACTGTCAAGTCTGATCAATATACAGGTATAATTATAGGGTAGGTATATATAAGTGGAGATTTAATGGTGAAAAATAGTACACCGGTGTCGTCAATGAAAGATCATCTTAAGGCTTTATGCTACCTTAATTTATGTAAGAGTTATCTCCCTAAAAAATATACATAATTAAAACTTAAGGAACCAAAAATACTTATAAATTTGTCATTTTGTCTTTTTCTGTTGTGTTTATAATTTAATAATAAAATCAAGTTGCCATTTTTTAGAAAGATATTTAAGTTCCCTCTTCATGTGGAACTCTTTATAGAAAGGAGGTGAACTTAACTGTAAGGTAGCATATGTCCTTAACCAATGTTGAGAACATAAAATATTGCCAATAAGGATATTTTTTTATTCATGTACCATAAGATTAAACATACATGTATTAATAAAAGATGATTGGCTTTGCAAGATTATTAGGGCCCCATATCGGAGATACGGGTGCCCTATAGTAATCACTCTGTCTGTCTGTCTGTCTGTCTGTCTGTCTGTCCACAAATTCTGTTCCTGGCTGATAACTTTGGTATTTATTGACCGATGTAGATGAAACTTGGTCAAGATGTTCAGTTCACAAAAATACACATTGAGGTAAAAAATCAAGGTCAAAGGTCAAGGTCATTAGGTTCAAAGTCAAGGTCAAATTTTACATCTTTTCACTGATGAACATTTTGTTATGACATCATGAAGCAAAGTTGATCAGAATTAAACAAAGAGTCAACTGACCAAAGGTCAAGGTTCTCGGTAGAGGGGTCAAGGTCAAATTTTGTAGCTTTTCACTGGTGAACATTTCGCTATGACGTTATGACGCAAAGTTGTTCGGAATTAAACAAAGAGACACACTGAGGTAAAAAGTCGAGGTCAAAGGTCAAGGTCATTAGATTCAAAGGTCAAGGTCAAATTTGCATCTTTTCACTGATAAACATTTTGTTATGACATGATGAAGCAAAGTTGATCAGAATTAAACAAGGAGTCAACTGACTAAAGGTCAAGGTCATTGGGTCAAAGGTCATGGTTAAATTTTGTACCTTTTCCCTGATGAACATTTTGTTATGACATTATGAAGCAATGTTGTTCAGAACTTAACACAGAGTCAACTGACCTTAGGTCCAGGTTAAGGGGTCCAAAGTGTCAAGGTCAAGTTTTGTATTTTTCACCGATGAACATTTTGTTATGATATCAAGAAGCAAAGTTGGTCGGAATTAAAGAATAAGTCAACTGACCAAAGTTCAGGGTCACTAGGTTAATGGTCAAGGTCATTTGGGTCCAAAGGTCAAAGACAAAGTGTATCTCTGACTTTGACCCTGGCTCTTGATGTAGGAGGTATATAAGGTGAAATAAAACAAATCAAAGCTAACAAATGAGTATTACACCGGTATTTACATTTCTGTTAGCCCAGCAAATATGGAGGAGGAAGGAAACAAGACTCGCATCATAGTACATGTAAAATGTATATTTTGCTTCCTTGCGATTCTTTTTGAAGCCCAAATGTCAAACTTCAAGCTCAGCTATATGGGCAGCTTGCTTCTTGATGATTATGGGGGATATATTGCCACAGGACGGGGCCCTTACTGACCTGTCAGTGTTCTAGTTAATTCTACCAATGCCCTATTTTTCAACCCTTGAGAAAAACAGTTGCACAATTCTAGATGGTGAAAAATTAAAACATGTTGAATTTCAAAATCTGGGTTAACAGGCAGTAAAAGCCCTTTGGGGAGTTAGCTCAAATTTAAATGCGAGAAAGTATGACCTGTTAATGAAAATATTTAATAAAAATATGTTCTTGGGAGACAAAAATAGAAGATTATCTTAAAAAATAAGAATAAAATAAAATTGTGTCTAAAACAGTTACTGTTTTAAATGTCTTTAAGTTGAAATTCAAAGATTTTCTTTTCAGATTACAAGGTAGTTGAAACATTTATATTTCAATTTAAAAATATTTGAATGAACGAATCATACAGTTAAGGTCTTATCAACTAACATAGCTATCTTATCTTACAGTTGGTTTAAACAACATTATGATTTTCTTTGAGTTACAAATCAAACGTATAATAATAGGTTCACAGTGCAAGATTGTCCCGTGATCGATTTGAGGTGCAAGAACAGATCACACGCATGATATCCCATGATAAGTTTGTGACGACTGTGAGATATCTCCCTGATTGTACAATTTATGTATATTTCAGTGTGGGAATCTCATAATTTTTGTGGAGACAGATATCTCATTGATTGTACAATTTATATCTATCTTGGTGTGAGAAATTTTATATAAATTTTGTGCAGATGGACGTGTTTGATTGCATAATTCGAGGGGGGGTAATTTCAACACTAATTGTAATCATATTCCCCATTGCCTCAGCTCCTCTGATTTCTTTTTGTAACAAATTTTCATCAAGGTTCGGGCAAATGTCAAGTCTGAGAATAAATCTCAGATGAGTTTGTATTTTGGGATTCCAAGGTCAATGCCAAGGTCACTGTTGCTATTTTTAGGTCAACCTTTGCTTGTTTTCAACAGATTAGTTGTCATCAGTTTACCTGTTTCAAGGCCAAGAGAGCATTCATGTCCCAAGATGTTTTCAATGTTGCTTATACTGGATAATGACAGGATCAGTATTTATCTATGAATACCGTGTTATGCACTGTGAGTGTCATAAAGCCATCACATAAATTATGTTTATGTAACGTGTATAATGTCACGCCGGAAATGACATCACAATCGAAAAGGAACAATCAATGTGATGTCACTTCATTGTAAAGCAGACACAATTTTCATCGTTTCAGAGACGGCCAAGTGCAAAATATTTGTTTCAGATCACAATTATACAGTTTACTTTGTATTATATGATAAAAATAATCTGTCATTTGTTTCCTCTCATGTAAGATTTATGGTAGTCGTTTTGGATTTTTCATATTTACTCGCCTCTCTATATGATTTCGAGAATGGCAAAGGGAGGCAATCCCTACATAGACGTTAAAAAACGAGGTAATGCTGAATTGGAGCACCTTGTTTTATGCCTTTGTCTAGAGAAATATCATTAACCTGCACTAGAGAAGTCTGACTTCTCAAAGTTATATAGAAAAAATGTATTTGTTCTTGTAATGTTTGAATATCTCAATACATTTTGTTGCATGAATGTGTCAAAAAAACTTCAAATATTGCACTTTGTTTTACACTTTGTTATGCAATGAGTCTTAACTCTTTCACCACTGTAGACCATAATTGATCCATCCAGATCAATACATGGTATAGGGTCTACTACAGTTACATAGGGGTGAAGGGGTTAATGGATGTTACATGGAATTTGATAGCGGCGTGTATAATGTTCTGACTCTGTGGTACTCATATAGGGATTGAACGGTAGGAGGCTTCATGCAATATGGATGTCATTGATTTGCCTTCGTACCGCATGAAATTTATAAAAAATTAAAGGCCGTTCAATCCATATATTTACATTTTTACTATAGAACAATTGTTTAGTTTATTTATTTGTCCTGTTAACGACATTGGCGGAACAGTTCTACAATAGATAAATTTACGCCAATAGTTAAGCAACAAGACTGTCATTGAACAAGGTTAATCTATGACGTCATAAGTAAACCACATTTTACGTCACATGTTTTTGCTTTCATACTCAAATGAAAGGCATTTCTGCTGGTAGTGTTCATAGAGTTGGTTGCAGTGCAAATGTAAATATAATTTTGTGATATTTTCAGTAAATGGTTCATCTTATTATAGTGATGCTGGCATTTAAAGTTACCTGTATCATTGCCATGTCTTCATTTAAATGTCACCTGTTCTGATTATGATGCTCTCATTGAGATTTTATCAGCATTGTTGCGACCTTTTCATTCATGGATTACCTGTAGATATATATATCATGATACAGAACCGTAGCCTGCTTTATAAACCTGCTGATCAAATTGATACATTTTGTCAACACAACATTGAAATACAAATATATGTCATATAATTTAAACCACAAGTTTCCTACCCACTTTGAAACTGCAGACAGAAATTAAGTGTTGTTGTTTATAAACCTATTTATTTACTTATTGAACACATGTTTTAAGCCCTCCTGACCTCTGACGGAGTGTGTGTTGACTTTAGGGATAAAATGGGGATTATGGGGTAATGAGACTGTTTGAATGTCTAGTCCTTCGTACTCCAGTGTAAATGGTCCCTGTGAACTTCTGTTTACTTGTATAGATACCACCGGTTTACTGTGGTAAAGGGCCTTCAGTTTAGATAGCTATAATTCGTTTACATTAGTTGAAAACGAGAAGCATGAAAATACTAAATAATTTAATTATCGTAGAAAACATTTCAGTGGACAAACTAACTCCATCAAATAACAAAGGTTTTATAATTATAATTTGGCCTGGATAGTTTTATCAGTTTCACCAAAGTTTGTTTTCCGATGAGTCACATGTCCAAACTCAAAGGTTATAGGGTGATTTGTATGTAATGTCTGTGGTCAAAGGTTATATGTCATGTCAAGAGGTCAAAGATTATTGGTTCTCTGTATGTAATGTCTGAGGTCAAAGGTTATAGGTGCTCTGTGTTTATACTTGTGTTAAGGTTTGAGGTCAGAGGTTACATGTTTTCCACATGTCATGCCTGAGGTCAATTGTCATATGTGCTCCACCCTTGCAGGTGGAGGATCGGAAAAATAATACACCCACTGTTACCCACTGCTTGTACCGTAGGAGGCGACTAATGTGGGAACCTCCTGCACAATTGGGGATTGCAGGACCAAAATAAATCTGCTGCACCAATTGCAATATTTGGGATCTTTATCTTTCTTTCTACTTCCAACTACCTTTTATTTCTTAGCGCCTTGCTTGGCAACACCTCACTTAAGCTTCTGGCCTTAATGTTGAGTGTTCGCCCAGGTGAGGAAGGCAATGTGTTCTGTCTCCAGGCCGAGACATACTAAAGTCCTTAAAAATGGTAGTTGTTATTCCCTGCTTAACGTTCAGCATGTAAGGGAATGGCGACAACTGGCTCACTTGTTGTCAGTATAATGATACCAGACGGAATGCCTTCGGCATGGTATTTCAGTGAGACCGCACTATAAAGTCAGCATCAGATCACACCAACATACCCTGTCTCCTGCATACACACATGCAAGCACGCATACACTACACACATGGAGGCACGTCCTTAAATTACCTTAGCTGTTAATAGGACATTAAACAAAATTAAACCAAACCAAACCAAACCATGCATATGTGCTCATATTCAATTGTCGGAGTTCAAGAGATAGATGTGCACTTTAAATTTTCTTTAAATCTGAAGTCAAAGAACAGTTTATTATGTTACAGTGTTTTGTGCCTCTTTTATTGATGTTCAAAAAATATGTTTTCAGTTGAAAAATAATTCAAGATGACCTAGTACCATAAAACTGATAAAACACTGTATGATGTTCCTTTAACTCATTCACCCCTGGAGACACATTTGAACTCTTCCAATTTAAAGGTTGGAATAGTTGATCATGAAATTTCAGGGGTGAATGAGTTAACTGGTATGCATAAGCTTGATATAAAGTGGATATTTGCAGATATCAAAATTTAGAAGCATTTCCCATATTTCATGCTAAAAAGTAGTTACAAATTGAAGGGAACCTATCAACCGTAGAAATATCAAAAATTGATATACCTCTTAGATGGCGATCTCCAATACATATCGTTACAACTGGATAAGATCTATTCAAACTTATCGACCACGATACCACTAGCACGCGTATGTTGGCAAGTTTTGAAAAAAAAAAAATTGGACAATCATTTTGAAATGTCATTGTCATTTCATCAAACCTTCATGCTGACGGTTCTATTGTTTTCTGTATTAGAGTTAAATTGGGCATCTGTCTTTATAGAAAACTCAACGCTTATTATCCCAAGCTTTGTGCCACCTTGCCAGGTCTATTGGGAAGAAGCACTTTAATTTGTGTATGGAATGTTTGACTGGGTTTTTAAATTGATTTTATTTCATTGACTCATGTACGAGGTGTAATTCCCTGTCCGCAGTGTAGGAAGTCGGTGTGTAGGGTACGACCGTACAGTGTCACAGTGTAGGAAGTCGGTGTGTAGGGTACAAGCGTACAGTGTCGCAGTGATTATCAGCGATTCCACGTAGATGTTTTGTATTTGGAGTCTGAGCAAATCCTCATCTCGTCTGCCTCTTACAATAGTTGTTTCATTCTAAGATCTCCGTAAATGTGCTGAGAGTTTTGTGAGTTACTGATTACATATTACTTACAGCTGTTTTGAGGCTAAGACCACGTTACTCACAAATTTGGAAGATTTGTGAGTTGGATTCATTTCAGCTATTTTTCACATCACATGCAGCAAGTAACAAGTTTTTCAAAGTGTGTCATTTTTAGATCAGTTAATTTTCTTAATCTGAGGCGTATCGTCATTTTGTGTTCAGTGGAGTCCGTATTTCTCTCTGAAATGGTGGGACATTCAGGGCAATATAAGTATATATAAGATTCGTGATTGTGAAGTTGTGTCGATATATTGTGGAGGAAATTTATTTGTGAGGATTCAAAAATATGAGGTTGCCTACTGGAAAGTTGTCAGAGAAAAGAATCTCAAGGTTGGTAAGCTAGAAAGTTGTCTCTGTCAGTGTAAAGTTATAAAGATGGTGGTTTACCTTCATCTGAATGATACATGTATTAATTTGTTGCTAAAGCAATTCTCAAGTACATATTTTTGCCAAATTTTGAGTTCATATTTTGCAACAAAACTAATGATTTTGATTCTTTATTCTATGCATCTTAAATATCATGCAATTTGATATTTAACATTTTCAAAATTTTAATCAAATTTCTTTTCCTAAAGTGAAACTGATGTGATTTCTAATTAATCGTCATTTCTATTTTTGTAATATGCTAATTTTTATTGAATATTTTGAAATTTTGAGTTGATTTAGTTAAGTTTCAGTTGTTTTGTGTCAGCTTTGTAAAGTTCAGTCAATTGTTCTATAGTTTTCCTTAAAGGTCCAGTCGGTGAATAATTATCATGCAAAACAGTTTTCAGGATTTAAGCAGATTTCAGGACACATTGCTTGTAATCCAATATTGCTGACAGTAATAATGTAATTGGATGTAGCTTGAAATATTGATAAATTTCGTATGTCGATTCTAGAGACTAATCAATAGTTATCTACACAGGAAATGAACGTTAGTTTCGTTTGTTACATTTACACAGAACTGATATTTAAGCTTATCACAGCCTGCTAATGGTGGCTGGCGTCTTATCTCCATCAATTCGCAGGAGTTAATATTCGATAAAATTGGTTCGTAACGGTTGTTATCAAACTATGGGTCATTAATTATGTAGCAAAGGTGAACCTGGGTGGTTCAGGGCATTGAACAGATACGGTTTATGCTCTCTCTGTTAACAATTGGTCATGTTTCATCGTACATAATGATAAAATGTGTTTTAAAAATGGGTCGCTTTCATAAATTCTTCGTTGATTCAAACTTTTTATGTAAAAGAAGTCAAGTTTACAATCAATATTTCCCTTTGACAAAGGTTATGGGAAGCAAATGAGGACATAAACATCAAATTGATGGAGCCCTCGTATGACACAGAAGGATAGTTTTGCTTGGATGTGTTTTGTGCAAATTATTGGGAGGATGTTGAATTCTTGAAAAATGGACATTTTTAATCGTTTGTGTGGATTCATATATTTTGTGAAGAGTATGATGAAGTTATGAAAAGTGAAATGCATCAAGACAGATCTGGATTAACCAAGAGTATTGTTCTTGAGCTAGCTAGTTAATGTGTGAAGGAATTTCTGTATTGTTGATTTTAATGTCAGACTTTCTGTGTGTTGAATACCTGTTCAAAGTTGTGAGGGAATTAATGCTTTGAAAACGTATTTTTAGGAAATATATAGTTGGATTTAACTTAGAAATAGGAGTGGATATATATAATACAGTATAAATAAGGTTTTTGTTCATAAAATAGCTTTTTTATAAGGAAAAAGTGTAACTCACTTACTTAATGTCAACGTTTCAGACTTATGATAATTAATATTCATGAAATATTCTACCTTAAATCTTGTGTCATGGTGATTTTACCAAACTTAAATTTCATTTTGCTGTTATAATATCTACAAAACAGATTTCTAATAGAAGGGCTTTCAAAAACAAGCTTTATTTTGTCAGCGAACATTTTTCAATATATATATAGTTCAAATAATAAATGAAAAAATCAAATAATTACGGGCATGCTTGGATATAATCATGGTAGTATCACAAAAGGTTATTCATATTTCCTGGGGTGATATTTGTGCACTTGGGTTCTTTCATTTCATACACACAAAACATTATTGTATGAGAATAAGTCGGCTCGTAATAATACGACACCAGTAGGTGTTGGGAATGGAAATTATCCTGTTAAATGTGTACTGTAAATATTATTATAAAGTTTTCTTTCGGTAATTTCTTCGAAGCATGGACAGCTATTAGCAAAGGCACCAATACCTTAATTGTGGTTATCAAAGATTTTTCATGTAAAACATTTTATGTAGAAATTTTTCATATCACATATGTAAAACTACCATTACCAAAAGACAGATGTATTTTTAGATATTTCGAACGAAAATAACTTTTTCAACTTTCAGGTTGAAATCTCCTAAGACTTACAAATTTTCAATAACTCAATCATTTCATGGGCCCTTAAAGTTAACTGCAATTACAAGAAAAATTTAGTGTTTTGAAAATATATCACGAGTACAAAATATAGTGCTAAAAATTTATATTCTTCTAGTAATAATTAGGTGCCTTGATTTGATTGGGTTGCTGCAATAGAATGGCGTGACTCATAGTCAGTCTTTTACTTTTTGTATAATTACTGTCAGACAACAGGTACCATATTTGACCTATTAAGCATCCCTTTCCACATACCTGTACACGCTCTCTATCCTGTTCAAACGTCCAATTGTTTAACATAGTTTACTGATAAATTATAGAAAAAGAGCCTATTATAGCTATTTTTAAGAGTTTTGAAGGTACAGAATGATTCAAATTCTCCCAAATTTCTAAGCATCCATCCATAGCATGTTTTAGATCAATCACATTACTTCAATTTTGTATATCTTGAAAACTTATCTATGTTAATATTGGAAAATTAACTCAGTAATCATATTACCCAAAAGTAAAAATCAATAGAATATTCTTAATTGTACTACTGTCAGTACACAGCATGAATAGGTGTAAGACTCCATAATCTCAATCAAAACAAGTTAATCCAATAATGCTAAACAGACCCCTGTATTTTCAAAGGAGGAAAAATATTTATAAAGATTGTATACAGCATTAAGAATTTATAAAGCCTCACTATAATTTCAACCCTTTCACCACTGTAGACCATAATGGACTCATCTAGATCAATGCATGGTAGAGTCTACTAAAGTTACATAGGGGTGAAATGGTTAAATGTTGACTCTGACAGATGATTTAATTAACTGATAGTTGAGTACCGTTATAAATACCTTTAAATCTATCATATTGGAATAAAGCAATTCATTTTGGACTTATTTAGGTTATATTAAAATCTCATGATTCTTCAAGCTGATAAAATGTTCGGAATTGCAGTATTTATTTGATTTATAGGAGTGTTTTAATCTTTGAATTTTCTGGTCGACTTTTTTTTTTATGAAATTTCTGTGTGAACTTTGTTCGATTTTTATTTATCGATGTTGTAGGATCAACACTGATGCCTGTTGGGATTAAGTGGATGCCCTCAAATCAAATAGATTACGGAATTGAATATGGAATGTGAATAGATCTTTTGGTAATATAATACCAGCTAAAATCTGTCTTTATTGCTAGAAAATGTATAGGTGACTTTGAGGGGTACTAGCTTCAAAATTTGTCTTTTTGTTTTTGTTTCACAACTTACAAATTTCTCATGAGTATTTAACTACTGTACTAAAAGTTGTTCATAATTTAGAAGAAAAAAATTTAAATTGGAGGGATGAACCTTAATTCCAATACCTTGCAGGTGATACTGGTTCAGGGAATAGTTGTGCAGCAGTATAATGGTGAGTTTCCTGGTTAAGTATCTGGAGTCACATGACACAAAAAATTGCATTCAGATTTGTTTTATCAATTCTAATTAAATGTCGTGATATTTACTGCATGATTTTTTATTTTTTATTGAAAATATGCATTTTTTTTATCAAAAAAACCTCTTTTGACCAGTTACCTGAAGCTTATTTCATAATTTAAATTTCAAACTTTCTTCTCATGTATGAAAACATCAGATTATTTTTCCTTTTTTACTTTATATAAAAAGCTTAAATGTGTTTCATATTTATCACATGTAAAATCTGCTGGAAAAGTCTAATTTAAAAAAAAAAAAAAATCAATGTTACATGAAGTTTTTTCACATATACCACATCTCTGAATGTTACTGATCACCCCATTTGTAACAGTGAGGCAATATGTGTGGGTTTTGTTGACTTAAGTTGAATATAGAGGTCTTTATGTTCATTTGAAAGGTCTAGATAAGGTTGATAGGTTTCTATACTGCCACCTAGGGGAGTTTAGAGTGTCGGATCTCTCCCTGAATCGTCAATCGTATACACTTTTGTGTACAACAAGGACATTTAAATTCTGTGTGAGTTTACTAAGCACTGGAGCTGTGTACAATTGGGAGTGTGTGTTGTTTCTGTAACATTTGGGAAATAATAAATTCTGTCACAGATAATGGACTTGGAGCTTAAACAATACTTGTAGGACCTACCATGATTTTGATGTGAAATTAGAGGAAATGGCACAGGTGCATAGTTCTTTGGATAATGAACTTGGACATTTCTAATAAACATGGAGTTTTTTTCAACATGGACATCTGCTTGTGTATAGGTATCAATATTTGATATATTTTAGACATTTATGTTTATCTATTTATCTATTCATGGTCTAGTTTCAGGATAATTGAATAATTGTAGGTGTTGAAACTTGCAAACCAATCTGCTTCAGAAAAACTGATACAAGGTTTACTCTGTGGATTTTTTTTTCTAAAGGTAATTTAATTATTTGATGAATAATTTTATTGAAATAATTCTTTAACGATTTGCAAAAAAAAATGTATATATTTTAAATGTCATCTGATGACTTCCTGGTAGTTACGTGTGACGTTAATGTTATAGTTAATGGTTTACTATAGAAATTGTTGGTAGCCTACTGTTATTATTGTGTCTCGTTTCCAAGGGAGTTCCACACTAAAGAAGTACGTACCTGTTAAGGATACATGTTGTGTTACTGTGTTATGGACCTTCTTTCTAAAAGAGCTCCACTGTGTGTATGTCTTATAATGATGTTAAAAAACAAAATGTTAGACTCGGATAATTAATTAATAGGTTTAAAATGTACACAGGAATACATACCGTTAAACAGTAAAGCAGTTCATAATAACTAGATATTTTAAATTGAACTTTAAAAGGGAGATAAATCTAACACAAATCTAAGGTAAAAGTTGTGAGAAAGTTTTAATAATCTGAATGTACCAGGGAGTACTTGGTTTAAATGAACTGACAACAATAGTATATATATTTATACACTCAATATTTCTTAAAAAGTAGCTATTTGGGATCATTTGGCTTTACAAGGGAGATAACTCTAACTCAAATCATAGTTAAAATGTATAAGAAAGCATGAATAATTATATCTCTTTTATGAATGCTTGATGTGGACTTTGTAAGTTTAAGAAGTGACAACATGTTTAAAATGTACACAAAAAGTGATGACACATTTAAAATGTATACAAAAAGTGATGACACATTTAAAATGTATACAAAAAGTGATGACTCGATTAAAAGCACACTGAAGCATGTGTTGATAACCCCTGAAGTAGTTCTTAGTTATTATAACCATGCTACCAAAATTTGAAGTTTCTGAGTGTGATGACTCGGATACATATCACAGGTTTAATGTGTAAGGTAGCATACATCCTTAAATCTTGTGTTCAACAATTTTGAAATGGGGTTGTCTTAATTCAATCAACAGTAAAAAAAAAAAAAAGACTTTACTCAAAGTAAGGGTTCTAGAATTCTATTTGTACTTTCAGCTGGACAGGTAGAGGTCTTCTACTGAACGCAAGCATCAGTATGACAAGTCAGAATTGAGGAGAGGTCTTTTTTTTGTATGACTGGACAGAAATTTGACAGTTGGCTCAATTGTTCAAAGAATTGTTTACTTACCAGTAAATCTGTCGGTAAAGTTATGTCAGCCTGAAATTAAGGTTCTTTAGTTTGTAACCTTTAGCATTAACTCATTGACTCCAAAAATGTCATGATGAACTATTCCTACCTTTGAATTGGAAGAGTTCAACTGTGTCTTCAGGGGTGAATAGGTTAATTAGGTAACATTTTCAAACTCAACTTTTTTCTCAAATTTTGCACAATTTTACTCCTGTTTTGATATTTCTTATCAAGTTGATGATATACACTAACAAATACAGTTTCTATACCACTTCATTGAATTATGAGTAAAAGGATTAAAATCAATAAATATATTCTGAATTAAGTGGTTAAGCTGACAACGCTAGTAATATGACTGAGACCTCAGTTACCTTTTAAATGACTAGTAAACATCAACCTTTCATCTGCTACAGTTTTAAAAAGTACAATATTCATAACTTAAATTGCATAATTTTAAAGTTGTTTAAAATTATCTTAACTGGAAAAACATTTTTTATTAAATCTTGTAATAATCTTATTATAAACGAATTCAATTTGTTAAAAGGTTGTTAAACTAACCATACTTTTAGACGACCTGGGTCTGGTCTGTGTTTTGGGAAATTCAAGCTGACAATGCTGAATGTCCATGTTGGCCCCGGTCTATATGTTAGGAATTGGACACTTTAGGAATCTTCTGTTTTAAATACCATTTGTAATCAGAAACAATATGCATGTAATTGTGATCTTGGCTTTTGTATTCAGTTGACATTTGTTGAATCTCCTTTTGGCATCAGTCAATATTTTGGAAATATGATATATTTAATTAGGATCTATGATACCGAGGAGTGCATGACACACAATTTTTTCACATCTGGTAATTGTGACACGGGCTTAGGTTTTGTTGCGGCAGTTTTCTGCGATTGCCAACTCTCCAGGTTGTATTTCAGTTTTGGGTATTGTTTTTACACCTTAGTAATTGAATATTATAGGTCATTACAAATTTCGGTGATATTCAGGCAGTTTTGTACAAGTGGTTTCTGTATGCCGGTTGTAAGTCGGTTTTTCTTCCTCTTTATCAAGTGCTACTGGAGATGTTGCTTTCATTTATTGTCAGTTTTACAAATTTAAAAACTTATAAATTGACAAAAAAAACATTAATGCTGATCAATCGAAGATATGCTATCTGACAAGATAAAAGCAATCTAATTTAAGAATTTTTAAACTCATCATGTCACTCAAAATCAAATATAATTTTCATTCAGCAATTTAAAGCTGTAATTTTATAGTCCTTGCATTTATTTCACCAAATAAAATGTTCACATTTTGCACAATAATTAAAAAAACATTTGGCAATCAACAGTAAAAAAGCATTTTCATTGGTTAAAAATCAACCAATGGCAAATAAGCACTAAAATATTAACAACTGTTCTGGTCTTTGTTATGGTAATAAATATCATGAGTGACATGATAAATTCAAATTCTTATTGGATTGAAATAGGAAGTTTCTTTTTCTGATTATTAAAGGAAACCTGATTCTGTTAAAAACATGCCGAAACATCGACAAGACTAGTTCGCTTCCGGATACTACCTACTTCTTCAATACTTCGTTCATCTAAGAGAAGAAATTTTTCTGTTTTGGGTGACAATAATTAATTTGGATTAAAAGCTTGGCATCCTGAGATTCAGGACTAACAAAAAGGAGCTTTAACTCAACTGCATGTAAATACACCGAAAAACATCTTATCTGGAAGAAGTGAAGTGAAAGCGACTGTACTGAAAAATGTCACAAGTTCAGACGCCGAATTCTGGCAATCTCGCCAGCAGAAGACAGGCGTCGGAGTTGAGTTTGAGTATCGTGCGAGAACCAAGCCAGGGAGCCATGGTAACGGCTGTACCTGGCTCCGCCTCCAAAATGAGGACAGGAAGTGCAATGAATAAGTCTATGCATATATGGCAATTAACCCCAGAGGTCACGCATAACAGTCTGATTCTGGATAAAAATGATGTCGCCACTGTGACAGGTATGAGAAAACATCTAGGATGCTAATTATTAGAGTATTATAATGTAAAACCACTGTCAAAACATAATTTTTTTCAATGAGATGGGGGGGGGGGGGGGGGGGGATATGATTTAATATAGCTGATAAGTTTTTTAATTTCAGTGATGTTTTATTTCAGAAAAGTTTCTGTGAAGTTGTCTAACTGCAGTGCCTTGCATTATTTTCTGTTAAGACTGTATCATTTTTATGCAATTGACACTACGATAGATTACTTCATTTCAAGCACAATTCATTGTCACAAATTGACTTTTTCGTACTTAGTATAGAGGTTTTACTTTAAGTTCGTGTTTCAATGAACTAGTGTGTTTTACATGAACTTTGTATAAATAATTCTTCATACATTACTTGAATTTGCAGTATTATGTCGCTTGACGTGAATTTGTACATATAAGATTATTAATATGAATGTTGATATTGAAAATTGTTACATTTACTAAATTGGTTTACCTACCATATTTATTTAGTGATGCATATGACTTTTAAAGGTAAAAAGTGTGAAGGAATTGTCTGTGGATAAGAAATGGTGGTTGGTTAAATTGATTGATTTTCCCACAGTTTTTTGTGATTATTGTTTTAAAATAATTGGATTATGATATGAAAAATTACATGCAGTGAAAATGGTCGATAATAAACCCACTTATATTGCCCCTCTCCGAACTTGCCAAATTTTTTGAAATTTTCATGGGGAAATTTGGAATGCTCAAAATTAAAACCTAAATAAAACGTGTGTATGTACCACCTAGAGACAAAGTAACCCTTAACTGACATATATTGAGTTGTTCTGTCCAATGAAATAATTAGATCTAAAAATGTAGGAATAGTTAAGCAAATTCACTGGTTGAGTATGCTAAATTGAAAATCCTCAAAAACAGAAGTATCCCTCCTAAGTAGTGAGAGTTGACAAGTATGGCCCTCCCCTCAAGAAACGTGAACATTGTGTAATACTGATATGTTGTACAAAACAGTAATAACTGGAACCATTCGCTCAGTGTTATCAGTAACATTTAGCATAGTTGTCAAACCTCCCTCATTAGGAGGGAGACTTCTTCATTTTGACCACAATTTACCAATCTCCCTCGAAACTTCCTCTTTCAAGCCCAAACTCACACAAACTCAAAATCTACATCCTGTGGTCAAATGATCTCCTAGTTACTGCAGGGTGTGTGTAATGATCATAACAGGTGTGTCTGAATCAAATGAATGCTTTTTGGAGTTATTTTGATACATAAGAAGGGAAAGATAAATTGAGCAAAGCAATTTCAGTCTCGTTTCATGCACACATTAGAAATGTGGAATGAGGGAGATCTCCCTCATTGAAGGTTTCAGAGGTAGACACCTATGATTTTGGAGTTGAGGGAATAGGAAGTTAGGGGGTACAGGTTCTTCAGAAAACTCCAAAGATATTTATATAACAGTGACTTTCCAGGACTTCCCAGGCTGAGTTGTATAGCTGTGAAAGGAAGTTGAGCCATTTACAAACAGCATCAAACCTGGTGACAAACCGCTTGGTGTCAGTTCTTAATGACCAATGAAGCCATCCCCGTATTTACATACGAAAGTTGATACTGTCAACCCCCTGTGGTTAAATGTTAAGTCTGACTGTAGATGTTTGCTAATATTAAAATGTTTACGAGTGACATCCCGAAGCGTAAATATGTTTGATGTAGATTTCCATGTTTACATACGACTACCTGCCTGCCTGCTTAAGTGTGTTGATTTACATCTGTTTATTGACGACACCATAAGGTCCCTACTTCACCAGGTAAACTTGCGTGGAAACATTTAACCAGGTGTGCTGACACGATAAAAGAATGAGTATTGGCCTGTGCATGACATGGAAAGGGCCCATATTGTTTAAACCATGTTCAGCCTAACAAATCATTAATTGTAATTTAAAAAAAAAAAATGATTTAAGAAATATCTGAAAATTTACAAATATTTTTATATATTTTGTCCTTCAAGATTTTTTTTTGAATACCTACACATGTTGTTTTAGTTTCAAATTTTAAATACTTTTGAAAATATTACATATTAAGCTTATCATACTTTGAAACAATTTAATCCTGAAGATTTAAAGAAGATCACCTTTTTGGTTTACTTTTGTCTATTTATCAATGTTTAAGGAGGATTGGGTCACTTTTTATTAAATCAGCATATGACAAAATATTTCTTGAGAGAATTTTTTATCACATACAATGTGACACAGCAATGTGTTAAACAAAGTCTGACAAATGTTTATATTGAAGACAGATCATTACACAGGTGTATGATAAATATTAGGTACATTATCTCGGTGAGCCCATGATGCCATATTTCTATTTCAAAATACGTTACCACAGTCATTATAATACATATTCCAACCTTACTTGGCTCTTTACATATGTAAATAAAGAATTTTTACCCCCATGGGGAACCCCTGGAAAACCCACCAATCAGACGGCAGTATTCACGCACGTGATCAGACACGAAGCCATGCTTCCCACTTCATAATTCAAACTGCTACTGGCGTTGTTTGTACCGATATATTGTATCCTTTATACTATATAACTTTATTTTGTTTTAATTTAGCGTTTTGCTTTATTTTGCGCCGTTTTGCGACCAGGCTCCGGCCACGTGTTTGCGATTGACGGTTTGTTTACTTTGAGATGGAGACTCCTCCTTCTCAAAGGAGCTGTCCTGGGGGTCATTTATTTGAGGCTTCCGACCCCCACCCTTACTGTCCTAGCTGTCGGTCTTGCTCTCTGAAGCAGCCTTGTGGCATTTGCCGTGCTTGGCAGCCGACTCCTGCCGGTGGTTCTCCCCGCCCGCGAGGGGGTGCAGGTAAGTCGGGTAGGAGTGGTAGGGGTGGGGCGAGGGCTAAGGCTAGGCCTAAGCCCTCGGAGAACACCAGCGGAATTTCGACCTCTGTTGAGTCTTCCCTGGGGTTCGTTTCGGTTCGTACCGGTTCGTACCGGGGCCGTTGTAAAACAATTTGTTTCTTTGGACCCGGACCTTTCTCTCCCCCCCCCCTTCCGTTTTGTCGGTCGACGTGGGTGAGGGTTTGGGCTCTGTCCCGGTCACCACGGTGACTAAGGGACAGGGGGACGGCCTTCTCTCCCAATTTGTGGTGGGAGGGCAGGTGGCCCAACATTCCCTTGGGAATGTTAAACAGGCCAGCCATGTTGTGTCCGTGGACGCTTCTGTTGGTAGCCTCCTGCCGGTCCGCTCCACTCCTGAGGGTGTTGTTGTGGGAGACCGGCCCCCGGCAGTTTTGTCTGCTCCTGGGGTTCCCTGCAACCCTGATGTAGCCCCTGGCGTGGTGATAGCATCTAGCACGCCGTCCACAACTGTGCAGCATTTGCTGCCCGGTCCGGTGGTAAGTGGTGCCTCGGCCTCGCCAGCCTCGGCTGGATTTTATGGTGGTGTGAGCACTGGTGTAAAAACCTATGCTCCCAGCTCTATCCCTTGTGACTCCTCCCCAGGTTTTCCTATGGTAGGTGCCAGCGCGGCTGCTCTCCTGGTGGGGCTTGTTTTACTGGCCCTACAGATTTTGGCCCTGCTTTAGGTCAGTCTGGGTGAAGTTGGTCAGGTCAGCCAGGTGTGGCTAATGGCGGCGGGGGTGTAGGTGGCCCTAGGTTCCCTACCCCGCCCCCCGCCCCCCCCCAAACCGGTCCTGCCTCCGGTTTCGGGCATCAGGTTGGTGGCTCTGCTCCAGGGTCCTCCCTGGTTTATCCCACCTATTTGCAGGGTGGGAATGGAGCTCATTGGGGTCAACAGGCTCCTTTTTATGCTCCGCCCCAACCTCCGACTGCCTATGGGCAGTCTTGGGGTTTCTCCCAGCAGGGGGCTTTTCCGGGGTGGTATGGGTTTCCAGCCTGGATATGTTGTGCTGCGTTGTCTCGAGCTCCTATTTTGGAATTCAAGTCTTCCAGTAACTTCCGCTGTCCTGTGTCAACTCCTACCTTACAGCAGGTTCCAGGGTCTCTTGATCCTGCTCCTGCTGTCTCTCAGGGACTATCGCTTTCCCCGATAGTTCCTTTGGGTAGGTCACGTTTTCTTTCCCCTCTTCGCACCCCTCCTCAGAGGGTGACGTTGATGGAGGTGGATTCGGCAGGTGCCTCTCCTAGTGATGAGACGGACGGTCTTGGGCGCTCTCCCGGTTGCTCCAATTTTTCGGAGACTCGGGATGAGGATAGAGTCGGCGAGTTTTCTGACTCTGATTTGGAGTCGTTGGATTCGTCTGGGTTGGACTCGGAAGGCCCTTCCGATGTTTCCCAATCCCGGCCCCGAGATGCTGATCCGGTGCCTCCAAAGGTTTCAGCTTCGTTTCGCACTTTACGTGCAGAAGTTATGAAGCTTCTGGGGGACGGGGTTTGCCCACGCCCTTCCTCGGATTCGGCCGTCCCGGAGCGCACTTCGCTCCTTCAGAGCATGTTGACTCCCCTATCATCTGCCTCCTCGGCCTCTGCTAGCTCCTTTCGTCCCTCGCTCAGGTCAACGCCTTATTTAAGCAGAAGGTGAGCAAGGCTCGCAGGCCTTTTTCCCTCTCGGCTTTACAGGTCATGGTTGCTGATATCGCAGATTTAGCTGCAGATACGTACCGCATCCACGACCCAGTCTTGGCCCCTAATTCAGTTTCCCTTGAGAGGGATCTGGATAAGTGGCCAGGACGCTGTGTTGACCAGGTTGTGATGGGGCCTAGGGAGCACTCTAAGTTGGAGCGTCTCCTTAGGCTGGCTCTCCATGTTCTGTCCTACGCAGACTGGTTTACTTCTGCGTTGCTGGCTGCGAGCTGCAAGTCAGTGGAGCAGCTCCCCAGCAAGGTTGGACTGATGGAGCGCCTCAGCCAGGCAATTTGCAAGGCACATCTTGATGAGATGGCCTTACTGTCGGCTGCCATGTCACACCTTGTTGTTGCCTACCGGTTGTCGGGAGGCTCCGCCGATGTGGTTTGAGAAGGGCTAGATTGGCCCCTTCCGGACTTGCCAGTAGGCGGTCGGCTGTCCCATTTCGTTCCTCAGTGGAAAGAAATCACATCAGACAGGTGGGCCATAGGGGTTGTGTCCAAGGGTCTCGGCATCCCGCTCCTTCGGGATCCACCTCTGGCGCGAGAGCCTATCTTTTCCCCTTCTCCTTCGTATCCGGGAAAGGTGGAGGCTCTCAGGTCGGAGGTTCAGGCCATGATCGCGAAGGGAAGTTGATCCAGTTATCCTGTCCCAGAGCACGAGGTCAGTTCTGGGTGTTTTGTGCCGCCTAGGGTTCATCCCTTCCAGGGAGAAGTCGGAGGTTCTCCCCTCCCAGGATTTTGTTATCTGAGGTTTGTCCTTCCACCAGCGTCCAAGTTTAAGAAGGCCTCTCTGTTGGTCTCCGTTCTAGTCGGTTACCTGAATTCACTGGCGGATGTGGTTCCCTTGGGTCGGCTTCACATCCGTCCGCTCCAGCTGTTCCTTCTGTCAGTTTGGTCTCCGTTGTCTCGGCAGTGGGATGTGTACATTCCTCTGCCGGAGTCGGTGAAGGAATCAGCTCGTTGGTGGACTCTCGAGGGCAATGTCTTGGCAGGAGTTCCTCTGGTTCGGGCATCTCCTGCTATGATCCTTTACACCGACGCGTCCATGACCGGTTGGGGTGCATACCTTTCCAGTCAGACGTCAGCGGGTGTGGTCGGGGGAACAGCTTTCACAACACATCAATGTTCTGGAAATGCGTGCTGTTCTGTTTGCCATTTGTTTGGCGACAGACAACTCCACTGTGGTGGCTTATCTGCAGCGCCAGGGGGGCACTCGTTCCCCGGCTCTGTGTGCTTTATCCACCCAGGTCCTGTTGCTGTGTCAGGAGATCAGTCTCGATCTCACGGTCTGAATGTTCTGGCCGACACTCTGTCTCGGTCTCGGGGGCCCGGTTCTCACCGAATGGATCCTCAAGCGTTCGGTGTTCTGGTCTCTTTGCCTGGTTTGGGACAGACCCCATGTGGATCTGTTCGCCATGGCCCTGAACTTTCGACTCCCTACGTTTGTGTCTCAGGTTCCAGATCCTATGGCCATGGCGGTGGATGCTCTATCCCAGGACTGGTCGGGAATGTACGCGTATGCGTTTCCTCCCTTCAATCTGGTGGGCAAGGTGTTGGAGAAGATTCTTCTACACCCTTGTACTGTGTTGCTGGTTGCACCGCTCTGGCCTCGACAACCTTGGTTTCCTCTGTTGCTTCGGCTTTCGGTGGACTTCCCGCGCAGCATCCCACCCCTGTGGGATCTGCTGTCTCAACCGAGGTCCCGGCAGTTCTACTCGGGACCAGAACGGCTCCACCTTCACGGTTCGATGCTATCTCGGGAAGGCTCACTCAGACAGGCTTTTCTCGAGGATCACTTAGACCTTCGTCTTCCGCCGTCTACCAATCTCAATGGTCCGCCTTCGGTGATTGGTGTGTCGGACGGTCGATTGATCCAGTCTCTGCCTCTGTTCCCGTTGTAGCCGACTTTCTTTTGTCTCTGTTCCAGGACAAAGGTCTGTCTCCGGGAATTATTGCAGGCTATCGTTCAGCCATTGCTAGTGTGCTGGCTTTCTATGGTAGCAAGTCTGTGGGCTCGGACGCTTCATTGTCTGCTCTCATTAGGGGCTTCTACATTGAGAAGCCTCGTTCACGGCAATTGGTCCCTAGGTGGAATTTAGCACTTGTGCTAGATTCCTTGTAGAGGGCGAGATTCTTGCTTTCAGCAGATCTCCTTCTTGCCTTCGTTTTTCAGCTGGCCATTCTTCGGTCTCAGTGACCACTGATCCCTCCTTTTTAGCTAAGAACCAGGTTCCCGATTTCACCCCAGGGCTTGTGGTTATCTCTTCTTTGGCTTCAACTCTGGATGGGGATTTTCCTGATCGCCTGCTCTGCCCAGTTCGGGCCTTGCGTTACCACTTGGCCAGAACAGAGGGGGGGCGGGACACTCGTCTCGGCTGTTCCAGTCTCTCCAGCCCGGTCGCTCCGATATCTCTTCGGCGACCATTTCACGCTGGATTGTTAAGACTGTTCGAGCTGCGTATGAGTCAGCAGGGGATCAGTCCTTGCGGGTGTCAGGGGTTAGGGCTCATGAGGTTCGCCCTTTAGCTGCTTCGTGGGCCTTATTTAATGGTTCTTCTTACGCTGAGGTCATGACAGCTGCTGTTTGGAGGGGTCATTCTACGTTTACGGAGTTCTATCTCCGATCTTTGTCGGGACAGTCTGACGGGTTGTATTCTTTGGGCCCTCTTGTGGCTGCCCAATCCGTTGTCTGTCCTCCCTCTTCTTTTGCATAACCCTCATTATGTCTTCTCCGCGTGATCCTGAACGCTGGTCGTAATCAGGCTCTGTGTCACAAAAGAAAAGGTATTTTGAATTTTTCCTCCGGGGGTATGGGTCCTATTGTTGGAACCCTTCGTCGCTCCACGGAGACACCACTGCGGTAAGTTGAATTCGCATTATAATGACTGTGGTAACGTATTTTGAAATAGAATTGAGGTTTCTCTTGTGAAACCAATTTCTATTATAAATACTTACCACAGTCATAAGGTGAGTTCCCTCCCAGCCTCCCCTTGTCTCCTTGGCTCTCACTTTTTTGGGCTTTGGAATTATGAAGTGGGAAGCATGGCTTCGTGTCTTATCACATGCATGTATACTGCCGTCTGATTGGTGGGTTTTCCAGGGGTTCCCCATGGGGGGGGGGGGGGGGGGGAATTCTTTATTTACGTATGTAAAGATGACTGTGGTAAGTATTTATAATAGAAATTGGTTTCACAAGAGAAACCTCAATTTTATTATACCCGAACAAAAAATAGTAGTGGTAATGGTATATGTTGTAGTACATTTTATATTTGTTTATTATCTTGGCTATGACTTCTGAAATGCTGAATATTATACAACGAACCCTGTCCCACTGCACTGGTTTTTCACATTGGGTCACCTGCCCAACCACATGGCTGTTCTCTGGGTACTCCGGTTTCCTTCCACATTAAGACCCCCAACATATATACTTCCATCCAGACCTAGAAATGTGATTATTATAAGTTGATTAGAGGGGTATTTATTAGCCCTGCTGACTGTTTGCTTTTATTTGATTAAGAAAGTTCCTGTAAAATAAAATATGGTTTAGCCTGATTACATAACATAATGAATGGTGAAGGTCTAATCAGGGATATGAAGGATGGGTTTATGTTTCTTTGTTTTAGTTTTTATGACATGCGTGTTTATTAATTCACATTTTCTGGTGGAGATTTTTGTTCTTCAATGTTTTAAAATTAAAAAAGAAAACTTTTTTATTATTTTATTTCAGATCTTAGTAATGTATTTTTGTATCACCACAATTCAATTGATAGCCAGAAGTGGTTTTCTACATGTGCATTAGTTAGATAAACATGAAGCCTTAATCAAATCAAATTCTTGTGTGATTTTTACATGAATTCATAATGATACTGATTTCAAATAAAAATTTCATTATATGAACATTTTGAAACAATATAATTCATGAAACACAAACTCACTTTAATGTTAACAAGGGAAAAAAACAATTTTGTGACATGCCACCCTCAAAGTGTTTCAAAGAGTTACCTCCCCAAAGAGAATAACAACTTTTCATTGCAGATTTTTTCACCCAAGAATATGACACTGCACAAATTTTGTACGACGTGATTAGTGTTGAGGCAGCATTTATGCAATAAATTATATTAAATATGTTTATTGGTTTTAAAATAAAATATTCTCCACTGCATGTACTCGTAAGTGCTTTGTTTTGCACATTTCATTAATATCCATTGAAATCTTTAGAAATTAACACATGAATTGGTTCTTGTTGTTTATTACAGAGTTGGTCTCTACTCCTTCCTCTCAGCGAATAGCAACAGGTACGTCAATTCTTTTTCCATTATTAATTTCACATTTATTTCAACATGATAATAGAAATAAAAACTCAACACTTTTACACAAAACAAATTTTGCTTAAATTCAATAAAAACAATGTGTTTTTAACAATCATCTTGTGCATGGTTATTTTTTCATATTCATTTATAATATCACTGAGTGTTCAAAAGAAAATAAAGATAATCAATATTAATTATACTCAATAAATTTTACTGCTTAATTGAAATAGATATTGAAATATTAAAGGTTGATATGTAATATAGCTTCATAATAATTATGGTCTAATTGAATTAGATATATTTTGTTAACTTGTCATTCTTTGCCTGCATCTGTTTTCTGGCATTGTGACCTTGACCCTGGATGTTGACCCTTGACCCTTGACACTAGACTTAATGCTTTAGACCTGTTTCTCTTTTTGCATGATCTAATAACAGCATGTATCTACCTTTGTTGAAGCTAGATCGTAGGGCTGCAACCATATATCGTGCGATTATATATTTTGAATACGGTACGTTACACAATATTTTTTGGGAGGTCAAGATTTTTTCTGGAATTGTCGTTTCTGAATTTTCCCTACTGATATCCGTTTGCACATGGCGAGTGACAGCTCCAGCTCGACATGCACGTCAAAAGACGTGAATTGTGGGAAACTTGAAAGTCATGCCCCTTTTGGACCAAGTTTTTTTCCTGTTGGAATATTGGCATTAAATTTACAACGTATCTTTTCACTCTGCTTCTACAGTTACTATACATGTATGTATCGTGCTACGTATCATGATAGGTCTCGTCATGTTAATGTATCGTTGCAGCCCTACTAGATTGTTAATCATGTTGATGTATCGTTCAGCCCTACTAGATTGTTAATCATGTTGATGTATCGTTCAGCTCTACTAGATTGTAAATCATGTTAATGTATCGTTCAGCCCTACTAGATTGTTAATCATGGTGATGTATCGTTCAGCTCTACTAGATTGTAAATCATGTTAATGTATCGTTCAGCCCTACCTGATTGTTAATCATGTTAATGTATCCTTCCAGCCCTACTAGATTGTTAATCATGTTAATTTATCGTTCAGCCCTACTAGATTGTTAATCCTGTTAATGTATCGGTCCAGCCCTACTAGATTGTTAATCATGTTAATGAATCGTTCCAGCCCTACTAGATTGTTAATCCTGTTAATGTATCGGTCCAGCCCTACTAGATTGTTAATCATGTTAATTTATCGTTCAGCCCTACTAGATTGTTAATCATGTTGATGTATCGTTCAGCTCTACTAGATTGTAAATCATGTTAATGTATCGTTCCAGCCCTACTAGAGTGTTAATCATGTTAATGTATCGTTCCAGCTCTACTAGATTGTTAATCATGTTGATGTATCGTTCAGCTCTACTAGATTGAAAATAATGTTAATGTATCGTTCAGCCCTACTAGATTGTTAACCATGTTAATGTATCGTTCAGCCCTACTAGATTTGTAATCATGTTGATGTATCGTTCAGCTCTACTAGATTGTAAATCATGTTAATGTATCGTTCCAGCCCTACTAGAGTGTTAATCATGTTAATGTATCATTGCAGCCCTACTAGATTGTTAATCATGTTAATTTATCGTTCAGCCCTACTAGATTGTTAATCATGTTAATGTATCGTTCCAGCCCTACTAGATAAGTATATAGATCGTTGCAGCCCTACTAGATTGTTAATCCTGTTAATGTATCATTCCAGCCCTACTAGATTGCCGGTCTAATTCCAGGATCCTGTTGCATCATGCCTCATTAGCTTAATGATACCATACCGTAATTATTCAGCAATAGGCCCATGCCTGGTAATAAGCCCACCAATCTTTTCAGGGGGCCCTAATTCATTTTCTAATGTAGTATTGAGTTTTTTGCCAACTTCTGATCCCACATTTCTTGAAATGACCCCCGGGCTTATTGCAGGATCATTACGATTAGTTCAGTATTTGCTTGACTGATACACATGTATTTCATTGTTTTGTTTACACTTGTATGTATATATTTCTTTGTTTGTTTGCGCATGTATACATATTTATTGCTGTGTTTGCACATTTTGTATTTAGTGTTTTGTTTACACTTGTATGTACTTTTATATTGATGAGGAGTTAGAAACGATATGTGTACTAACATAAACAGGTTTAGTGCGCAGTTGCGCTGATATTTAATGTTAATTTTGCACGAGAGTGCTGTCGTGAACATCTCTAAACAGACCCGATTTCAAGAATGAAAACTTGCCAGTTTACCTCATCCAATCAGATGGAGGATATCGTAGGGTTAAAGGTTACATTGCCTAGCAGGACACTTACGCAATCAAAATGGTTTTGCTCAACTGCAATAAATATCAGTCCGTATTTCACTGCTAAATCAACAATATCGGCAGTTAGAAAAATAACTTTTATTTGTTTCTGCACATCAATGAATTTATTGTAAGTTTGGAAATTGGTTTTGTCAAATTTGTTCACTGAACTTGGTGAAAAGATTGTAAAGTAGCCCTTAGTCAAATGTGGTGACGGACGTTTGCTAAAATGTATTAAGTGTGGTCGTTTAACGTAATTTTGGGGCCAGTATTGGGTGGTTGCTGGTCGCTTTAGACAGATGGTCGCTTAATACAGTTAAATTACATAGTAAAAAACGGTCGGGAGGAATGGAAAGTGGTCGCATAAAACAGATGGTCGTTTAATACAGATGGTCGCTTGAGCAGATTTGGCTGTATATATTTCTTTGTTTATACATGTATACATATTTGTTGCTGTGTTTGCACATTTTGTATTTAGTGTTTTATTTGCAGTGTAGTGCTTGCTATAATCTGGTGTGGGTTTTCTTTCTGCTTCTCTTCGTCTTTAGACTTAGAGTCACCTCCCCTTAGTAGTAGTCCTCTCAGTTTGGCACCAGATGTCCTGACCTGGTCAAAGTTTACTGCTGGGTCAAAGGTCAATGCCGGGTCAAAGGTCACGACCCCACCTGTGATACCTCCTATTACAGAGAGACCCCCACCAGTTAAAAAAGAAAAGGTCAAGAAGGTCAGACGAGAGGTCAAGGACACAGAGAAAGCAGAGAAAAGACAACTGGTCAATGGAGACAGGGTAGGTCAAAAGGTCAAATTGCTTATGTTTGCAGTAAGGAGCTCAAAGGTCAAATAACTTTGTTACAGCCAATAAACTGATAGGTCATTATACCAAATTACTGAGGTCATTGAGTCAAACTACTGGGGTTCAAATAGTATAGGTTGATATAACACTCAAGCAGTTGCTAGGGTATTCATACAAAGTAATGTATACTGGGACATGTTTGCTGCAGTTTTAATTTTTGTCTTTTTACCCTCCGTGATGATGGCTTTCATTATTACAGCGAACATTAGTGAACAACACGATATACATAGAAATTACATGAGAAGGACAAATTTGATATTGGGGAAAATGGATTTTGCCATCAAAGGGCAAAAATTTCCTGTTATACAGCATTTTAGCAAGTGTCAACATTGAATTGACATTTAATTATCACACATGTTTAGTGGGGGAGTTCACTAGCATGTGGTACATCTCGTTTCATGTGTTTCTCATAGTTCTATTCAATAAGGAAGTAAGTTATACAGATAACTCTTCAAGGATCAAATCATTGAAGTGCAGACTATTGTTCTTATAAGGAAAAGAAAATATTACAAGAAAGTGCTTTAATCTTAACAATTGATCAACTCAAGCACCTGTCAGGGTTGAGTTACTGAGAATCAATTCAAGCACCTGTCAGGGTTGAGTTACTGAGAAACAGAACAAGCACCTGTCAGGGTTGAGTTATTGAGAATCAACTCCAGCACCTGTCAGGGTTGAGTTATTGAGAAACAGAACTGTAGCTGTTGTACTATTGTGAACAACAATAACATTTTGATTCAGACTATTGTATTTTCCAATACCCATATGTGTGTTTGTGATCTGCGGGATGAAAAGGTTATAACTTTGGGTGGGATGAACCAAGACGAAGATAAGTCAATTGAGAGTTTAAATATTCAAATATCAATCATTCCTGTGCAGATTTGGTGTAAACTCGTAAATCATAGCAGTTTCACTGGATAGACCGACGAAATATTCAGTAGAGAATATATTTCTTTTTGATTGTAGACTGAGAGCAATGACTTTTCTCAAGTGCAAGTGGAGGAGGAGACGGAGGTCACGCTTATCGATAGTACAGATGAGTTACCTCCCCTTACCAATGGACATAGGGAGTCACCAGAATTACCTCCCATTGAAATACCCCCACTTCCAGAATATGTGGAAGAGAAAAAGGTACCAAAGATCTATAGAAGCAAGGTCTTAGCTGTTCTGTTAAGTTGATCATTAGAAGTGGCATATTCCATATTAGGTGCTACCCCCTTTGCGATACATTTAACTTGTTCAAATTTGAATATTAAGAAAGAAAGTAAAAACAAAAAAGGTGACAGTCATCAAACTCAAAACCGATATACCATCAATCCAGGAGCTATAATTGCACAGCATCAAAATGCGGGATGAATACCTTGATAAGGGAAGTAACTGTAAGCCAGAAAATCATTCTGCTTGTTTTTCGTCTATATAAGGGGGAATACTTCAAGTGAACAGAACAGCTCTGAAATGGAACTCTTCTTTGCAATTATAATGGTGCAGTGTTCCCTTCTACCTTAAGGGTTTACACATTAAAATAAAAATATGGGTTGTAGGAAACATCTTTTTTTAAATTTGGACTGACATATTCAGGTTTTCGTTATGTTCCAGGATGTTAAGCTCAAGGAGAATAAACGGACCCTCATCAAGCCCATCCCTAAACTCAAGGAGGCCAAGCTCCCTCCCCCACCAACACTTAAAGGACCAAAGAAATCGGTGTACGTATATAGGGTTCGACTGTTTTCTGGTTATAATTTAGAATTTGTACTGAATTATTTTTTTCTTATTTTTTTAAATTTTAGTGAATGAAATTTGAGTACTGTTAAATATTTATATTTATAGACTAAGAACCCTACCGAAGAAGAAGGGCCGTGTGCCGTCTGCTGAGGCGCCAGTTACCAAAGAGGAGCTCAGTGATATGACAGATCCGTTGGACTTTCTCACAAAATACTGCATTATACAGTACGTAATCTACCAGTAACACAATATGGATCTTAATTGAGTTTTCATTTCATATGAGAATTATAAAATGAGTCCAAAGCTGCTCAAAAGGAAATCTTTTGTAGGATTTTCATAATGTCTTATAAGATGGAAACAAACTTAAGATTAGTTCTATCACATGACTGAAAATGTAAACAAATATTCACAAAACTAGAAAAATGTCTGGAAGACATGAATGCCCCCTTATATAGCAATCGTGACCTTGGCCTTGACCTTGGAACCCTGAAACATGAGGATGTCCGACATATACTCTTACTTGACCTTTGTAGAAAGTTTGACGAAAATCTGAGAAAGAATAAAGTTGCTAAGTGTTTACATTGAATCAGGACGGGACGGACATGAGCAACACTATATGCCCCCCATTTTATGGCGGGGGCATAAAAACATTTTCTCTGGGGTAATATGCAAAAATTATGACCTGAGAAACCAATTTGGGGCCTAACCTTTGATAAAACAAAGAATATTGTAACTTCTTAATTCAGATATATCTAGTACATGCCAGCAATGATGTTCTTGATCTGAAATCGTGTTTTGTTCCCATTGTAGGATGAAGATAATACCACTGATTAGATCCAAACTCTATACAGTATACAAATACTGAACACCAGGCTATTTTCACCGCAGTTTTACTTTCAGCTTTTTCACTCTCTGTAATGAGGGCAAATTTGTCTTTACAGCGAACATTAGTAAACAACATAATCAACATTACAATGCAAATTAGCATGGGTCAAATGTATGTTTTATTGGCATAGGACAAACGCTTCCCCATGTGCTTTAATTCAATCTTGCTGGAAGGCATAACGGTACAGATAGCTCAAGTATGTTGATTAGCTATTTCTGTGTATATCATCCCTCATTAACAACCCTGTGTCGTTACAGTATGGACCGCCTGCCGTTTTATGAAAGGATATTCAGTAATATCGTGGAGACACAGACTCCGCGATATGAACGGGTGCGGCCGTTGTCCCCGAGAACTGGAATGCCTCTACCCCAGTCTGAGATGCCACAGTGGGGAAAACACGAAATCAACATGTTTCATGACCTGATTGTCATCAGTCGGGGACAAGACCCAGAAAAAATCGTAAGTGATGAAGGGGATAAGGGATATATGTATAAGACTGTAGCAAAGGAGATATATCTAGGAACAAGGGAGATAATCCTGAGTGAAAAAGGAGATACAAATTTACGAGGGAGATCAACATTTTACTATATCAACTGATAATCATCAGTAGCATGGGACATTAACTCATTCACCCCTGAAATTTCATAATGAACTATTCCAACCTTTTAATTGGAAGAGTTCAAATGTATCTTCAGGGGTGTAGAAGCTATTAGCTACTGTGACAAGGGATATAATCTACTTTACAGGGAAGTAAATACCGGGAATAGCCGTTCTGTATGAGTGATCATGTGACGAAAGTTCTTCTGTTTTAATACACAAGACATGCATATACAGTTTTAGCTTTTGTATTTAAAGGACATGTATTAAAACTCTTTCAGCCAGTTTATAGTAAAAAATCATTGTAAATTGAATTTTTATAGAAGTACAACTAATAGGGTTGACTTAACAAAAATGTACATGTTTTATGTGACAGGGCCTGAGTCCCCCCGAGCAATACCTGGAGAAGATCTGTTACACGCTAGAGATCCTCACAGACAAACGCAAGGACATCTGCGCTGTTTTAGGTGAACTGGAATGTACGTATTCTACTGTAGCAGATTTGAATTGTATATTAAGAATTATGATCGCCTTCTAGCTAGAGATAATTTCCTTTTAGCTTAGTCTAACTTGAAAGTCTTGGATTTCGGGTTCGATCCTAGGTGGAAGCACACCACTCTCTCTCCTGTTACAAATGGTGTCCGTGGTCCTCCCTGTGGAGACAGGGAGTTAGAACCTGGGTTGTAGTGGTTTTCCTTGGCAAACACATTTAGAAATGGGGTAGTAGTGTGGCAGTGGGATTAATTGTACATAGGATTAAGGGTCGCCTTCTAACTTCACTCCAGAGGTAATTTCCTTTTAGCTCGGTGGTAGAGCGTCAGACTGGGAAGCTGGGGGTTGCAGGTTTGATCCTGGTCGAAGCACACTACTCTTTTTCCTGTTACACACTGCACTTTGGTGATGGAGATTTAGTTGAATGATGCTATTATACTGGACAGGATTTCTATTTAAAAAAAACAAAGCATTGTGTGAAAATCACGTATTTTTGTGGGGCCCAAGTTTTGTGGTTTCCCGACAAGACACCATTTCCAGGATACATGAAATTATGAAATTGTGGATTACTAGTTCCTTCTCAAATGAAGAATTGCTTTATATCAAACTTGTAATTACTTTCGGGATCTATGAATTCTTTGAGGAAGATTTGTAACCCACGAAAGCAAGAGACTTAAAAAAACCACTAAAATTAGTGATTTCATAGTAATTTCTATTCAAAACCTATTTTCTTCTAAAACAGTTGTGATGCACAGCATTCAAGCAACAACAAAAAAACACATAATTTTAAAATTGTATTAACAAGATGTATAAAGTGTAAGCCAGTGTATATAACGTGTAAGCAAGTGTATATTAAGTGTAAGCCAGAGTATATAAGGTGTAAGCCAGTGTATATAAAGTGTAAGTCAGTGTATATGATGTGTAAGCCAGAGAATATAAGGTGTAAGCCAGTGTATATTAAGTGTAAGCAATAGTTTATAAGGTGTAAGCCAGTGTGTATATAAAGTGTAAGCCAGTGTATATAAGGTGTAAGCCAGAGTATATAAGGTGTAAGCCAGTGTATATATGGTGTAAGCCAGTGTATATAAAGTGTAAGCCAGAATATATAAAGTGTAAG
>NW_018408880.1:1957196-1960528 GCF_002113885.1 Mizuhopecten yessoensis
TAAGCCAGTGTATATAAAGTGTTAGCCAGTGTATATAAAGTGTAAGCCAGTGTATATAAAGTGTAAGCCAGAGTATATAAGGTGTTAGCCAGTGTATATAAAGTGTAAGCCAGTGTATATAATTTGAAGAAATATTTGTTTCATTTCAGCAACGAAGACCAAGAAATTAGCAGAGAAAGCTAAGGAGGTTATCAAAGATATTGTCAAACCCAACTTTACCCCTAAAGCACCAAAAAAGGGGAAGAAAAAGGTAAGAATTAGAGCCAAGAGGGTAAATATAGAAGTGTTTGGTTTGTTACTGGAGTTGCAAGAGGGAATTTCTCTGTTATGTACTTCACAATAGATATTCATGTAGTCCATGATCTCATTCTGATTCCTTTCAAATTAAAGTACTGAAAAACAGTCGGTTTTTGTAGCCACACATTCAAATTAAGCTTGGTCGATTGGGCTTTATTGAGTTTGAGAAATCAGTATAATTTTTACGCTGTATTAAAAGTTAAAATGTTACTAATTGAATCATTTAATCATCAGACAAATTTAAACAGTAGCATTCTGGAATGTATCGCATGTCATATCTTAATGAGTTCAATGGCGAATAGATATAACTAAAACAGGATTTAGGAAATTGAGCCTGGTTGTGAAATGGAGAGGCATATAGTGTTGCCCATGTCCATCCCGTCCCCTCCCATCCCCTCCCTTCCCGATTCAATGTAAACACCCGTCCCGTCCCGATTCAATGTAAACACCCGTCCCGTCCCGATTCAATGTAAACACTTAGCAACTTCATTCTTTTGACAGATTTTGGTCAAACTTTATACAAAGGTACAACCCTCCATAAAATGGAGTTGGGGGCATATTGTATTGTCCATGTCCGTCCCTTCCAGATTCAATGTAAACAAAGGTCAAGTATGAGTATACTTCGGACATCGTTGTGTTTCAGGGAATCAAGGTCAAGGTCACACTTGCTATATATAGAAAATCATCAACTGATTCAATTTAAACACTTAGCAACTTCATTCTTTCACGGATTTTGGTCAAACTTTATATAAAGGTCAAATATGGGTATACCTCTGACATCCTTGTGTTTCAGGATGATAATAACATACAGAAAAAACATGAATATTAAAATCAACTGATCAACTTTAAGTGTAGTACCTTGTGTGTGTGCATATTTCAGGGTATCAAGATCAAAGTGGTTGTAACTTTTTATAGAACACTGAAACTGATTTCACATGGCAGCGAGGGGCATTTATGTCTCCATTGTCTAGTTCTAGTATGACAATTAACTTATGATAAATTGCAGGAAAAATTCTATATTTTTTGAGAACCTTTGCTTTATCACAATTTATAACATTGACAGAAGAAAAAGAAGGGGCAGCAGTCAGTAGAGGATTTTGAGGCTCCACCCCCACGCCTCACGTTAGCGGACATCACGGATGAAATAATTGTCAGCAGAATTGATGAAAAGACCATGAAAATGGTATGTACATGATTGTTCTTCTAATGAAAGGATTCAATTTGGTAAAGAACATAAAAAGATAAATGTTAACTTAGCATGTTTGCATACTGTATACTGGGATATTTTCACTGCAGTTTAATTTTCGCCGTTTTCTCCCTCCTAAATTAGGGCACATTTATTATTACAGTGAATGTAAGTCGACAACGCAACTAACATAGTAATTAAGTATGAAGAGCGAAAGTAACCTGGGCGGAACTTGACATCATCGGCGTAGGGCGAAAGTTTGATTGGGTGAAAAATGTCCAGTATACAGTAATATTTGGCAGATATTTTAATTCTTGATCTTTTCAAGAGATGTAATGATAAAATACATGTCTCATAAATGATTGGTTTAGAGTGTATTGTAAATGTTGTAGTTGTGTAAGGAGGCTGATATCTGTCAAATCAATCTGGAGATGGAACGGTGTAACGAAAAACTTGACAACATCGAGGAGAGGATTGTACACTTAGATGGTAAGTAGGAGGCATATAGCCTTTTACTCTTCAGGTTCCATTGACTAAGATTTCAGGTACTTCCTTGCTTGTTGGAATTTGCCAATTATCATTTTAGTATGAACCACAGTTTTAAATGAAAACGTCTTTTGGTGGGTTTTTTTATTTTAAAAGAGTCCACATTAAGACTATGGTATTATGAACATTTTTAAGTTTCTTAAATTTATTATGCATTTTGAAAGTAAACAATAATGCATGTATAGTATTAACACTAATGATTCTAGGTTCATTGCATGTTTAACTGTATTCTGAAGTAGGAAGAAATAATACTGTATTTATCCAGCAACAAGTCTATGTCAGGTTATGAGCCCACCCATATCTATTGCTGTCCAGTAAAAATTCCAACAGGTACTACCTCTAATAAACCCGCCTCCTTACTTTAAGCCAGAGATTATATGTCACCCATTGCATTCTTATTTTGCATATTATATTTATCTGTAATGACCGTTGACCTTGACCCCATGTAGTTTCCATTTCTGAACATGGATATGAAGCAGTAATATGAAAATTTATCTAAAATGACCACTGACCTTCTTAACAATTATGTGTAGCAATGGTATTAATGACCTTGACCTCTGACCTTTCAGGTGAGAAGAACATTTTAGGCATGTACTGTATGGAGGTGTATTTCCTGGAGCAGTTGAACAATCAGAAGCCAGTGGATTTCCGCCGAGCTCAAAGCGCCCTCTACAACAAAATCCACCCACATCCTGTAAGTACTGTTTCTTCAACAAAATCCACCCACATCCTGTAAGTACTGTATCTTCAACAAAATCCACCCACACCCTGTAAGTACTATATCTTCAACAAAATCCACCCACATCCTGTAAGTACTGTATCTTCAACAAAATCCACCCACACCCTGTTCGTACTATATCTTCAACAAAATCCACCCACATCCTGTAAGTACTGTATCTTCAACAAAATCCACCCACATCCTGTAAGTACTGTATCTACAACAAAAGCTGCCATTAAGCTTTGTGAGGATTTTGGAAACTTGAGAGGGAGAACTTTTTATAAAACTGTTAAAAGTTTTGATGGGACATATTATGGTATCAGTAGTGTCTGTCTGTCCATCAACGCTTTGGATGCGTATTCATGAACAGCTCTCATGATCAAATTGATTTTGTGCTCAAGCCTATTTTCTCATTTCAATGAAATATTGATAAAAATATCTCGTTTTATCAATGAATTGGACGTATTTTGAAGAGAAAAACATGAACACCATTTTTAGGTCACCTGAGCTTTGCTCAAGTGACCTATTCCAATCGCTTTTCGTCCGTCGTCGTCCGTCGTCCGTCGTCCGTCGTGCGTCGTGCGT
>NW_018408880.1:1961649-1966347 GCF_002113885.1 Mizuhopecten yessoensis
ATTTTCAGCAGAAAATTGCTCAAACTTAGTCAGAATCATCTTGGGTAAATGAGAGTTTTACTTTGTAAAATTAGGATTCCTGCCCCATCCCCAGGGGCTAGAGCGGGGCCCCAAAGGGAACATTTACCAATATTTTCAAATTCTTATCCATTGATGACATGACAAGTATTGTATTTCACTTAGTTTACATGCTGATTTCCACATCACATCTAAACAATAAAATAAAGCTACCAGTATCTATGATATAACTCAGGTGACCGCTAAGGCCCTTGGGCCTCTTGTCAATGTTTTCCATTTGGACATTTTCATTGTAACATGGTAAACACGTACATGGGTTAATATGAGAAAGTAAGTTTGAGGACAATATCCATGCTTTAGCATGAGAATTGTTTCAGGAATACAGCCTTCAGTTTCGCAAGATAACTTGCTAAATATCATTCAAAATAAATTGAAATTAAACAAATTTTAAATCAGATTTGACATTTTGCTGTTTGTTTCAGGATGTTGAGATGAATGTGGACGAGCTGGAAGGCTCCCTCCAGATCATCAATAATAATCTCCTTTCAACAAAGGAGTTTGAATACTTATTTCATGTAAGTACAAGTATTGTATGACTGGCTTTAAGTACAAGTATTGTATGACTGGCTGTAAATACAAGTATTGTATGACTGGCTATAAATACAAGTATTGTATGACTGGCTGTAAATACAAGTATTGAATGACTGGCTGTAAGTACAAGTATTGTATGACTGGCTGTAAATACAAGTATTGTATGACTGGCTGTAAATACAAGTATTGTATGACTGGCTGTAAATACAAGTATTGTATGACTGGCTGTAAGTACAAGTATTGTATGACTTGCTGTTAGTACAAGTATTGTATGACTGGCTGTAAGTACAAGTATTGTATGACTGGCTCTTGTGTTTCACAAATTTTAGTAATGCAGTTGATTTCTATGTTTTTTCTTGTTTCTGGCCTTTTCTGGCACACACCATTTCTAACAAATATATCCCTTTCGAACTTAAACCACGAAAATTCATTAATAACAAAGTTTCAAGAAAAGTTGAGTCGAAAAAAAGCCTGTAGACAAAAATTGGATTTTGAGGCAAACAAAATGTTTTGCTTCGCAATGTATGGAAAAATGTCATTATAAAAGATACAGTAAAACCTTGTTATACTGCCACTTTTTGTCGCAAACAATTTTGGTGCTTTAAAGGGGTTTGGAGATTAATTGAGAGAAACACAAGTGATTCTTAAGAAAAATAGAAAAGGGGGCATTGAAATTAATAATAATAATGTTGGTGGTTAAAGTGAGGGCTAAAATGACATGTGGGACAGTATTTCCAGGCATGACTGTAGTTCATAATAAGTAATGCTGAATTAGAAAAATGTTGTCAGAAAAAAATATGATTGAAATGAAAACGATTAAATGTATCATTATAAATATTAAATTTTCACTTTTTTTCTCACCAGGTGCTCAATTTACCTGGTAGGAGAAAATTAAATTTTCAGTTGTTCAGTATCGTAGCGGCATTATCAGAAAAAGTCACACAGATGGAGTAAGTGAAAATTTAATTTTACAAAGATCAGTCCGATGTATTATTGGTGAAAATAAAACATATTGGATATATTAGACTAGAAAAATGATACCTTAAATGACTCTATGAAAAAGATCAACAATTGTCACTCTCAGTCCCAATATTTCGGCAAGAAGAACGTAACTTGAATCCATCGTTGACTTCCACTCTTGAAGAATGGCAGGAGGCCGAAATATTGGGATGGAGAGTGACAAATGTTTTATCAATATATTTCAGATTATATTCAAATATTTAGAAATCAAAATATTAACTATCTGTCCTAATATTTTATTTAGGTTGGTAAGTATGGAATGAAGAAAGGTTCATACAACACAACCAGTAAGTGTTTATGTGTGACGTTTCCATGACTAGTTCGATATGTACTCAGTGGATCATCTCTCTGATGAAGGTTACAGAGTATGTACCTAACTAGTCATTGAAACACCACGCATAGATACTTGATTGTGCTATATGTGTTATATGATGGGAAATTTTAATTTTAGTCTTAATCAATTGATCTTGCACAGAAATTTGTTTTTGAAACTTTGCAAAACTATCTTTTGTCAAAAATACTAAATAAATGAAAACAATAATATGCCTTCCAGGTGTGTCCTAATATCTATTCACCAGAGGATGTAATATGCCATTAACTCTCCTTCGGAATTTTTCAAGAAAAAAAATCACAAAAATATTAACTGATAACCACATGCGATATTGTTTATATCTTGTAACATTTTTATCAGCACGTTGACTAGTTAAAGGCATACTTTATACAACAATGTTTTATTATTGTTTATTATTCTCTCCTCCATCTGCAGCCCCGTGGTCCGGAAGCTGATCAACAAGATGGACTATCATGCTCTGGATCATAAGATGAACAGGTCAAAGGTCAGTCCATTTACAGAAGTATATCTGTTTATTTTAAACTTCTTAATGTGATCTTGCCAAACATGAGAGCTTTTAAACAAGTCTTTCTGGACCATATACATATCCTTGTAGTAATGGCTATGATGTGTATTATTATATGTATTAGAACCTAAACATTTTATCATAAATGAATAAATATTACCCCCTCCCCCCTCTGCTCAATAACTTCCGAGTTCTGTTTGCCAATTAACTCTTTCACCTCTGAAGACACATTTGAACTCTTCCAATTTCAGGAGTGAATGAATTAAAACATTATGGAAGATTGGTCTCTACACAATTAATCACCCGAGCCAATAACAATCAAACTCCATACACTATTTCCTTACCAAAATTGATTGTTTGAAATTTTCTTTTCAAGTTCAAAGATCCAAGTCAAGTTCAATATTAATATAAATAGATGACCACAAATATTCCTGTGTCAAAAATGGAACCATGTCATCTCTCAACTTCAGCACTGTTCAGAGGGGTTGGAGTGTTAGGCTATACCAGATTCTGAAGATTAATTACTGTTAAATGTTAACACTACGAAGTAAATGGTATCCAATGACTATATCTTTGTTATGTAATATTGACAAGAGTCTGTTCTGCTGTAGGATTTGTTTGCACTGATCTGCGACGGAGAACCCACGCCTAGAGGAAACGCAACAGCATCAAACTTGGCAGTGGAACTGACAGCCGGAGGACTGACACCAGAGCATATTAAAGTTGTAAGTAAACCGAGTCGGTAATAAGTTTAACCTTGCATGAATAAATTATATAAATCCCTATTGTTGGAGCCTGACGGAAGAGTGGAGTGCTTAATGTGGAAGGAAACCAGAGTTCTTGGAGAAAACTCACTTGGTCAGACCCCATACCATACCTTTTCACAAGAAAGAAGTTCTGATCGGGGCATCAAACCTCTTGTTGAAAGGCGAGGGCCCTATCTACTCTGCCATCCAACCACCTAATCAGTTATCACAAAAAATAATACTGAAAGTGTTGGACTTATCAATCATAATGCCAGTATTAAAGTTCATTTTTTTCTTTTTGTAATAAACAACATGTACATACTTATTCATCTCTTTATTTGTCTTAACAGGTACTGAGCAAGTTTAACCGGGAGGGAAGTGGCTACATAGATTTCATGGACTTTGTCATGTACATCCCACTGTTTATAGAAATACACCAACGTATCGTACAGAACCCGCTCGATGTCAAATTTACGTTCTGATGAGTGTTAAAGTGCCATCTGTGGGAAATTACAGCACAACGAAGCAACATCCTGGAGTTAGTCATTAGGCTGATATGTGTCTGCTGTTGAACACCTTATATTTCTGTGATATTTTGCTGAACCTTAAAATGTTTTGGATAGTTTTCAGTAAAAACAAGTGTAACATTGTACCAAGTATTTGACCTCAGAGACCCTAAGTCCTTATTAATTAAGAGAAATGATATGTTTCTCATATAACATGACTTTTACTGAGTGTCGAAACACCATCAAATACAGTTAATTATTTACGCATACGTAGTAGTAGTAATTTAAATTAAAAAGGTAGAAATGTATCCCTGCACCCTCACTAAAATATCTACTGTTCACATCTCAAGCACAATAATTACTTTAGCATACAACATAGCCATGGTCAGCTGAATCAATGGCAGTCAGAAAATGCTATGAACGCCATTGTCCTTTTGTTGAGGTCATATAACTATGACTGCCATTTTAAAGTTGGATACCACTGAAGGTCATAGTTAGATAGTATATACAATGTATATAAGTTGTTCTATTTATTTAAGAACCACACAAAAGTAACTGTGCCGGCCGTCAATCAACTTTACAACTTAAACCCTGCCATCGTATCTGAGCATTGTCTTAAAGCTAACGGTTATGATGCATGTCAGGCGTGTAGCTACCATGTAAGCCAATAAGCCTGGGCTTGCACATGATTTTGACAAGTATAGGTTTTCATGACATTATTTTTTCTTGCTGATACTATAAAGTGGAGTTTAAGTTTTGAATATATAGTATACATATGTAATTCCTCAGATATGATACAGTGTTAATAGTTAGTACAAAAATGTATGAAGTTTAGAAATGTCCATTGCATTAATGGACAGTTCCAGGCGGAACTAAACAGCTCGATTGAGTAAATTGAGAAACTCACGCCTGGCGCAAACGACTCCGAGTATGGCACAGTGGACACAGACAATCAATGTG
>NW_018408880.1:1966921-1978383 GCF_002113885.1 Mizuhopecten yessoensis
GGGGGGGGGGGGGGGGGGGGGGGGGGGTGCCTTTGGCAAACCCATGTCGGGGCTTACACATGGTAAAGGGGCTAGCTACGCGCCTGCATGTTTATATGTTCGGAACATAGACAAAATGTCCAGTCATTTACCTGTAATAATTATGTAATGTGATAATGAGCAATCTAGACTGTGATAATTGATGACCTATTTGATCTGTGATAGTTTGTTGTATTTTGTCATTTTTTATATGCATTAATATACATTAAGTAAATATATTGTACTTTTTATTTAATTGTTGACACATTGTGATGAACACGTCATTGTAAGTGCAGTGACATCCTGCTCATCTCTATGTATTTTTGTAGAAACGGCAACATTTTACCATACTTGCAATTTTTTTTTCGAATTCTGCACTCAATTTCCAATTTCACTTCAAGCAATTATCAATGTGTGAAGATTTTCAATACACATTCCATATCCAATCTAATTATCGTCCTGGTTGCTTAGCAATTTTGGAAGACTATAATGGTTGCATAGCCTTTCCTAACTATCCGAATATAGTCATTAAGGACATTGTCGAATTGTCAGTATAATTATATGGTGAAAGGGCGGGACTCTTGAACCAGAAAAGGGTAGATTTCATAAGAACTAGTTTTGAGTTGGTGGTTGTTTTTTTTGCTCGGACAATTTGGATACTATTTTTTTTTTTATAATTATAAATTGCAATATTCACCCAAATATAAATTTGTACAGTACTTAGGAAGTTGAGACTTTTGGAGAAATTTCAATAGCGTTTAATCCAAGGTATATATTTTGAAGTGTCCCTCCTTGGATTAGCAATAGGATTACAGATAACTGACTTATCCTAATGTTTAGACCATTAACAGGGAATTTCCCCTACAGCGAGTTCAGATACAGTGACTAGGAAGCCCCTCCCCCGTATCTTTATCGTGTAACGTACATTCTATAGCACATTTTTGTTGTTTTGTTTACGTTTTGTTTTACTTCTGGTTGATCACCGAAAGGTATTTGTATACACGGTTATTTCTGATTAGAAAATGCAATTTTTCAAAACTTGCAATATTTTGAAATAAAATTAATTCAATATTTGATCTTGGTTTTTGTCTTGATTAGAAATTTTAATCTCAGTTTCTTTGGTTGTTGAAAATCTGACGTGAACTTTTGACCTTTATAAACACCTGTCAAAATTTGATGTTCGTCCGTTTGCACTTTGGTTTCCAGATGATAACTTGCTTTGATATCATTTGATTTCGATGATATTTCGTAAGCATTTACAATATACACAGGCAAAGGCTTGGTTTGAAGTTGAGAAAAATACACGCATACCTACCATACTGTGCTCTGAGTTATTGACAACTTCTATACAATCAATTAATTATATACACATTTATTTTATGCTATACAAATATTTAGTTTGAATTTTCATCAGTAATTTAGGAAGAGTTTCGTTAATTTTCTATTGGTCATGATGAATTGTCCGAATGGGTTTAAGGGAGGCAATCCCTATACAGTTAGGCGGTATTTTAAGGAACATGTCTCCTTCCATTGATAAAGTCTCCTTCTGTTGACCAGTGATGTAAACTTAAGTATGTTTGCCCCTTTCACCAAATCCAAGAAATAGTTCCGCTTCACTGAGGTGACGTGGTACAGCTTTTCGATAATTTCTTACATTTTGTAAAAGGAATACGCCGTGGCATTCGCCACACGTAGTGCGGTACTCTTGTTAACTATATGCTTGCATTTATCAGAGTTAAAAATGTAATCTTGAAGCCATTCTGGTCGTAGGTCTTTCCGTTTTTCTATAATTTTGTTTGTCTCCGTAACTCCACAGTTTCTACCCTTATATTTAAACTTCATGGGGTTAGTACTTGGTTAAACTGAGGACACCTATACTTGTGGCTTCCGTTAAAGGTCAAGGTCATTGGTGTTAGAATCCTCCTGTCTGATTGGCCGATGGATTATACTGCTCAGTGACACAAAATGTTTTGGGAAAGTTGTTTAAAAGTTTGAAATCCGTTTGACACCTTTGACCCTGAAAGTGGTTCAATATGGGTTATATAACCATCATTGATAGCCCTTTACCCAAACAGTTTTGATGACTAATATATCCTCATTCTTTTCTTTTAGTGACTTTGACCTAGAATGGTACTTGTTTAATCTATATATTACACATTTACATATCACAGTGAATTACCATGTGACATTTCTTGTTACTGACGATTGATTTAATTAGGTCCTCTACTCGACCTCTCGTACATGATTGGCTGGACAGACGACAATGCAACGGAATTTTCAAGCATACCGAAAGTGTAGCTTAGATTTTATTTTTTAACAAGGTAAAGCAGAAGAAAACGAAGAGACACTCAATACTTGTCTATACAATTTTAATACCAAGTGTTCATGTTTATAATACAGATCATCAGTCACTGTCAATATTACCCAGGGATACGTTGTTCAAAGGCTGATTCGCTTAACCCTTTCACCACTTTAGACCATAATGGACTCATCCATATCAATGCATGGTAGAGTCTACTAAAGTTACCCAAGGGTGAAAGGGTTAACCAGTCAATACATATTTTCAAAATACAACTAGAACACTGACAGGTCAGTAAGGGCCCTGTCTTGTGGCAATACATCCCCCATAATCATCAAGAAGCAATCTGCCCATATAGCTGAGCTTGACGTTTGATATGTGGACTTCAAAAAGAATCGCAAGGAAGCAAAATATACATTTTACATGTACTATGATGTGAGTATTGTTTCCTTCCACCTCCATATTTGCTGGGCTAACAGAAATGTAAATACCGGTGCAATACTCATTTGTTAGCTTTGATTTGTTTTATTTAACCTTATATACCTCCATCAAGAGCCAGGGTCAAAGTCAGAGATCCACTTTGTCTTTGACCTTTGGACCCAAATGACCTTGACCATTAACCAGTGACCCTAATACAAAACTTGACCTTGACCCTTTGAAACCCGTAACCTGGACCTAAGGTCAGTTGACTCTGTGTTAAGTTCTGAACAACATTGCTTCATAATGTCATAACAAAATGTTCATCAGTTAAAAGATGTAAAATTTGACCTTGACCTTTGACCCAATGACCTTGACCTTTGGTCACTTGACCACTTGTTTAATTCTGATCAACTTTGCTTCATAATGTCATAACAGAATGTTCATCAGTGAAAAGATGTAAAATTTGACCTTGACCTTTGACCCAATGACCTTGACCTTTGGTCACTTGACCACTTGTTTAATTCTGATCAACTTTGCTTCATAATGTCATAACAGAATGTTCATCAGTGAAAAGATGTAAAATTTGACCTTGACCTTTGACCCAATGACCTTGACCACTTGTTTAATTCTGATCAACTTTGCTTCATAATGTCATAACAGAATGTTCATCAGTGAAAAGATGTAAAATTTGACCTTGACCTTTGACCTTTGAACCTAATGACCTTGACCTTTGACCTTGACTTTTTACCACAATGTGTATTTTTGTGAACTTAACATCTTGACCAAGTTTCATGTATATCGGTCAATAAATACCAAAGTTATCAGCCAGGAACAAAATTTGTGGACGGACAGACAGTGATTACTATAGTGAACTCCTATCCATATACTTGTGGTTCTGAGTTTCAACAATGTTTTAAATACATGAGATGAAACATTCGTGTTAAAAACTATCAAGCTAACCATCCTTTGAACAGCCAGACCTAGGTAAGTGGGCTAAAAATACCTCCCCAAAGTGAAGTTTAGACAGACCTAGGTAGGTGGGCTAAAAATACCTCCCCAAAGTAAAGTTTAGACTGACCTAGGGATTACCAATGTTCCCGAAACATTCTGTCATCAGGTTTACATTGTAACAATTCAGTTTTATTACTGTCTATTAAGTTAATTAGTAAAATGTACGTCTTCCATGATTTTATACTACTCGATAAGAATCCATTCCACTTTTCAAATCTCTGTGACTTTAGGTACAGCAGAACATTGTGAAATGGTTATTTGGGACCTTAAGTGAAACACACGATATTCAGAACAATGGATGCTAAGTAAATACCACATTTATACATTGTAGAATATATATTGTAACTTCGAACAATGAATACTTGGATTCTGCAATACAATTGTATATAAAAGTTAGTCAACCATTATTCAACCATACTGAACAAATGTGATTGTCAACTAGGGAAAACAAAGCGGCAATAATTTTGATGAATCTTATTTTCTAACCATACACTTTTCAATACATTGATATTGATCAATTTGCTGAACATCTTTCCCTTCAAAGGAAGGCAGATAACTCTGGCAATTGAATTAAAACTACAGAACATCTTGCGAAATTGAAACCTCGAAAATATGGCCTGGATATTGATTACCTGCTGATCTTTTTAAGTCGATTTTTGGTGTCATGGTATTTTATTTCCATGTTCTACGGGATATCCAGATTCCCCATTGATTGCAGAATTTGTTCATTTAGTTCCAACAACTTCAACATCTTTTAAATGATTGTAGTTACATGCATAACACTAAAAAATAACTAACTGAAGAATTTATTACATTGACTCTTGGCAAACACAAATATAGCATCATTCTCATAACAGTTATCAACCATTCCTAATAAATATATATACATGTACAATGATTTTATTTCATCAAATATTTTTTGAATTTCTCATATAATGTGGGAAGGAAACTAATAAATATTGTGAGATTTTCTTTCTTATTTCAAGTGAATGTTTCCATATAATTATATTAAAAATTTAAAATTTGAAACTTGTCCTTGAATGACAATAAATTCTGTAAACAATAAACAGTACCTACATGGAAATATTTAATATTTTATCCTAACAACTTTTTTCATTGTCAGATTTATTTTTATACCATGGTCATGTTTAAAATTCCACTTGATATTCATTAGATTTTTAATAGCATAAGATTATCCAATAACTCGAAATTTCCAGTTGAAACCCTGCGACATAAATTAACGCGAGGCTCAATGGGCCTGCATGGCTCACCTGGTAATAATCTCACACTTGTAACCTTAATAACTTAAAAGTGGATTAAAATAAAGATACGGGCAAAATACCATTATCTTTGACAAGTCACTATAAGACATTCAAAAGAACCTGTTAAAAGATTTAAACTCATTTGACCCCTGTGATCTTGAAAGTCAAACAAGGTCATTTAGTTGAACAAAATTTGATAGCCCTTTATCTCAGCATGTGTCTTGACCTTCTGTTTATTGAGATTTTGACCATGTGTGATCTTCTAAGTAGATCAAAGTTACTCACATAATCAAACCTCAGGCCAGGTGAGCTAAAAATAAAAATCCACAGGTACACCCTAGTAGTACAAAAGACACAAAGCCATGCTAATGCTCGGCTACACAAGAATATTTATATTATGGCACAAATCTATTCAATATCCACTAACTGCCGGTTTCTCTCGATTCATACCACCTGTTTCATCATCCTCTGACTTAGAACATATACTCAAACAAGCTCAATCCATTGTTCAAGTGAGAGAGATAATTTCAGAATTTGAAGGTCTAATTTTGACCCAGTTGTTTGATTTACAAAAAGTTGAAACGAGCATACAACTTGAGCTTAGAGTAGTTTTGCTAACACAGACCAGGCGTTAGAATCACTAGGAATGGCCTGAAGGTAGAATGTCCACCACTTTCCTACAGTAAACAGGCCTTATTTTCCTGTTAGATTTCTTATTTCCACTACATTCACATAAAGACAGGTTAACAATTTTGAAATCATCCCTGTAAATAACAAACATTTAGCAGGAAAATAACTTTTTAATATCTGTGTACTGAGAAACAAGCCATTGGGATTGATGTGTCTCTCCCATGCCCCGCTTCAACCATCAATGCACATATCAGAGAAACTAACTTAAAAGCAAAAACTTAATGTCGATGGAGATGCTGACAAAGTCAATGGACCATGAAAGGTAGACTGCATCAAGCATTTGATGCATGTGATGAGATTTACTACCTAATATGCATCTTTGGTCCAAGTTTGGTTGGTCTAGCTCTTATACTTTCAGAGAAACTAAGTTAAATGCAAAAACTTAATGTTGATGCCGTCGTCGTCAGAAAAGCAACACCTTAGTCTCGCTTACGCTACTTCGTAGTGGCAAGACAAAAATGGTGAGACTCGTTACCTTAATCAGATTTGTGATTCATTGTTTGGTTAATTTCAAATCACTCTTTTATTTTTTTATCCGAGACAGACAACAACACAAATTCTCCAATGCTAAAGAATATCATTATGCTAAATTTATGATTTATTATTCTAATGTGTATTGATTGTTGCCATTGTTTAAGTTATTTTGATTCTCTCACAATTAATTAATAAACTAATTGTAACAATACTTGTATAAAGTTTATATTGATCTACATCTTGTTCCCATTACACCATCACAAGTTTTAATTTACTCAACAAACTTGAAAATATCAAAGGACTAGGAAATCGAATAAATCCAAAACAAGGATGTCATATCACTTTCCTGGTCACAAGAACACAGAAAAGTTTTAACTAAAACTAACAAAATAAAACAGATCTTTACATAATAAAGACATCTTCTATAATACCCCATCCCTTGTACTGTAAGCATCCCCTATCTATTTTTCTGATCTGAACGTCCATCCCTTCACCATAATTTGCCGACTTGTAAAAAGTGTATATTATAGCTACTTTTTATATAACTTTAAAAGTTTCTGCAAACATTCTAATTTTCTCAAATTGCTAAGTGAGCAGGTCCTTTATTAGTTTAAATATAGCACATATGTATGTTTATAATAAACAAGATGGCCCACACTGAACCTTCAATTTTGTCGTGACATGTGCCTTGGATGTAGAGAACATAACTGAGTGTGACCACTGGAACTTCTCCAAGATGCATGATCACCTTTATTCACAGCACAAGCTCAGAATTTCAAATAAACATACGCCAATGTGATACTTCCACTTTGTCCTCTTTATGTACAGTAAAACCTTGTTAACCTGAATTCTTGTATATTTAATATATATTCAGTTTTTGGTCGTTGAACTCAACTGTCACCTTGCTTATCTGAACCTAGACTGGCTACCAGCCCCTAAGATTTTATGACGAATTTCTCAGCTGCATTTTACTACTAGTTTATCTCCCCCTAGTTTAGAACTCTAAAATCAGACATCCAAGTGATAAGAACTTTTTGAGTTAAACTTTTTTCTTAATAATTCAATATTCTAGAGACGGTGGCCAGTCTAATCTTGACACTGTATAACGGCTGCATATGTTTTAAAGTTGTTTACTTGATTATTCCAAAAACTCATCTATTCTAGACTAATATTTCGGTGTCTGTGGTATTCTGTTTAGACAGGCTTTGCTTTACTGATCTCTAAGTTTTGGGTAAAGACTTATTTCACTTTAATATTTTTAATAGGTGATCATTACTGTCAATTTCATGAAAAGAAAAATCATTTCAATTCCTTTTTGCATTTTTAATTTTTCATCTTTATTCATTATCTGACTAATAAGATCTTTGGTCACACTGTTAAATGAAAATTTCATAAAGACATTGACAGAAAAATACAACTGTTGAAGAAAAATATAAATGCAGTTTACAATGAAAACAGAAAATACCAATTAATAATAAATTCATGATATGCAATTTGTAATTAGCAAATTATGTTAGTATCTGTGAAACACTTCTAACATAATGCTGGTCCCAGACAGAAATCAATAACAATCATGACTAAGATTTTATTATAATGGTTGATGCATTTTTTATTGATAAAAATTATTTGCACCTGGTACAGATCTTTGATTTAATGGATACAGAGTTGACAAGTGTTGTAAGAGTCTGGATTCTCTATAAGGACCAATTCTCAAAAATATCATCTGTCCTGATGTTATTGATTAAAATGTTCATGTAAAATGCCAAATATGACATCATATTTCAGTTTTTGTTATTGAGAACTGTTAAAATAAATATATCGCATTAACAGAATAACAAAAAAACAAACACATTTTGACTAGGTCTTTTTTTCCTGGGTAATGGCCTCTCCAGGCATGTAATGGGACTATAGTGAGTCAATCACTAAATTGAAATATCTAAATATAACAGAGGTCCTTATTTTTTCAATGCCTGCACTAGGAGTGGAACCCGGGACCTCTGGCCTTACTAGTCTTACGCTCTACGGTATGAGCTAAAGAGAAATTCTCTCTAGCGGAGACGATAGGAAGCGGCTAGTATTTTACCAGGGTGATATAAACTCTATACATAAACATATACTTGATCTCAATGGAACGAAATAGTTAAAAATGAACACTATAACAGGAGACATACCATGACAATTTTATAACTCTCGCACAAGTATAGTCACACATAATATCAACAATAACTTAAAGCACGGTACATATATATAATATCATATTACCTCGTTAAATCATACAAGCATTCCTAACACCCATAACCTCGCCCTGTTTTCAAGAAACAGGTCTCATGCTCAAACTCAGATTCTGTGATGAAGCCCTATTCCTTGTCCCATTGATAAAGTTCTCAATTTTCCTTTTTGTGTTTTCGATTTCCTGTGCTAGGAGGAACTAAGCTGAGATTTGATAACAGATACTGTTTCAGTGTCTAGACTTTTCTTTTGACCATGACTTTAGCGAATTGCAAGAAAGTTGGTCCAAGCACAAAACGCATGTTTGACCATTGAACTGGACTCGAAGAATACAGGCCTTCATGAATCAGCTCTCATGCTCAAACTTGAACCCTGTGCGCAAGTTCCATTCCATTTAAATTTTTGCTAGTTACGAGAAAAGAATTGCAGCATGAAATCTGTTTTATTTATACAGACTCTTCTGTGCAATGTTAACATTTACAAATTGTTCATAATCAGTTGTGAAAATTGCCAAATATCCAAAATGACTTTTTCCACAGTCTGCTGTATAAAGATAATGGGCAACTGTGTGAACTGCTTTCAAGTTTGACCCTTTAAACCCTATGTAACTTTAATCAACTCTACCATGTATTGATCTGGATAAGTCCATTATAGTCTACAGTGGTGAAAGGTAGCTTAGCTAGTCATTAATGCAAGTTTTCAAAATTCATTTTTTTTTTATAAATATTGAAAAAAATGTTCTGGTACAACACCACTGCTTGTCAAGTGATTTTAATTTTGTTTAAACCTTTTATAGAAATACATTTTTTTTATAGAAATATTTTATAACACAGTCAGTATCAGTGGAAAAAACCCACAACTGAAATGTTAGCTTCACATAATACTTACAAGACAACAGAACAATAGACTAAAAGATAACAATTTGACATAGGCAATACATCTTTATCAAATGGGACTACAATACAAAATAATGCCAGTAACTATAAAAAACAATGTAAGATAATTCTGATTAACTTAAAGAACTCCTCTCCGCCATAGAGCTGTTCGCTATCCCAGAAAGAAATATATAATTTAAATTGGGAGGTGGGGAGGCGGGGTCAGAGAAGCTGTGACCTCCACTACCATTTTTCCTTAGGCCTGTTATATAAATGTTAATTAAATAACACACCAATCATTTCCTACCGATTATTGGTGCTTCCCGCAACACATCCCCCACCCCACCCCCCACCCCATCAACCACTCCCCCACATCCTGATTAATTTGTGGAATAGACGTAATCAGTAATTACCTAATTACATTCCCCATCATACATATAGCCAGTTGTAGCTTTTCGATAAAACAAACATTTGACTTAAAACAAGAAAATTCCAAACGTTGTGTTTCCGTCTTTCTTAAAATGCCTCAAGTTTTAACAAAACTCTTTATTGCTATTTCTGAGTGGAAAATCGCCTTGTTGAACCAGATCACTGACGTCATATAATAACATTCAAGTGCTTTGAAAACTAAGATTTAACTTGAAAAATTTGTATTCCTGTGTCGGGCACACTTGTGCATTTATACAACGTATGCTACCAAGAATACATGGTGCAGCACACACTGACAATCTCGACAGTGCCCAATCCAGAGTGGTGGTTCAGACGATGACAATGTATAGCAAACGTATATTCTACAAGCTGGAACTCTGCACACCAGCTGAATTATGTGGTCCCAAGGGTGTCCATTTTCGACAGAATGTACTGTAATTGTTTTAGTGTGATTAAGACAAGAGTATCAAAACGAAATAATAAAATGAAAATGATTGAATTTTTGAAGTTCAGTGTAGTATTTCAGAAAATTGATTTTGTTGCTCCCTTCCCCGGTACGACTTACAATGATTCAGATCTTTTAGCATTAGAGAGTCTTGTACTTGGTTATCACAGCGCAAGCAAGGCCAACATGGTCATATGCAAGATATATTCCCATACCAGAATCGTACGAAGACTTTCAAAGCAACTTGAGACTGCCCGTCACGTTGTCAACGACATCGATCTTTCCCATGATGCCCAGTACTGTAACAGATCCTGCAGCAATCTAGAAAGAAACAAAAAAAAAGGTCTCAATCTAAATATCAATGTACATGTATATCATTTACTACATAGCTGGTAAATCATTTTATAGAGAAATATTTTGCAGAAATTCTCACATGCATATCAAGAACACTTGTAGGTGCGTAATCAAAGAAATATCACAGGTATCTTAACTCATTCACCCCTGAAGACACATTTGAACTCTTCCAAATCAAAGGTTGGAATAGTTCATTATGAAATTTCAGGGGTGAATGAGTTAAAGATTGAACTTTATTTATTTTACAACATTTATGAAAAAAAGTCATTTCAACCTATATTGATCACTCTTGTCGGCCCTGATGGTAATGTGGGAGGAAACCAGAGTACCCGTAGAAAACCCATGTGGTCGGGCAGGTGACCCCCTCTTTTCACATCCAATTGAGGAATCAATCCTCGTTGAAAGACAAGTGCATTATCCACAAAGCCACCCGACCACCCCAGGTATCCTTATTATACAGTATGAAGTTTCCATTTAGTAAAACATAAACTTTAAAGATAATAAAGTTTTAAGGGATTAATAAATTTTAAACAAGAGCTGTAGAACAGCATAGCTCGTCCATTAATTTTTTTGTAAAAAGTGCTAATAGTAATAGGGCCATTACAGGATGTCCCATCTTAGATAATAGATCAGGAAACTAGATGGCCCTGCTATCCCCCCAAAGTAACCCCTAACACAGCCCCACACCCAGCCCCTGATTACCATATGCAAAAATAAATTACTGTAAAATGTAGGACTCATGTTTATGTTTTATTTCATATGCTAAAAGACTATATCAAAAAACAATTGACCCTCATGACTCCACCCCTCTTGCCCTGTCCCTAGAGGTCATATCAAAATTCTGAAAGTTTGGTGCACTTCCCCATACATATATCTACCATGTCTAAAAGTTTCAAGTTCCTACTTCAAACAGTGTAGAAAAAGTTATTTTACCCCTTATCCCTCAAGTCCCCCCC
>NW_018408880.1:1978698-2015610 GCF_002113885.1 Mizuhopecten yessoensis
TTTTTTTTGATCAAAGACCTTTTGCCTCCAACAGAAACAAAATATGCTGTACATAACTGAAATTGCTCCATTAGGTACAGAATAACAAAATCAGCTTTATCAGGATCGATGAATTCGAACAGTAATACATCTTCATCACTTGTATTTCACTCAACTCTCACCTGTGTCTTGCCTGCGTCATGGACTAGATAGTTGGGGAGCTCGAGGCCTTCAGCTTTACTTGTCAGGTCCATCAGCTGTGTTGAGTTGTCTCCCTTGACTACAATTTTTGTTTCTCTGTTGAAAAACAATCACAATTGCATCACTGCAGTACATTTTTTACATTTGTGAGATATTTTGCTAAATTGTTCTTATAAATCACTGTTCTCCGTCTCAGGGTTTAGACTTTTCAGAGGTTTTCCACATAACCAAACAGAAAAGTTGGGAAAGGAGATGGCAAGAAAACTTTTTGGGAAATATAGCAAAACTTTTGAAGGAGAAAATGCCATTATTTGACCATTAATATACCAAAATGAAACCAATGAAAGAATCACTACCCAAATTGTTCCCAGCTCATCAGCATTTGTCCAAACTTCTGTGGGTTTTCCAGCAGAATTCTGTGGAGTCCAAGGGCCGCATGTGCAGCTTGTGCAGCGATCTTCCCAACACCCATGTTCAGCTCGGAGTTTACAACGAACACCATCTTGTAGAAATCAACACCTTCTGGGAAATAATCCTCCTCACTGTCATCAGAGTCTGCAGCATCCTCCTGTAATTAAAACAGAAAATCAACTTTTCAACCGTTTCCCATATTTGATCACCCAGCATAGCGACGCAGTGGATTACACATTCACCTTTCATCAAGGCAAGCAGGGTTTAATTCCCCAATCAGAGGTGAAAAGGTTTCATGGTCACCTGCCAAGCCATGAGGGTTTCCTTTGGGTACTCTGGTTTCTCCCACATTAAGACTTATGCAGGTTAACATCAGGCCCAACAAGAATTATTAATATATTACAAGTTGATAGAACTTTTTTCATAATTGTTGTAAAATAAATAGAAGTTTTTAATAATTTATTTATATTTATCACGCTGCAGAATCAGCTGTTTTAACTCACTGCACTAAAATACAAAATGTTGTACTATTTACGAGAATTTTTTAAAATATGTCACCTCACAGAAATTATGACTATGACATATATATGACCTCAATGGAGGGACATGTAAAGTTTGACATCATCACAATGGACTGTGAAAGGTTTTGTGAAAGGTTTTTCCACACTCAGATGACTTATTAACTCATTCACCCCTGAAGACACATTTGAACTCTTCCAATTCAAAGGTTGAAATAGTTCATTATGAAATGTCTGGGGTGAACGAGTTAGATGTTGGACTCATTGGAGGGAACTATGAAATGACTAAACTTTGACCTCACTGCTGTGAACGTTTGGAATGAACTTCAAACTTCTTGAGTTTACAAAATATCCTATCCTACGGGAGTAAACTCTGAAATGTTTGACATTAACATACCTGATTATGAATTAGATATATATGGAGTTGACTGTCAATTGTTTCACCTTACCTGAAGAGGACTGTCAAGGTCAGGCTTTTCCTGGTTGTCCATTATCCAGGCTGCAGCCAAATCAGCATTGTAGTTCCCCGTGTAATACAGACCCTGAAAAGACAGATATTTGACATAAAACTTCAGCTCTATACAGCAAACCTTATGTCCCCGTAAAATTTTGTTGTGTAAAATGTGTAGTATGCCTTAGTTCAACATTGAGCACAACAATGGAACCTAAGGTTCCCTGTAGTGTCCAACTGCACTGGGTTTCTTCCTATATGCAGTAACCTCCCCTTAACTTCCGTTTGGACACATCCTCGATATCCAGGGGTTACGCTCACTTTCGCTCTCTACTCCCCTGGAATATGTCATAGCAAAATTGAAGGCTCGGTGTGTGCCACCGTGTTGATGAGACAAGGAGACTAGTTTGATCCTTTGATATACATCAAAAGAATCTCACGGTCACGTAACGATAAAAGTTGACAGGCTTTGAAGCCAGGCGTTTCTCCTTTGTTACCTTCAAAGGAGAGGTAGCGATTGGTCAGGTGTTTTTTTTACCTGAGTCCAATCAAACAGCTATCTTCCTGCCTTAAATTTTGCCATGACATATTCCAGGGGTGTAGAGAGCGAAAGTGAACGTAACCCCTGGATATCGAGGACGGTTTGGACATAGCTGTAGAACAAATGGGCCTGGATACTTCTGTCAGACAGTTAGCAGATCAGTGACGGTTTAGCAGACTGAAGTTAATGGTTCAACCAGGTTAGCTTCACTGTGGGTGTTTTTTACCCCTCAGAACACTGTTGTTGGTTATATTTTGTTCACTATATCTTTATCATTTCTCATAAAAGTTCTGCAAGGTATGGTTTTCTTTTCAGAACTGTTTTATCAAAGCTATAGTCATGCCGGAAAAACAGTTTACAATACTTAGTTACAGTTCACTTTTTGGCAGTGGTACGGGGATCCTTAAATTGCAGCTCTCCAAACGAAATCCAATAATTAATCAAATTTTCATTACTTTATTAATCTGGAAATATATATAAAGTCGTGCTTAGTGAAATGCCCTCTCATTTCAATTGCAGGTTTGAAGAAATGTCTGTTTTATTTCACCATCCTTGAATAAGCCTACCCTCTATTAGATTTGAGTCGGAGCTGATGTGTTGGCCAGTTAAGCATATTGCAGATAGATTCATTAGCAACAAATAAGAAGATCTGCATCAGTTGTTGAATATCTCTTATATAACATAATCTTCAAGAAATTTATGGAATGTGAAAAAAAATCCAAATGAAATAGCACCATTTTCAATGAATATCCAAGCTACTAAATTAAAAGGTTTCCTTCTGAGAATTAAAAGCTGAAGAGAGGTAACTCTCACCTTGATGGTAGCATTTCTACTAAATGCCAGAGACTGGACAAGGACCTGCACTAAAGACTCGTCAGGCTTGAAGGCTGAGCTGCTGTCTCCCGACTCGCTCGACTTCACGGAGGCATCCATGTCTACACCAGTAGGGCTGCAACACAACAAATCTTTATAAGCCTTGGAGTGCTGAACACTTTTGTTGTCTTGGTTCACTACTGCTGGACACAACCAGTGTTTTTGTTACCAAAATTTAACAACTGTCTTTTCCTTAATGAATTGGGAAAATATAGCATAATTTGCATTAAATTGAATTCATATATATATATATATATATATTGGTCATTTTGGGAAAATAATGCACTTTTTAGCTAGGGGAAACAGCCTGTATTCGGCAGTAAAGTTGAGCAAAAAAAAATCCCTGACAACTACAGTTGCACTTTTTTATGGACCAACATTTATATGGTAATCATGTTTAAATACAAACTAAACACATAGAAACAGGTTACCATAAAGTATAAAAAAATCTTTTTCCATCCAGTATCAGCTAAATTAAATATATATGACTGACGAGAAATAGTGTGACATACTATCTCAATTTATCTGAGAAGTAATAATTAGTTTTAGCTGCACAAGTGTAGGCTAATCAGTACTAGCTGAGCTGTATAGGGGGTCATGCTGTGTGATCAGCTCCCTCTGGCTGAAGGCCTAGGGCAAATGGTCAGTATTGGGATCTATGACTGACAGAGAAATAGTGTGACATATTATCTCAATTTATCTGAGATAATATTTCATTGATAAGTTGCCTTACAAGCGTCAGGTGTAGAGAATTTCCCTTTAGCTCAGCGGTAGAGCAACAGAATGGAGAGCAAAGGGGCGTGGGTCACCAACAATGTACCACTCCAGGTGGAATACCATCACCATTAATGCCCAGCATACAAGTGAAGGTTTAGTAAACACACTGGTGTACTGGTTGGAGTAGAGAAGCTGCTGAGAAGACTCGGCCCAGAATCAATACCTTCCAGATAGCTTCAGAAATCACTGCTAAACTAGCCCTAGCACTTCAAAGGACATTCAAGTTTTCCTTAGACGCTTCCTGAATGCCCCTGGGGTGTGGAAACAGGCACACGTTTTATTTACAAAAGGAGATTATTCAAGAGCAGATGTGTGTCACTCTTAGCTTTATGCTATAAGTTAGTAGAGCAGATTATACACAAATTTTGGTTATAAAACACATCAACTGTCACGGCATCTTATCTGACACTCAGCTTCCCTTTTGCAAAAGAAGATCCTGTGAAATGCAGGTAATACAAACCATCCATGAGCTAGTGAAAGGCATTGACCAGAATGACCTCGTGCTACTGGACGCCAGTAAGACATTTGATAAAGAGCTCCACCAGAGACTACCATCAACAATATTAATTGGGATCGTATAGATTCGAGGTCCATTTCGGCGCTTTTTTTCTCTCCATTTCTGTCATTCAACTCCATTTCGGCACATTTCGGTCATTACCTGATCCGAACAGAAACACTATCTATGTACTAGCTAGCGCTGCTCAGCTCTCTTCTTCAGCTTGCCAGAAATGGACAGAGAACATTTCTTAATATTCGTGGAGAGGGTACTCCAACAGTGTTAGAGGTTTACACAGCGAGATAATTTTGACAGGCGCCGTGTATCAGTCGGCAAAATCATATCCGATAGAAAAAAGAGTGGCCTCTTATATTATAGGAGTAGTGGGGAGGGGTCCACTTCTTTAGGGTGCAGGGGCTCCATCAATGTGTTGACAATTATGCCCTTGGGGGTCCTATCACAGAGGCGTGAAAAAGGGGTTATTTACAGTGATTGATTTTTTTTTTGGGGGGGGGGGGGGGTTATGTGCAGGGTATAGATAAAAGGTAAAAGCTGGCGTATGTTTTAGCGTGGGATGACAGCTTCAAGGGCTGCATAGGGTATATGTGTACCTTGAAGTCCTCTAGTGTTGTGCATTGTACTGTTGCTATGGGAAGGAGATTCCATTGTGTTATTGCATGTGGAAAGAATGTAGGTGTCCTTTGTAGCAGATATGTGTTTGTATGCATAAGGGTGTGCATGTCTGGTTCGAAGGTCTACGGATGTGAGTATATATGTTGGGTTTATAATTTTGTAAAAAAGGATCATTCTTGTGTGAAAGCGCTGTGTTTGTAGTATTGGCCATTGTAGTTTGTGGATCATGTCTGTTACTGAGCTCGTGTTGTGGTATCTGTCGTTTACGATAGCGTGCTGCTCTTCGTTTTTTCTATTTGAATAATTTGGTTTGTATTGTGTGGCTCCCAAATGGAAGAGCAGTATTCAAGTTTTGGTCTGACTAGTACTTTGTATGCGTGTTCTTTTATATGTGGTGAGTTTATTTTTAAGTTGCTTTTTAGAAAACCTAGGGACCTATTGGCATTGGCTGTAATGTTGTTAATAGGTTTGTCCCATTGTAGGTTATTTTGTAATGTTAAGCCTATAAAAGTATTTGCTGGATTCTACTTGGTGTAATATGTGGTTGTGGAGTTTGTAGTTGCGTCTCAGTGAAATGTTGAGTATGATGCATCATGGTGAAATTTCATTAGCCAGTCCGTCTCCCATTGTCCTGCTGCGTCAAGGTCATGTTGTATTTTAAATGTGTCTTCTTTATTGATTAACGTCTTGTATATGATGCTGTTGCCTGCAAAGAGTCTCAGAGTACTGTATTGAGGAAGAGGATGGGGCCCAAACAGGTTCCTTTAGGGACCGCAAATTTTATCTGATTGTTTGCCCTCAAGTACTATTGTTTGGGTGCGGAATGAGAGAAAGTCTGTAATCCATGCGTGTGTGTTCCCTGTTATCCATAATATTTGAGTTTGTACTGTAGTCGTTTGTGTGGGACTTTGTCAAAAGCTTTGGCAAAGTCCATAATGATGATGTCTATCTGTTTGTTGATGTTGTTGTTTGGTTCGAGATCATGTATGAATGTGGTGAGCTGTGTTGCACAGGATCTGGAGGATCTAAAGCCATGGTGTAAGTCATATAATATGTTGTTATTCTCCAGATGTGTCATTGTGGCGCTTGTTATGTCTGTCGTTTAAGTTATGATGTGTTCATGAGATGCAGGTTAGTGATATTTGTCTGTAATTTGCTGGGTTGTACTTGTCTCCCTTTTTGTATAATGGGTTGACAATTGCGTGTTTCCAATCTGATGGTAGTGTTCCTTGATTTACCGCACATTTTATAGATTACTGAGATTACTATTCTTAAAACTGCAAAAAGTACAAAGTATGCTACTAAATACTAAAACTCGTGTCTCAATTGTATATCGTCAAAACTGGTTACACGTGCGGGCTGTCTCAAATTATTCAGGTTGCATATTCATGTTATAAGCCAGTTTTCTTACCTTGCAAATGACAATATAAGGTACGCAAGTAGAATGGCTCGTCGTGGACCGATTGTTCTGTTCACACAGAGTTACTGCGTCAAATAAATAGTGATTAAAGATCCGATTCAACAGCATGCGTCATATTCAGACTCGAACTGAAAGGCGGCGGCCATTACTGTTGATACTAAATGAAAAACCAAATAACTGACACGGACATAATCTGTTCCGGAATATATGCATTTGGCCGTTTTTATAAAAAATATTGTCACTTTCGCCACGTGATTTATTTTTAACAATAATGTTTTGTTATATGCAAAATTTATCCTATATTTGAGTTTTAAAAAGTGTAAACATCAAATTGCACTTTTTGAAGCGTCATACTTTTTTTCGATGCTGCTGCGATATATAGACTATATAATTAACATATATATACTCTGTTACTTAGTGAATATGAAATAAGCTTAATTGCCTAAACCATTTCAAAGTAAATGTTTTGTTATCGTAACTTTATGACAAACAATCATTGGAATAGCTGTAGGAACTGTAGCTTCTGGCCTGATCGTTTTAATTTATTTTTATTACCGAACCAGCTTTACTCAACCAGGTTAGCCGTGGTTTAACCTCAGTTACAAGCATGCTACTGTTCAAAACTAGAGAGTTTTTGTGAACAAAAACACAGGTCTCCGCTTATTAGCCTATAGACTAACTTCGGTATAAAAAATTAACAAAGGGCTATATATCTCTATATAGTGGGGCACGAGACCCGATTTTAGAATGCGACACTCCTCCTTCCCAAGATACATAACTATAGCAAGTTTGGTCAACGTAGGTGAAATAACATGGAAGTTATGCCATGGACAAACTTTGATATAAAAAAATAAACAAAGGGCCGTAACTCTTCTATATGGGTGATGCAGATATACTTTGAGTTTGATCAAGATATATTTAACGGTTTAGAAGTTATGCCGTGGACAAACTTTGATATGAAAATAAACAATGGGCCCTTACTCTGTATATAGTGGGGCACAAGACCCGATTTCAGTGTGAGACTCCACCTTCCCAAGATACATAAATATGGTAAGTTTGGTCAACGTAGGTGAAGTAACATGGAACTTATTCCTCGGACAAACTTTGGTATTAAAAATAAACAAAGGGCCATAACTCTGTATATAGTGGGGGACGAGACCTGATTTTAGTGCACTGCACACCTTTTATGGGTGATGCCACAGGGGCATAGGCCCAATGGGCCTGAATCTTCAAAATAATACATGACTATGGTACATTGTCTAGTCTTCAAAGCAATGTGCATGTTCCCCACTGCATTGTATTGAAAGCAAAAAGTGCACCCATACCATGGTCTAGTAACCATACAACTAAGTAGGAAGATTCGTCAAACACTAGTCAACTGCAAAGATGTTACGTGAAATAAAATCAACAGATTATTTTACCTATTCTGTATGTTGAACTTTCGTGTGAATAGTGATCGACATTGATCTCAATTTTGACCCTTTGATGTAACCTTGACCTTAAGATAAGGACATGCGAGACATGTTGAAATATGACACAGCGTATATAATCATATTTACGCAAAGTGAGATCTAATTTTCTATGGAGTTTCAACAAAAGAAATTTCAGCTTTCCGAAGTTATAACCTGGACAAGCATTAATTATAACGGTAGAACTTCCGACCTCTTGGTGATTTTGACCTTCGAGGGGTTTTGGTAGGAGTATGTTTGTAACACTCTGGCATCTCAGTATATCCATCTAGGAAACTTTGTCAATGCATATTCAGCCATTCAGAAATAATGACGAATATGACTGTCCAGTCTTCATACCTTCTCTCTTTGAAGTTTTGTAAAAACTTCGCTTCCGATATTATGATCCAGAAAAGTATTATCGTGATTAAAGCTAAATTGATACAACATATTTTTCTGAAGCCACAAACAGTTCTGTTACTGTAAATATGACTCTCACATCTTTATTAGTATTGAGAAAGTCGACTCCACAGAACTTTACCTTTGCTGGGTTAAATATTTTTTGGTTTTATTCATCGAGCAAAGTTGTGTACCGTAAAAACGTTTAAATTTTGGGTGGCCATGTGGTGCGCTGGATCATGCACTCACCTCTCAACATGGGGCCAGGGTCGATTCTCCTATCGAAAGTGAAAATGTATGTGGTCACCTACACGACCACGATGCTTTTCTCCGGGTATTCTGGCTTCCTCCAACACGAAGACCTAACCGTGCTTACATCCGGGCCCACAAGAGTGATTGATATAAGTTGAAATAGCCTGTGTCGTAACTGTTGTAAAAGGAATAGTCAATATTCCTAATAAGCATTCTATTGGAAGGCCAACTAATCTACGTGACCTATATCTTGAAAAAAAAATCACAGGAGGCATCAAAGTTCACAAAATAAAACCTCCACAAAAAAATAAGTGCTGTACAGTATCTTTAAACAAGAGGCCCATGGGCCTTAACAGTCACCAGAGTCCTACAGTATTTATTTTTGTTGTTGAAATATGAAGTGGAGATAAAGATGTCATTCATCCCTACCAATTGGAGTAAATAATAGTTAAGTATAACATTAAGTTAAGTTTGTCAGGACCATGAGTTGATCATTCCTCGACTGATTTTCAGTTGAATTTGCCTATTAGAACTTGATTTTAAGATTGTAATAAAAAAAAAATAAAAAAATGGCAGCTGTGGCGGACAATTGAATTTTTGATCGGCCCGAAAAAAACCCCACTTTGCCAGGACCATGAGTTGATCATTCCTACCAAGTTTCGGTTAAATCAGCCCGGTAGAACTGGACTTCAAGTTTGAAATAGTTTTTCAAAATGGCGTCCATATTGGATTTCTGATTGACCCTAAAAATTACAACACTTGGTCAGGGAGTTGTAAGTAACATTCCAAGGAAATATAAATGAAATCCCTTCGAAAGTATTTCAGCTTAAGTTGAAAATGTAAAATGTTAACGGACGACGTATGACGATGGACAAATTAAAGACGGATAGCTAAAGATCAGTTGACCTAAAAAAAAGTACAAACAACAATGACTATTTTCAAGATGTCCTTTATTATATACTGTCACACAAACAATTACACCCTAGCTCTCCAATAGTACAGAATCATACAAGTCACATTCCTCCGAATACACATCTGATGGAATCTAGTTTGAAAAGGAGAAGTTCAATCCTTTTTTGCCCCCAAATAATATAAAACAAGTACTTTCCTTTATTTCTCCTAAGGAAAAGTCTTATACCCAATGTCTCTTGCTCAAAGTTGATCTGTTTGCAATCTGAACAGATTGTTCCAAGACGAATCATAATCTTTAAATTCCAAAGTTATATTTTCATTGGGTTAATATATATGAACATTTTTCTGAATCACATTTTCATACCTATCACAAAACAGTATGATTTCTGCATTTTTAACATACAGATACTGTATCTCACTGATGTTGGTTTTGAACCCTTTAATTTTGATTGTTTTTAGATAAGTCACATGCTTAAATAGTTTTTATTTTAGTCCCCATCAATGTAAGAGGCTAAAGGGTTTAAATCACTCATATGCCTCCTCCCCCCACCACCACACACCCTGATAATTCTATGGAAGGGAGGAGGGGAAGAGTTGAAACACATTTTGTTTGAAAGTTCTCCTAGAAACAGTGTCCAGTAAAAAATATCCGTGGCAAATATCATTTCAATTAAATGAAACCCCCTTTCAGCACCGAAATTTCAAACAGAAGCTCAATCCTTAAGGAAAAGATTATTTACCATAGTAATGTTCCATCAAACATTCCACATTCAAACTTGCTACATCTGTTACACACTCATTCTACTCTAAACTTTCAACTGTACAATAGATAGCTAAATGTGTTTGGTTCCTCTTCATTTAAAATTTAATATGACCTGACCATGACCAATAATCTTTTACCATGCTGCATACACTTCCAGTGTACCACAAGCAATCTTCAACCCATGATGGAGCCAAATGAAACAGCTCCAAAAGTTCTAAATTATTCTAATCAAATGATAACCTTTCTTTAAGGTAGAGAGCCCGAACACTTTTCTACTCTATACAAGCCAAGAGTTATTTTCCAGTTAAGTTTACATTAATTATTTTCTTTATATTTGTACAAAGACGACTAATGAGTTGGAAGACTCGAAATAATTCACAGTAATGTTGCAAAAAATATGAACAAATATCATTACCAGTAGCGCAATTGATAAAATCAAGACGTTTGAGAACTGCATCCTCTTGGCAGAGATGTTTTTTATGAAACAGGAAATTGTTATAAAAGTTTCTTGCCTTCTTTCCTAGTGTTGCTATTGTAAATGAGTAATCAACTCCAAGCCAGAAGAAACGCCAAAATATCCCTCAGTGGAGATACAGCACAGAACAACGAGGCTCTCTATCTTAAAGTAGCAATGGAAATTCAAATAGCCATATTAACATCATGATCACATTTTGTTTCAATATTTGACCGATATAGAAGCACAAGATACACATATTTGTTGTGGGGGAAATCACAGAGGCCCAGCTGTTCAAAGCATGACTAGCTTACAACAATTTATTGCAAAATTTTAATCTAGTAAATGTACACCGACTGAAATTAATCCTCAATCAAGGAAATACAAAAAAGGTTGTAAAAAATAGATTTTCAGGCATTTCTCAAAAATCATATTATATACCCAGTATTTGAACAATTTTCTAAATGGCTTGTTAAGCTGAGCATACTTTGAACAACATGACCTATATATATACCAGTACCTGGTATAAATTATCACAAAGAAAAGAATTGACAGCAGTATGAAATGTAATTGTGAATTACAATATTTATGGATTAATCCATGTAAAACTGATGATACATGTTAGAAGCCCTCTGGCTAAATGATCAGAATCAAGAATCTATTGCAGTGCATTACGCCTTCCAATGTAAATACATTTTTTACACAAAGTGACAAACTATTAAATAAACATATTAAATCATTTTTTCCTGCCACACACAGAAGAATTTCCACGCCTCTTACAAGTACATTAAAACAAGAAAACCACACTTACTAAAGTAGGTGTCTCACTGGCCAAGGACCTGCTATGATCAAGCATATGATAACCATAATCTGACAAACAACATGTACGCCTAAAACAGGTTCACATTTAATACCTAAAACACACGATTCCAAGTAACGTACACATTCCTCCACAATGGTCAGAATAAAGTACTGTACACCTATAAATTCTAATCCATTCAGAAATGAATCTATAGCACATGGCTATGGGGAAAATACAGTACCTAAAATGTCTAAGTATCAGGAATTAAACTGTCCACAAGTCTTTGGAAGTGAATACAGTTCATGAAAATATCCTTGACAGAAAACAGAACATAAATAATTTGCAAGTTACTGAATTAATTGTATGGAAATTCAGCACATAAAATTCTTACCGGTACTTCTGAAATAATTCCCCCTCTCAATAAGAGTAAAATTTGATAAAATAAACCCAGACCCAAATGACGATACTAATTTATCCGTATAAATTTCCAGCAATTCACTTATTGGCGAACAGAAATGTAGTAACAAACGCACATAAAACAGGACTTACTTGTAGAAGTTCCAATAGAAAATTGTACTGAAATATCGGACAATACAGAAATATTTTGAAAATGGAATTAAAATATTTTGTGAATCGAACAGAGATAATATTGAGATACCAATAACACTTGTAACATTTCTCAAATGTCTTTAAATTAGTAATAATATACTTGGAAATGAATTTGTTTTGACTATATTAATCTTATACAGAAATAATCAGCTTATAGTCCAGATTATATCATTAAAAGGAAAGAAGAATGATTTGCCATTGTATATTACACTGTAAATATATACAGCATATCAGAATTAAATAGATTTAGCACTTATTGATGGGATTTAAATAATTGTACCTGTCTCTTAGTCAGATCGCTGAATTTAAATGAAAAGTATTTGCATTCATTATCTCATGAATGCCAAACATATAAATATTGTATACTTGAACGACTGAAGTACGATAAGACTACACATAAATGAATAAATGATGCCAGCATTTTGAATCCTGCTATAGGCCTTAAAGCATTCCACATTGGAATGATGTCAAAACTAGTTCACCTTGGCGAGTATGGCAGTAGCTATCAATTTCCCATTTTACAATTTATAAATCTATTTCAGTGGTTATCAGTTTTTAGCACATCAACTCTCAAAGTCATAATTAATTTTCTTCATCTTAGAAAACGTTACACCTTAAAACGATGATGCACTAATAATTGCAAAACTAGAATGTTCCATCTTATCTCTTCAAACATTCGAGAACGCCTATGCAAGGATATTAAAATAGATGTTACTTGAAAAGTCAAAATTTAACATATAATGCGTTATTTAATTTGGAAAGCTGCTGTTGATCAATCGTCTATAAATTCCTCTTTTACTGTATCCATCCCATGAAGATAACGTACCACTGGATGAACAAGTCTACCAACTCAAAACTGTTCTGTTTTACGTAGGAAAATCATCTTCCATCCACACAAGTTCCACAAGAAAAGCTGTACCTAACTTTGGGAAATGTGACTCGGTGCGTCATCATTACCTTCAGAATTTCTTGGAATTATCCATTTCCCATTAAATAAGATAGTTGTTGACACCAACTCATAATTCTGACACTTGTGCAACTTCTTGGGGTTTAAAAATGTTTCATTAAACCAAAAACAGAGAATGTTGGCAAGCAGATTCCAAATCCGAATCTAATTGTAAATTCAGGCAAGTCAGAATATTGCCATTTTCTCAAAAAACTGAGAAATGTTTTATGGGTTTTGCTCCCTAAAATGTGACAAAGAATGGATTTCCAGTACATCTCAGACAAATCCGAAGGCCTTAGTTTTGATGGCCAGGATGAGTTTGCTGCGGAGCACCAGTTTGGAGGAGTATAGAGGGATATAAAGACGCGAGATACAAGTGTTTGCTGTCGGTAGATGATCGTCGTCAGCTGGCCGTATCGTGATGCTTGGCATCGGCTGAAATCCTTCTTCACTAGCTGGCAGTGCGGGACTGGACGTCCAGAAATACACCTAGTGGAAGAGATACAGAGGTCATGTGATGGAAATGTGTTACAAACAAGAGGCCTTAACTCATTCACCCCTGAAGACACATTTGAACTCTTCCAATTCAAAGGTTGGAATAGTTCATTATAAAATTTCAGGGGTGAATGTGTTAAATGGTCACCAAAGATGTACTGTAGTCTTTTTCGTTACTGAGACATGAAGTGGATGTACTCATGTTTGAAAAGCTAGATTGTTAATTATCAATCATGTAGACACCCAAACTCCATTTGATATATTGAAATATTAATATACATAGTATATATGGGGCAAAGAAGTAATTCCAACAGTGTATATTTTAAGTAATTCGTATCCTAGGGACATACCTCCATTAGGATCCAGTGTTATATGGGATTTTACCGTCTATATTACTTCTTTGACCTATACATAGTATATATATATATTTATACCTAGATAACATATGCAGGTTGAGGACTGTTTGACTTCTATTGTTAGAATCATGTAGCTAAACACAAAGGGCCTGTTCGTTTATGTGGAACAAATGGTTTGTCTGTTTATGAATTTAACATTTCTGGTATTAATACCAGCGGACCTGCAAATGTTTATGCAGGCCTTGTAAGGCTTTGTCAAGGCTCACCTGAAAGCAGCATCAGATTTATACTAGGTCAACTTTATTTCATAAATGAACAACTCGGAACAAAACCTAACCAAAATGTCTGATTTACCAATGGAAAAGGAAAACATCTAATTTAACACTTAATTTCCCTCACTACAATGCAGGAACATAAACAATGTTAAAAGTGTCCAAAATACTTACCAGGTCCTGTCTTTCATGATTGTTCATCTTCTCCACAACGGACCAGAACCACCGCTTGAACCTCTGTACCTTGTCATTATTTTCACCTGGAATACAGACATTCACAGAGATCTTAGTCAAGGATTAAAATTATTGTAAAATAAATGGCAGAAATTAAGTTAAATATCAGAAATTTTCATTACAAAATATTTTAACTTTACTATGTTTCTAATAACTAACTGCTGTACACTTCCCTTTCTACTGCAGTGAAACCTGCCTTACAGACTGCCTGTCCATAAAAAACACTTTACAGAACATTTCTGAACTTTACCGGGAAATTCCTGAAGATTTTTCCATTAAAAGCATTACTGAAATTTATGGAAACTTTGAATTCTTTAAGATTTTTTCTTTAATCCAGCAATGCTTTTTTCCATGGAAAACATTCATTTTGGGTCTTTTCTGAAGTCAAGGTACATTCATTTTGGGTCTTTTCTGAAGTCAAAGCACATTCATTTTGGGTCTTTTCTGAAGTCAAGGTACATTCATTTTGGGTCTTTTCTGAAGTCAAGGTACATTCATTTTGGGTCTTTTCTGAAGTCAAGGTACATTCATTTTGGGTCTTTTCTGAAGTCAAGGTACATTCATTTTGGGTCTTTTCTGAAGTCAAGGTACATTCATTTTGGGTCTTTTCTGAAGTCAAGGTACATTCATTTTGGGTCTTTTCTGAAGTCAAGGTACATTCATTTTGGGTCTTTTCTGAAGTCAAGGTACATTCATTTTGGGTCTTTTCTGAAGTCAAGGTACATTCATTTTGGGTCTTTTCTGAAGTCAAGGTACATTCATTTTGGGTCTTTTCTGAAGTCAAGGTACATTCATTTTGGGTCTTTTCTGAAGTCAAGGTACATTCATTTTGGGTCTTTTCTGAAGTCAAGGTACATTCATTTTGGGTCTTTTCTGAAGTCAAGGTACATTCATTTTGGGTCTTTTCTGAAGTCAAGGTACATTCATTTTGGGTCTTTTCTGAAGTCAAGGTACATTCATTTTGGGTCTTTTCTGAAGTCAAGGTACATTCATTTTGGGTCTTTTCTGAAGTCAAGGTACATTCATTTTGGGTCTTTTCTGAAGTCAAGGTACATTCATTTTGGGTCTTCCTGGCTACCACTGCCAGGTTAAAGTTCCTGAAGTAGTGGTATTTCTCTATTGTGTGTATCACTCACCACTCTCATCGTTAAACGATGAGTAGCTAATAAGCCTCAGGAGCCATTATCTTTTGTGTATCACTTACCACTCTCATCGTTAAACGATGTGTAGCTAATGAGAGTCTGTACGTTAATGTCGCCGACACCGTTCAGCAGCAGACGCAGGTCCTCAGACGTTAGACCCTCCAGTGAATTGGATGGTATCACATCAAATACACCAAGGCGCAGGTTCTAGAGAAAAAGGTAGCACATTTTCAATGTTGTTTCCATAAATGGTGCTGTAGTATTGGTCCAGATCAGGAAATAATACAAGAGGCCCAGAGGGCCTGTATCGCTCTCCTGGATCCCTTAGCAATCATGGCAAAATATTCTCTAAATGAGATCAAGGGAATATGCCAAACCCCAACGCCAATCCTTGTAGCATAACTGTATTAGATTTTGTCATGCCCAGCAATTTTATGTATGGTTATGGTGTGGGGATCTCAACTTTGACTCAGAAACTAGGTCCCTAGGGTTGTGGCCAGACCCCAGGATCAATTCTATGCATTTGTCTCTTTTTGCCCAGCATTTGTATATATAGTTTTGGGGTGGGGATCACCACAGTTTTAAAGTTATGGCCCAGGAACTATGTCTCCAAGGGCGGGGCCAGACCCTAGTGCCATCCTGGAATCAAATGAGCAATCTTCTCTTTATACTCAGTAATTGTATACCATGGTTATATGGTGGGGATCTCAACTATTTCCAAGTAATACACTTTTTTGGCCCCACCCCTTAGCCCGGGGGGTCAGCCCCACCATTTGTACAATTTTGAATCCCCACCGCCTAGGGATGCTTCCAGTCAAATATGGTTGATATCCACCTTTTAGTTCCAGAGAAGAAGTAGCTTAAAGCAATATAGCCAAATTTCCCCCTTTTGGCCCCGCCCTTCAGCCCCCTGGGGGGTCAGCCCCATCATTTGTACAATTTCGAATCCCCACCACCTAGGGATGTTTCCAGTCAAATATGGTTGATATCCACCTTTTAGTTCCAGAGAAGAAGTAGCTTAAAGCAATATAGCCAAATTTACCCCTTTTAGCCCTGACCCTCATCCCCCTGGGGGGTCATCCCCATCATTTGTACAATTTTGAGTCTCCATCACCTAGGGATGCTTCCAGTCAAGTACGGTTGATATCCACTTCTTAGTTCCAGAGAAGAAGTCGCTTAGAGCAATATAGCCAAATTTACCCCTTTTAGCCCTGCCCCTGATCCCCCTGGGGGGTCAGCCCCATCATTTGTACAATTTTGAGTCTCCATCACCTAGGGATGCTTCCAGTCAAATATGGTTGATATCCATCCCTTAGTTCCAGAGAAGAAGTCGCTTAGAGCAATATAGCCAAATTTACCCCTTTTAGCCCTGCCCCTCATCCCCCTGGGGGGTCAGCCCCATCATTTGTACAATTTTGAATCTCCACCACCTAGGGATGCTTCCCGTCAAATATGGTTGATATCCACCTTTTAGTTCCAGAGAAGAAGTCGCTTAAAGCAATATAGCCAAATTTACCCCTTTTAGCCCTGCCCCTCATCCCCCTGGGGGGTCAGCCCCATCATTTGTACAATTTTGAATCCCCACCACCTAGGGATGCTTCCAGTCAAATTTAGTTTAATTTCAATCAGTGGTAAAGAAGAAGAAGTCGTTTAAAGAAATTGTTGACGTACGGACGTACCGACAGACGGACGGACGGACGACAGACGCAACGGTTTGGCATAAGCTCACCTTGGTCCTACGGACCAGGTGAGCAAATAATCTTGCAGAAATGTGCTTTGATATGTATGTATCAAGTTCCCTGCACTCGTTTTGCCTCTAGTTGATATAGGGATGACACTTACAGGAACATCATTCAGCAATACATTTATAGAATTGGGGGTGGCCAAATATGAAAATGTCTGTTTTGTATAAAGTATATTGTACCTCATGCCAGAAAATAGATACATCATAAGAATACACACTAATACATCAGCAGCTTGTTTCTGTATCCATTTGTTGTTGACCTTGGAAATTAATTTGTCATTTCAAAGAAATGCCAACAGTATATTTAGTGGAAAACACTTTGATTTCCCCTTCCAGAAATCCCGAGAAAACAAGAAATTATCTCTCCTTTGACCTACCTTGAGTGCCTTGTCTGCGACCTTCACCATTCTATACTCTGCGTAACGTCGTACATAGTCGTGTACATTCTGAGCATTAACTTCCACGTCAGAACCATTTGTCATCAACTCGACCTGCTCCCCGCCCTGTTATAATAGAATCGTATGTTACATAGGTCATACAGCATTACTGGTATCCAATTTAAGGACCTTTTAAGGGCTTCAAGCGTAAAGTTAAACAAAATTGTGAGTTTTTTCTTTTCAAATCTGATTTTCAAATTCATACTGGATTCAGATTCGACAGCCTAACCATTTCACCCCTTTGGTAACTCTAACCATACATTTTTCTGGGCGAGTCCATTATGGTCTATAGTGGGAAAAGGGTTGACTGCCATTTTTTTTTTAACTGAAAATGCTTTAGGCCTTTACATCCTAAAATACTTTATAAATGCTTACCTCCTCTGCACACAACTCTACACAGAAGTTCATGTCGAGGGCAGTGAAAAGAAGAGAGGCGTCTCTCATCTCGGAGTCTTGGACGAGCTGACGTAGACTCTCGTACATGACGGGGTCAAAGAATGCTAAATCGTGCCAGCCGATTTTGCGCCCCAGGATATATTTCAGAACGTGTCGGTTGAGGAAGAGTGGACATAGTTCATTTTGTAGAAGACACAAACCAAGAACCCTGTAAATTCATAAGAATTAGTTAAAAAAAAATAGACAGTTTGAAATTGACAACATCTAAACCCTAATGGTATGTCACGATATGTCTTCTTTCAAATTGCAGACTGACTAATTCTTTAGAAAATTCATAAACTACAAATTTCTACATGGAAAAGGCTAATCTCAAAATACAGGATACACAAAAACAGATTCAAGATTGAAGTGACAGGTTTTATGTCCTTATATGTAAAAAGAAATCTAAAGAATTATCAATATGTTTGCTATTATGACTGCAGCCTATCAGAGACACCTGAAAGTAAAAGGATCATAAATTATTTGAAACTTTAAATACTAATGACCTTTGTGCCTCCTGCCAGCCAAAAGGATACTTTATTCATGATTTCTAGTCTGCACCAAATGGTTCAGAACAGGAAATTAAAAGGTGTGGAGAAAAACATATTTAAGTAAATTCATACTGCAGTAATTTTACAAAACTATTTCTGAGATGACCAAGAGAATATTTCACTAAAATTATAATCTTACCGGCCAACATTTCTGAAGGCATTCAGCCGTTCAGCTGTGTTTTTCCCTGGTCTTGGTGAATAAAATCCTCGTTTTCCTGGTTGCCAGAATAGCGGGGCGCTGTCTTCTAAATCGTCTTCTTCCTCAACATCGCTACGGCGATCTGACCCAGTTGATTTCTTTTTCTTGTCAGATGATGACAAATTAAATATATCTAGGTCAAGTAGTGCTTCTGCACTAAGTTCTCTGAAGGATAAAAAGTAATCGGTTTCAGTTCTCATTTTTTTTTTAAATGAAATCAAATCTATACCGTCATTTATGAAGGATACTTACTTTTACTAAATATGAAACTTTTTTTTTAATTATCACTAAAATTGACAGGAATTTTTGAGCTGTACAATAAAATAATTTATCAAAATCAACTCTACTTGAAAGTATATTCCAGCAACATTCAATTCATGTCACAATCAACTGATTGCATACAATTTCTGAAAATACTAAATCAGTTAATTTACATCAAAATCTTGTTTACCTGCCATGTGAGAGGATGATGTCGACAGCTTCGTCCACACGTTGCCGTAGTGTCTCCTCGGAGGTCAGCATCAGCAGGAGTTGGGCCGGAGATAACTCTAACAGCATTCCGGTGACCTTTGGGGCCAGTGACTGGAACACAAGTCAAAGGTCAATTACACAAGTCAAGGTCATCATCAGTTAACAAGTAACAGAGTAGGGACAACATTAAATCACAAGCGGTGGAAGTCAAAGTCAATATTAGTTCACGAGTAACGCAAGAGATAATTTAATTTTAGTTCACAAGTAAGTTAAATTAATACATAGGTTCGCAAGTAGCAGAAGTCAAAGTTAATATCAACTCAGAAGTAATGCAAGCCAAAACTCAAGATTTGTTTCAGCATAAGTAACACTGAAAATAGAACAAAATTCTATAATGTCCTATTACTAGAGAGTCCCAGTTTCTTTGGCACAACTCAATATATATCTGTGTACTGTGTACTGTATAGCGCTTTAAATTCGCTGGGTCAATATTTCCCGGTTTCGTATTCAGAACATATTTGCAAGGGTCTAATTTCGCTGTGCACACAAATCCCATGTGTCATACAAAGTATTTTGAGTGTCATCATTTAAGGGTTAAACCTCGAAATACATGTTAACTGTTTGAAAACACTGATACCGAGCGTCATCATCTGCCACTCGAAAGAAAATCACAGGTGTATGTACCTTTGTAGGAGTAAACTTTAATCAATTAATCACCTACTGTGTACAAATAAATATGTTGTGACCACTTATTTGTAAGTGTTGTCTTAACATGGACTGCCAAGTTGTCCGGTGATAATCTGACTTGAGTTCATTTAAGCTTGCATAACAGCGTTGGGTTATAGGTACTCTCAACATGTTGTGATAAGGTCCGTAAAAGTGGTTAACATTTTCGATAATTTCGCTGGTGTTTAGAATTCGCGGATATTAGTCAAAGCACGAATACAGCGAAATTAGAAGCCCCGCGAAATACAACTGCTATACAGTATATATCTCTGTCTCAAACTTATCTCAATTGAGAGTACACAACCCTCCTATAGCTAATAGCTATCTATTGAACTATTTCTTCTGAACATTTGTCTGTCTGAATGGCACATGAGGTTTTAACTTTGAAACTCAAAATCGATGGTTTGCTCCAAAAATGAAAGTGTCAATTTTACAGATGTAAACAGAACTTTAGCAGAAACTTCTGAGTGTGAATTAACAAATTTTACTGCATTAACTTACAGGCTGTAGAACCCGCACTCTGGGATACAAGCGCTCGCCCAGTTGTCTGCGATACTGTGATATGGTGTCACTGTTGCTACCCTCTGGTGGCGGCACCCCTGCCCCCTCCGTGGGGTTGGGTACGGCCACACTCGGGGGCGTGGTCGCGGGATTGGCGTTGGCACTTTCAGCCGGCATGTAGAATGGCGGAGCGTCGTAGGACAGTGTACGTCGTGTCTCACGGTCACGACTTCTTTGTCGCTGGACTGCTGCTCTCTGCCGATCACGCTCTCGTTCACGTGACCGAGCTCTCTGGATCAGACCTGAAAAATAATTACACAATGACTTTTTAAAAAGACAAGACTGTCTGAATCTCTAATATGGCAGAAAAACACCGATCACGCTCTCGTTCACGTGACCGAGCTCTCTGGATCAGACCTGAAAAATAAATACACAATGAATTTTCAAGTAGACAAAGACTGCCTGTATCTCTAATATGGCAGAAAAACACCATCTGATATGACTTACAATTAAGAGATGCTATCTAGTTACATGAAACAAACTATTCAGATTTAAGTAACAATATGCTTTGGAAATTTTCAGAAACAGTATATTTGCTAAAAGAATGCCCTGTACCATGCCTGTATATTTTAACTACAATGATGTAGATACTCACTGTACTGCAGGCTCTTTCCACCAACTATCACACCATCTAGAGCGGGCAGTTTCTCCTGGGACAAAACCGCCTACAAACAAAAACAGTCCATATCAAACCTTGTTAGGTCCAAGAACAAAAATATCCATTTGGTATTATCAGAAGTACTGAAAGATACTACTAAAGCAAACCATTATATTTTGAAATTTTTATTTTTGGAAAGACTTAGTTTTTTAAGAATGAAGCTTTTGCTCAGATTTACAATAAATATTCAGAAATGGTCATCCAACAAACACGTTAGAAAATGTTCACATAAACTCCATGCATGCCTACAGAAAATACTACCAGGAGAACTCACATTAGCTAGGGCTGTGTAAAAGCTCCGGGCAACTCCACTGCCTTCTCCAGGCTCGTCCTTGAAAGTGACCTTGACTCGATGTACAGCCAATGGCTGGCTGTTGCTGTTGGTGCGGCGGTTGAAGAGCGTGTTGAGCTGTCGGAAGGCCTGAATGATCAGCAGGTTCCTATCCCTTTCAACCTGTGACAGACAGCGATAATATCACATATCATGTACTCTGGTCTGAGAAGTTAGCATGGTATAACACTCACTGATACTCAAATGTACACATAGAAATATTACGTATAACACTCACTGATACTCAAATGTACACATAGAAATATTACATGTCAATGTTTTCCAATCAGAAACTGTTGGAGCCTTTCTGTCATATGTTTACAGTAATCTGGGACATTTCATCTTTTAATGTAAAGTTTAAACTTTGACAGAAATTTTGAAATGGTTTTGGATTGATGATTACTATTTGTTTTTTTTGTGTGTAGCATATCATACCACCATTAATGTCAAAAAGATGCAGTTCAACCCTTAAATATTTTAATATTCATATGATTTTTCTGTATGTTATTACCATCTCCATAACATATTGAATGAAGTTGCAAAGTGTTGAAATTGAATCGGTTGAAGATTTTCTATATATAGCAACAGTGACCTTGGAACCCTTAAACACAAGGATGTCAGAGGTATACTCATACTTGACCTTTGCATAAAGTTTGACCAAAATCCATGAAAGAAAGAAGTTGCTTTGCTAAGTGTTTAAATTGAATCAGTTGATGATTTTCTATATATAGCAAGTGTGACCTTGGCCTTGACCTTGGTTCCATGAAACACAACGATGTCAGAAGTATACTCATACTTGACCTTTGTATAAAGTTTGACCAAAATCTGTCAAAGAATGAAGTTGCTAAGTGTTTACATTGAATCGGGACGCGACGCGACGGACATTGGCAACACTATATGCCCCCCCCCCCCCATTTTATGGAGGGTTGTACCTTTGTATAAAGTTTGACCAAAATCTGTCAAAGAATGAAGTGTTTACATTGAATCGGGACAGGACGGGATGGACATGGGCAACACTATATGCCGCCCTAATTTATGGCGGGGGCATAAAAATATCCGTAGGTTTATATATTATATATAAAGTATATCAAATAGTAGCTTTTTTCTATCATTACCTCCAACGTGAGATCTTTCTGTTGCGAGTTTCGAATCTTCTCCATCTCGCGTCGGAACTTGCTCTCCTTGACGGGGAATCCGCCGAGTTCACTGATGACAGATCCCGGCTCTGCTCCCACATCATCACAAAACACGCCTCCAAACAACTCCAGGGCCAGACGCCATCGCCCCAACAACACGTCATGTGACACCAGTGTCATGTGACCAATGTACATTTGTCTGAGGAATATCAAAATTAATACTTGAATTATCATTAAGGATCAAATCTAGTGAGATTTCAGACTTGTCTGGATTCTAATTGTGGCATGTTTTAACCAATGAGTGGAATAAGACTACATTGAATTTAAAAAAAAAATCGTATGAAGTGTGAGGTTCTACATGAAATGGTTTACGAGGTATGCCTGAAAACAGTTTTTCCATTATTGAGGTCGAGGTTAAAATAAAGGTGTCAGTGAGCTTAATTTGGTTTGCGACATTCTGTCTTCCAACATGTTAATACTTGATTTGATCATCTTTAAATTAAATGAAACTTGAGAAACAGTCCAACAGATGGATGCAGACATCACAAAACACTATATTTACACAACCATACCTTTACAAGCGGGGTATCATAACGGAATTTCCAGGCATTGATTACCAATAATAACCTCTAAACCGTAAACATATACAAAAACCTTACAAAGTGTAGCAAGGAACTTTACTTCTCACCCCCTTCAAAGTAATACTGTGATACATTGACTGACGTTTACCGAGGTGGTCAACAACTCTCTTTTCCTTCCCAGAAAAGCAATCATTGCATAGGAATTCTGAATTAAGGGTTAATTTTATCCCTTATATTTACTTTGCTGTCAAAGACCAAAAAGTCATGAAGCCATGCTAGCACTCTTTAAATTGTATTTTCACAAAAAACTAGATCTTTAGTTTATGATAAGTGAGTTCAAAAGGTCCCCCTCCCCCGATCCATGTCCATATACTTACTCATTACTCTGATGCCTGTTAGCAGCCTGTGTTCCGGTGGCAGGGGAGAGTACTCCCGTCTGTGATGTCTCCACAACAACCGTGTTAGACACATTTTCATGAGCTCCAACAATATCTACTGGAGTGTCCAGGCTTGAACTTTGAATGGTGTCTCCAAGGCTACGGAAATAAGGAGATCAAGGTAAAGTGAGCCTCAAAAACAGGACAATATTCGTTCAACCATATCATTAAAATCTATACAAAGAAGATGACTTCAATTTTGAAAATCTTCAAATATAATTTGATACTTACCTTAGTGCATTATGAAAGTTTGTGTTCTGCAACTAATTTCATAGTGAACTATTCCAACCTTTGAATTGGAAGAGTTCAAATGTGTTTTCAGGGGTGAAACTTAATGAGTTAAAAATTCAAAATTATATTCACTTTCTTGTCATAAATCTTCATTTATTTGAGTGTGTTTGAGAGTTTGTCTGCTGCCTAGTCTAGTTTCCATATGATATTTTTATAAAACAATTAATATCAGATATCAAAAGATGAAAATTACAGCTTCTCATAAAATCCTCTTTTTTTTTATTTACCTGCCCCCTAGGGATGATGATGGCAGAGTAGCAAGTGATCCTGTTGATGGAATACTAGGCCCTGTAGACAAACTGCCACTAGGTGGTGCTGACAGACTACTTCCCGTTGGTGCAAGGGGGGTTTCTCCACTGTGAAGAGAAGACCCCTGTGATAGGTCCATGCTAGTGGTTATATCCATGGCTGAACTCTGACTCTGGGTTGCTGACCTTTGACCTGAAGATGAAGACGCCTGGTCGATACTGCTTAGTCCAGTCAGCGTGAGTTCACTGCTGGCTCCTGATATTGTGTTGCTACGACTCAACGCACCAAAAGGCATACTGTAAGATCTGGCTGGAATCATGAGAACGTTGTGTGACAATGCCACGCCTTGGGACGTTGGTGGCTGAGCCATCAAGGGTGTCTGGGACGAGGACGAGCTAGCATGAACAATGACACTGGCCTGCTGGCCTTGTCCTGAACCTTCGACCTTTGGTTTTGGTACGATTGGTGATGCTGGGGATTCTGTGTCCATGTCAGTCAGGGCTGAAGGAGTCCCTGAATTTGACCCCAAGATCCCAGAACTTGACCCTAATGAAGAACTTCCCTGTAAAACAATGTTTGTGGCTTGTTGTACAATGGTTTCCACAGCAGCTCTGTTACTAGTATCCATGGGAACTGGTGTGGCCCCCGCAGTGGACACATTTGAAGGTTTCACAATCACACTGGGGTTACTAAAAGCCAGGTCAGGGGCCAGGGAAGACTGCTGTGCCCCGCCTTGTGCAGAGAACACTAGTCCACTTGACTGTCCGGAGGCCTGAGAGGAATCAGACATACGACTAGCAAATCCCATTCTCACAGGAAGTTTATCAAAATGAGTGCGATGTGGAGAGGACTGTAGAGCACTCGAGTCCCCACCCCCTCTGTGTGGTGGTACAGTGTGATGAATCATACCGAACATGTCTTCACGACGTGCATTAGGCTGAAGCAGGTGAGGCTGGTCAGCCAATGGCAACGCTTCTACTAGTGGCGTCTGGAACGGGTCTGGAGGTGGGCATCCAAGGAATATTGTGGAATCGGTGCGATGAAAGAACGAATGTTTTCGTCCAGATTTGGCTGTGACATCACTTTCACCATCCACACTCTCTGCATCCATTGACAGACTGTTGTTAACCGGTTCATCCTCATGCTCCTCATTCTCATTCTCGTCGTGGTCCCACGAAATGACAGAGATTCCATCACGGAAAACCTCACTGTCCGTGTCAGTACTGCTGCGCATATAGTAGATGAGAGCATCAAAGACATATGCGACGTGGCGCATGGCGGAGATGTCGAGACTAGGGAGAGTGTCGGAGTGTTCGTCGTTGTGTGACCTCATCAGTGACAAGGCGTAGTTGAGGAAGTCGCGTCTAGCCACGTTACCATCAGAACCTGCATAACAAAACTCCATATCAGAGTCAAGTTTATCAAGCGAAACATACTCTGCATACTGTTATTGACCTGAAAACCATCCCCTGTCCTGATTTATTCAAAACTGCTAGGAGCAAAGGGCACTAAGTAGGCCATATGCCTTTTGGTCCTTAGCAATTTTGGAAAATTAGAATTGCAGACCCTTACAAAATTCTTTAAAACAATTATTATGATTAACGTTTTTGAAGTAAGTGGGTCAATTATGGTGAAGGTGATGGCATCATCAGACCAGAAAAGGGACAGAGGACATCTACCAGGTTGTATTTGAGATGTCTTCAATTCAAGTCAAACAAACATTAGAAATTCTGTTAAGATCGTACCTACAATAATACAATACCTAATATTGGAAATCACCAACTGCTGGAAATTGCTTGATAATATGTGGTAATTTTGTCTACTTCTATTATGGCAATCATAATTGTATGTGAATATTTTGAATAGTTTGTCGGTGCCTGGAGTGTGTTCTGGCTATGGATACCTAGAACAAGTACACACATAAATTGTAACTCCCAGTCAGTTAAGTTACCTGGATACTAAATTTCTTGTTGTCTTTTCTTCTATTACTAACAAATGATCTTTACTGTGTTCAGTCTTTATTTCTCTTAAAAGTCACTTCACAAAATAATTCACATTTGATCATTTTTCCAGTATGAATCTTATTCATATCCTTTGAAAGACACAGGTGCTCAACTAACTGCTTTCTCCACATACTTATGGTGCCGAATCGTGCACGACGTCGATCCAGGACCTGTAGAATGCGGTTCTCCTCACGGTTCGTGCGGTCCCGCATGGTGCGGACGTAGTTGGAATGGAGAGGATGACCAGGGTTGGCTGGGTCGGTTGTGTGGCTGAGTGCCGAGCCGAAGCGGAGCTGGGCTTCAGTGGCATCCATCACGTCAACAAGCCATTCCCACGTGATCTTCAGGTGGTCCTCCGTGTACAACTGAAGGGGAAGAGGGATTATTTTAATTTATTCAAAAATAATAAGATCAGCTTTCAAAGAAAGCAGATGGTCTTCAATACACTGTTGAGAGGCACCTCATTTTTCTATGCTTTCTTGAGATTTTGCTTTTCAGTTCTGTGGTTATCAACAGAACCAATCCTATGAGACCCCCCCCGACTACAAAGCTAAGGTAGGTAGTCTCTAGCATATAATTCAAATTGAATCAACCATAACAACTTTTATGATGGAACTGATTCAAATTTAACATAATGACAAAGAGATTTTTGATAGTGGTTAAACATAAGAGGTTATATCTCGTAAGGGTTCACTATACAAAAAGGAAGGATGAAACTCAAAGGACAGCATCTTAAAAAACAGGTGACTTAAATAATCTTACATGGGTGTGGTCTGTGGACAGGAGAATCACAACCCGAAGGGAAGGGAAAGACAATTTTATCTTTTCACGTGTGAATTATTATCTTTGACGGGAGAAAAGACATGCATTACTGTAGTGCTTTTACAATACCGTAGTCTCATAAGACAGAAATGACTTTAGTGGTGTTCCAATGAGTTGGTTTAACATGAGTAGACTTTACCTGGAGGTCTATAGAGTCCTGATCAGTGATATCAAGTACACGTGGCAGACTGGGTGCCAACGCGTGATAGTCTTGCAACATTGTCAACAAGTCTGCAATCTGTCGCACCACGATCCCAAATGCACGTGCCAATTGGCTGGCCGTGGTTGTCATGGTGACAGCTGTATCTTGCACTGCTGGGGTTGTCGTAGTGACGGTAGTCGTCCTCCGAAGTGTTGATGGGTCAATATAGATAAGACCTCCACTGCCTCCTTTAAACACAAAAATACTCCTTCTTACAAATTCCTGTACTACCAATACAAATTTGTCGGGACTTTTTCTATTATCAAAGGATCCAGGTGTAATTAAAATATACAGACTGAATCTTGCTTTTGTCAATTTTATGGTGGGACGAATTGAGTTGGTTTTGAGACAAATTTAACGAACTGCAAAGCTGTTTATTTTGAATTTGTCTCATCACCCAATATCATTGACCAAAGCTATATTTAATCTGTATATTTTTATGACACCTGGATCTAAGTCTTTTCTGTAAATTTGATTTTAAATATAGTCCGTCATCAAATGCTGTTTGTTATGGACCATGTCAGATATAAATCATTCTGAATACATATTTTTGACGGAGCTTGGGTAAGTTGTTTATGCCCTACTTTGAGATTTTTCTAGGTGTTGCCTGGGTAAGTCGGTCCATGCTTGAGTTTTTACCTGTATTTGTGGTAGTACCAGTGGCCGGGGGAGGTCGGGCTGTGGTTGCCTCCCTTTGTCTGATGGCCCACTGCATGGTCTGAGGAGCCTGGAGTGTCCGCTGGCCATGGGTACCTAGAACAGGTACAAACACAACATACATTTATCCATACAGAAGTGAAAGTGCCATATCAACTATGATCAAATTCTCAAGTCGTGGGCATTCCAATTTACAAGTACAAGATATGTATAAACACAGTCTATACCGACGAAATCTAAATATCTTGCTGCACACTACAGGTGAAGGAACAGAATGTGGCCTCAAACAACTGTACACATCTCCAATGGAGGTGACAAGACTGTAGCAATACTCTGGGGGTGATATCTGACTTCCATTTGAAGAAATACCAGCACCTCAACATTTCTATATGTACTTTATATAAACATCCAAGTCATTAACAAAATCAGCTTAAAGGATTCAGCTGTTGCTCGAACGTTTCTATTAACAGATATCATTTTTCCATGTTATCAATGTATACACCTTCTGATTTTGAATCTAACTATGATCCTGTAACAACCCCAGTGATGACCTTGACCCCAGTGATGACCTTGTCCCCAGTGATGACCTTGACCCCATACCTGATGTATTACATCGCTCCAGCTGTTCGTCAATGTAGTTCATGTCATCTGCGTCGTTATTGTCACTCTGGTCACCCTCGCTCTCGTAGTCGTCTTCCTGATTAGACGACTCGCCAGAGTCCTCGGAGAAGTGAGCCAGACTACCAAGGCCTGAGAAATGTCAAAGGTGGTGTTATATATATATCAACAAATCATTGGCAGATATTGACCCTGACCGGTCTACACAATAACATCAATGAATTGTAGACAGAGAATTTTATCATTACTGGTTCACTAACTACAATATTCTATTCAAATCTTAAAACCTTCAAAATCAGTCAACATATTCACAGTAAGGAAAGCATCTGAGGTCCATACTTTCACTAGCCCCAATACCTGGGGCTTTATATTTATTCCTTCGAGCTCGTGAAACTTTTCAATATTCACTTTGAGACTACAGCTTCTAGAATTTTATAAAATCTGCATGCAGGCTAGAAATTGTATATTCTTGGGCAGCATCATTTTGCACTCGTAACTCTTTTAATAATTAACATGAGTGAAAACCAAAGGACTTTTTTGTCATTAATCATGCATACCGGCATCCGAGCCTGCTGTGGCTGCTGTAACGGCACTTCGCTGAACACTGACATTATCTTGGTTACTATGACTACTATCACTGTCACTGTCAGACTCGGCGAGAAGGTCAAGGTCCATGTCACTCTCAGCTACACCCTCCTCCTGTTCCGCCTGGCCATGGTCCGCGTCAGAGTGTTCTGACTGGTGGTCGTCACGGTCGTCATGGTCACTACCTTCATCCTCCCCACCATCCACAACCTCCACCTGTCCAAAGTAACATTAATCGTAATCAGAGATTTTTATAGCTCCTAAATGCTACAACATTTTTATTTAAAGGGGACTTTATTTCCGTAGGAATTTCCGAGAGATTTCTCAATTAATACAGCTTTAAAATTGTACTTTGTTTCCATGTTTTGTTATTTCAAATTGTTTTCATCATTACTCTTTACCTTTCTCTTTAAATCCTGTTTAAATATCCGAATTCCCTGCGAAATCTAACATAAAGTGCTTTTTAAACAAATATCTATTGGCCATTTGACTAGATCTGAGAAGATATGAAGTCATATTTTGTGTTTTTTAGGGTGAAAATTCCAGGGAATATAAGGACGGTTTTGGGCAACCTTTGAAATTGAAGTTTTTTCAAAACTTAATAAATTTTGGTTTTGAAATGTTCTAAACTAAAAAGTCCTGCAAATTAACATAGTCTTTGTACAAATATAGAGGAAATCACATAAATTTAAGAGAAAATATAACTGTTCAAGGCTGTATACAGTAGAAACTAGTGGACCTGAAGTGATCTGCAAATGGAATGACCTATGACCCTTACCTCTTCTACATCCGCAGCCATGATATCATCATCATCGCGGTCAGTGTTGGGATGGGCTGGCTGGCGTCGTGCTTGACTAGGGTGTGGGATGTAGGCTGTGACAGGGTGGGTGTCCGTGTCCGTGGGTTCAGACCTCGGAGGGATTGGGTCTACATTAAAAACCTCTTCACTGCCCTGTAATACCAATACAAGATTGGGTCAACACTCAACAAAGACAAACAACTTCATGAAGCTTTTTTGACACAATTTCATGAATATGTTATTCAACTATCAATAGAACACATTTTATCACAAATCAAAATAATCTTTGTTTTTTTCTCTCTCTCTTTAATATTCACTTCCATTTAGAAAGAACTTAATACAAAATCTGATTTTAAAAAAAAAAACTGAAAATTTATGAATCTTTTTGCATTTCTTATCTGAAACTCATGGTTTTGAAAATTGGTTTTGAAAATTTTAGTTTTGAATGTCAATGAATACAAAATGAAGCTTTTATGTTAAATTGTTGCCAGACAATCAGGTTTCAAAACAACTTGCCCCATAACAAGTGTCCCCATGATCACTGACCTGTATGGCCTCGCCATTTGCAGAAACGAGTGAGAATGGAGCAGTGGGTCGGGTCACACCCATCCGAACAGGGGCTATAAGGGAGTTGGCTATTTCACACAGCTCCTCAATAGCAATGTTAATCAAAGCTTGGAATGCTCGCTTACATTTCACTAGCGGCTGGCATGATGTCAAGGTGGAACTGTTAATACAAAAAGTCAAATACTAAAACCAACAGACCTAATCAACATTTGTTTGTTTGTTGACTTTTTTTCTCCTTTTTTTCTCTCTCTGCAAAGTCGTATGACGAGATATCACGTTAGAGCTATTCCATAATTTATTGAATGGGGGAGGTGGGAGGCACCTGTATTTATATATTATGGGTGGTGGGGTTAAAACCAAATCTGATTTTCAATCCTTATATTAAATCACTTTTAATGTTTTAAGGTTGGTGGGGTCTCTGAAATATTCCTCCACCCCTCCCCTTCAGTTAATTACGGAACAGCCCTTAGGATAAATGTCTTTATCAGTTACATCTCTACCATATTGCCTAATATCATGTTATTAAAATGTACCTCAAAGTAACACAACAATCCATGTATCCTGTTGGTGGCAAATTAATCCATTTCATACTTAACACAATTTATTCAACTTTACTCATTAATATTTATTGGTATCTATCTGATGTGCAGCAGAAAAATGTACAGGGTTTAAAGTCCATGCCTATGACTTTCAATCTTACAACTTTTCCATGTGTGTTAGATGATTACAAACTTTCCTGCTGATGACTTAATAACCCCAAACCCTCCCCTAAAATAATTCCTAGACACTTCATTGTATTCAGGGTGAAAAGGGATAAATTAATCTGACTGGATGTCAATCTAAATCTGTTAAGTGAGGTCTGTAAGGTTCAGCCTAAATAAACAAGATTTATATCATATTCACTTATAAAATACTCGCCTGACACATCATATCCAATCAGTTAAACACTCCATAACATTTAACGATACATCGAACTTTAAAATTGTCTGCCATGACATCTAAATTTCATCCTTTACAACTGCCAAAACTCACCTCTTTTTCTTATTAGTAGAGGGGGTCATTTCTACATTAAGGACGACAAAGATCCTGGCAACGGAGCGTAAGAATCTCTGTGCGATGGTGCGAGCTTCTGCCTTTCTCCCATCAACACTGTCATTCTGCATCTCACGAATCAGGGTCGTAAGTAGTGTATCCAGCATCTATTGAAGCAAAAAGTATAATACATGAGTGAATGTGTTTAACCTGTCAAAGATATGGCTACCATTTTGAATGAGTAGTACTAGTAACTTTCTACAATAAAATGCAGATTGTAGTAAAATCATTAATTTCCGTGGGGTTAAAATTTCGTGGTTTTCATATACTAGCCTGTTTCAATGACATTATATTTCGATAATTTCTGATTTTCCCCCCATCTATATCATACCAAAATTTTTTTTCGGGGGGATTTAATTTCATGGCTTTTTGTCATCCACAAAATAAACAAAATTTAATGTCCCAGGAAAATTATATGATTTTACAGTAGTAAATTTATTGAAAAGTTACCTCTCTCTTCAATTCGATGTTACTTGTATTACATGGCAAGTTTATTATGTATCATATATCTAATGTTATTTCACTGTCCTATACTATATAGCTTTACTTTCAATCAGAGATTACTCAATACCGGTAAAATTTCGCCGCAGTTTAACTTTCGCCTTTTTCAACGGATGGCGAATTTATCACAGCAGTGAAAGTAAATACACAGCATACTATACTTAGCAATAATATGTGAAGGGCGAAATTTAGTCGGTACCAAGGCTGCTTTCGTTTATAGCCAATCCAACCGATGAGACTGGAGTTATTTGATTAAGAAATAGGGACAGACCTAGAGATCCAATGTTGCTTTTCTTATTTGCAAAGACTTCCAAGGCCTGTGTCAACAATTGCAGATCGGTCTTGGCTGTATTCCTCAAAATTTGTCAAACTAGCTTGTCCACACAAACAAACTGCTCCCTACTTGTTCTATGAATTTAAAAATAACTGCAGTCACTAGAAACTTTTAAGGTTACAGTCACTAGAAACTTTTAAGGTTACAGTCACTAGAAACTTTTAAGGTTACAGTCACTAGAAACTTTTAAGGTTACAGTCACTAGAAACTTTTAAGGCTAGTATCTATACTTTGTCAAAGTCAGCCACTAGAAACTTTGAAGGTTACAGCCACTGTTAACTTTTCAGGCTATCTATAATTAGTCAGACTGCTGGTCAGCCTTACCTCCGTGCTACACTTGACCAGCAAGTTGTGTGTGAACTTATCCAGTCTAGCTGTTCCAGTCTGACTGTCCAGATACAGCTGGTCCTCGTACATCAGGTCTGGCGAGCTACAACAAGACAAACAATGACCAGTTTTCTATAAAAAAATATATCTAATTTTCTGAATTTCCAATGAATCGGTACCATGAAACATTGAAGATTATTATTTAATATAGTCAAGCATGAATCAGAAGCAGTCCATTACTTTATCATTGATATTAAACCAAGTCTAAAGACTGACAGAGCACTTACTCTTGACCTGTGAAACATACTAGTCTGCTATGATACTGTGTGCACTGGGCACTTGATGGACACCTGCCCATGAGGGTGCTTCGATGATAAATGTAATGCAGACAGGCTAACAGTATATCGTTTTTTTCAAAATCAGGCAATATAGGTTGATGTGTGGCTTCAGATGGTGACTAAATCCAAATATTTCACAATGTAAATAGACTTCAGCAATCTTTTGAATGTGATTTTCTTTTCTATTTTTATTTTTCGAAATTCTACTCTTTCAGATATCTTTGGCATCAAAATATTCACATTGCTGCAAAATGTATCATATAATGATATGTTTTCATGCAGATTAATTAAAACTGACACTAACTGAAATTCCACACCAGAAATATCTTAACTTGGCAGCATTCCATACCTGGTTCTTGATTGTTTCTTCCCACTCAGGATCATAGCCTTGACGGCAGTCCAGTCATTGAGGATCCGCTCCAGTGCCCGCCGGCTGAACCGTGGAGGTTCGAGGTCATGCTCGGGCATTTCCACATCTGAAACAAAACAAAGGTCATCCATCAGTATTTCAACATCTAAACCTAACCAACAGGACTTGGTTTCAAATCATATTTTTACTGAACTGGTGTATTAAGCACAGCTTCTATCTAATGACGGTTACATTTTCACTATATTCCTTGTCTGAAAAAAATCTGTAAATTGTAAACCCCCCTAAAACCATATGTCAATGTGAAAATCATCATAAAAGCAATGTTATCATATAGAACAGTATTTGATAATCTAACCCTATGAATCAAAACACTACACAATATGTGCATGAAACAGGGTGTTTTGGAGAAGTATAGTGTAATTAGTATACTGTTTTTTTCAATGTGTTTTTCAATGTGCTTAAATAAAGTATTTTTCAGAAACTTGCCATTTTGTGGGAACATTAATTTGAGGAAAGTTGTTCCAAAAGTTAATTTACAACATAAACATATTTCTTACGAGACATGTTAAACCACTGTACAAGTACGTTAGGAATTAGGTAGATTAAGAATATCTCTGACATCAATGCAAATAAATCCCCCATGGAATAAATTCTTTCGTAGTATCAGGTTCTGCTGCACAATATTTTGTCAAATTAACAGAAAGCTTTACAGTTGATTATCAGATAAATGACATTTGAATTAATTTTTTGATATCAAGAGGGTTTTATATTGTCTTAAATGATGCCTGAAAGCAAAAATATATATTCTTATCAAAATCCATTACATTTTAAAATATGAAGTTAAAATGAAACATTCTGCAATTCAAAACACTATATAATTAATGTGTGTTTAGAATTTTGCATTAAAAACACAGAGTTAAGTTATCCTTCATCACACCAGAGAAACCTGTCTGTTCCAACATCCTGTAGTACAAAACATCAATTTCAAACTTGACAGGCTGTCAGAATACACAAGTTTCCTTTCAATACAACTTTTCAATAGAAATGGAAATACAGCACAGTATTGGATTATACAGAATGTCAGAATACTCAGGGGTCAGATTAATCAGGATGACATAATACCCAGGGGTCATATTAATCAGGATGTCAGAATATTCAGGTGTCAGATAGGACAGAATGTCATAATACTCTGGGGTCAGATTAATCAGAATATTATAATACTCAGGGGTCAGATTAATCGGGATGTCAGAATAATCAGGGGTCATATAACAAATGATGTCGGAATACTCAGGGGTCAGATAAGACAGGATACCAGAATACTGAGGGTTAAGATTAAACAGGATGTCAGAATATGAAGGGGTCCGATTAGAAAGTGTTTACTGTATAAACAATACTGCTTTATATTTTTCTTTCTTTATATGAAATATCATAAAGACAAATGAAGTGACTCATAACAAGTGCTCTATGTTGCTACATTTTTAATGTTAAATCTACAGAAAAAGTCGCTAATGAAGCAAGAAAGAGTAGCACTCATGTTTTAGTAAAAAGAATAGAATTACTAGGTCAAAAGTTATTCAGCTATATTTTAGAGTGAACTCTCCCTATAACTTAGGGTCTGTCTTCATAATGTCCAGGTTTAAAAATGCCATGTAAAATGTTAAAAGCAGTGTTAAAATTCAAGACAGAAAATGGTATAACTGTATGCCTTTGGAATTTTCATGTGACTAACAAGATCAATATTGAAACAAAGGATACCTAAAATGAAAGTAGAATAGTTAAACTTTCAAAGTAGTTAAGATCTCATTTCAGTTTTACTGATAATCTGAAGTTACTGTTAATAAGTTGTCTAATGTAGAATATGTGTTATTATCAAAATCTACAGTAGTTAAGAATTTGTGTTAAAAGTCATCATCTAATGTAAATAGTCTGTGAGAGTGGGCAGCAGGGCCCTGTGAAAAGTGGAATACTTATTACTTGTGGCTAGCTGGGATTTGCTAGCTTTGTTATATTTGTGTCCAGTGGGCCGAGGGGTCCACTGACCTATGTCGGGAAGGATTGGTTTGCGTGGGGCAGGGACTCGTGGCCGTGATGCCCGGTACTGGCGCTGCTCCACAACCTGCCGGCCCACTGTCTGCACAAGGAACAACAGAATGTTCTCGCCCCTGTAGAAACAGATAGAAAATACATGAGCATCTTGCTCTATAGCAAAACAAAAAGCAATTCAGTAGTTATATTCCAAATAAAAAAGTCTTTCCTCCTTCCTCAAGAATTAAAACTGAACTAGGCCAAACCAATAGATATATCTGCAACCAATCTGATTTTGATAGACCTGTATTTTCTTGTCATTCTTACTTACTGTTATTTATTTACTCCCTACTTACCTGCTGTTTGGCAGTATGACAAGGTCCGTCTCCGACAGAAGTCGATTGAGGAGGTCGAAGCGCGGCCCTTGCTGACCAGCAATGAGCGCCTTACATTTACACTTCTCCCAACAATCACAGTATGCAGTGGGCGATGTCTTCTTCATCCTGTACAAAACAGAGTCAATTCATACCATGAAATTCTCAAATATTGCTCCTAACATAATCAAATCAGGTTATTATTTCAGGCTAATTTTCTTACATTAGCACCTATCATACCTTTCCTGCCAACTCTTGTACATAGTATGCTACATAATATTATTCACTTACTGAATTTAACTGTTTTTATCCAACTTGTCATGCTAACCACTGCAGCACTTGTTATAGTTTTCATGCTATTTTTTTGTAACTTGTTTTCCTCAATCTTTTCTTAGCAACTCTTGGTAAAGTTGTTATCAAACTTTTCAATTAAACTCCTGAGACATTATTTATCATACTTTTGATGTGAAAAGTGCAAACAAATAGACACATGTCATTTTAAGTGAAATTTCTTAACTCTAAGTGTTTAGGGTTGGGACTTATGAACGTGGGACCCGGTAACATGTTGACCTCACAATCAACATGTAAACTTTCAGCTTTGTACTTACTTGCAGTCATGGCCCTTATGGCAAACTCTGGCACACTCTGTACAGCAACACAGCGATCCAGTAAGGCCGCAGGTCTTACACTCAAAGATGTCCTACAATATAACCATACGTTATTATATGTTTGTACAGCCACAGAGTAAACCTTACTTAAAACCTTTCAAGTTGTTCAACACAAAGAAATATTCTATGCCTGTTCAGCAACACAATAGTGTATACTTGGAAACTTTTGACAAGTCCAGTATTTGCCCTTTGCCAATAAACTCCATGTTTGTGCGCACATTTCATGGCACCGTGCGCATTGCCAATTTTATCGCGAAAGTAATAAAAAAAAAATTGTGAATGCGCCAGCCACCATCTTTAAAACAATCCGGAAAATTGGTCCGCATGTCGTTTTTACTCGTTAGTCACCCAAGTCCTGAAAACGTTTGAATAAAGGTAAGGATTGAGATACAGGCAAACGTTAAAATGATTATGACTTATTAGTCTTGTGTACAAATGG